>NC_092155.1:33955923-34273884 GCF_045791955.1 Oncorhynchus clarkii lewisi
AATTGCTGCAACTTGCTGAAAATTGTCCATAGTGTCCCTATCATCTATTTTGAACAGTTCTGTAAAAAATGTACTTCCAAAGTGCAACCAAGCATGATTTAGACCTTGTTTATGGAAAAGTGGTTATTTCTGTAGTTCAATTGTTGCAACTTGCTGAAAATTGTCCAGTGTCCCTATCATCTAGTTTGAACAGTTATGTTTAAAACATTGTATCCAGAGTGCATCAAACATGATTTTAGACCTTGTTTATGGAAAAGTGGTTATTTCTGTAGTTCAATTGCTGCAACTTGCTGAAGATTGTCCAGTGTCCCTATCATCTAGTTTGAACAGTTCTGTAAAAAATGTACTTCCAAAGTGCAACCAAACATGATTTAGACCTTGTTTATGGAAAAGTGGTTATTTCTGTAGTTCAATTGCTGCAACTTGCTGAAAATTGTCCCTATCATCTAGTTTGAACAGTTATGTTTTAAACATTGTATCCAGAGTTCATCAAACATGATTTTAGAGCTTGTTTATGGAAAAGTGGTTATATCTGTAGTTCAAATGCTGCAACTTGCTGAAAATTGTCCATAGTGTCCCTATCATCTAGTTTGAACAGTTCTGTAAAAAATGTACTTCCAAGGTGCAACCAAACATGATTTAGACCTTGTTTATGGAAAAGTGGTTATTTCTGTAGTTCAATTGCTGCAACTTGCTGAAAATTGTCCAGTGTCCCTATCATCTAGTTTGAACAGTTATGTTTAAAACATTGTATCCAGAGTGCATCAAACATGATTTTAGACCTTGTTTATGGAAAAGTGGTTATTTCTGTAGTTCAATTGCTGCAACTTGCTGAAAATTGTCCAGTGTCCCTATCATCTGGTTTGAACAGTTATGTTTAAAACATTGTATCCAGAGTGCATCAAACATGCTTTTAGACCTTGTTTATGGAAAAGTGGTTATTTCTGTAGTTCAATTGCTGCAACTTGCTGAAAATTGTCCAGTGTCCCTATCATCTAGTTTTAACAGTTCTGTAAAAAATGTACTTCCAAAGTGCAACCAAACATGATTTAGACCTTGTTTATGGAAAAGTGGTTATTTCTGTAGTTCAATTGCTGCAACTTGCTGAAAATTGTCCACAGTGTCCCTATCATCTGGTTTGAACAGTTATGTTTAAAACATTGTATCCAGAGTGCATCAAACATGATTTTAGAACTTGTTTATGGAAAAGTGGTTATTTCTGTAGTTCAATTGCTGCAACTTGCTGAAAATTGTCCACAGTGTCCCTATCATCTAGTTTGAACAGTTATGTTTAAAACATTGTATCCAGAGTGCATCAAACATGATTTTAGACCTTGTTTATGGAAAAGTGGTTATTTCTGTAGTTCAATTGCTGCAACTTGCTGAAAATTGTCCAGTGTCCCTATCATCTAGTTTGAACAGTTCTGTAAAAAATGTACTTCCAAAGTGCAACCAAACATGATTTAGACCTTGTTTATGGAAAAGTGGTTATTTCTGTAGTTCAATTGCTGCAACTTGCTGAAAATTGTCCATATCATCTAGTTTGAACAGTTATGTTTTAAACATTGTATCCAGAGTTCATCAAACATGATTTTAGAGCTTGTTTATGGAAAAGTGGTTATATCTGTAGTTCAATTGCTGCAACTTGCTGAAAATTGTCCAGTGTCCCTATCATCTAGTTTGAACAGTTCTGTAAAAAATGTACTTCCAAAGTGCAACCAAACATGATTTAGACCTTGTTTATGGAAAAGTGGTTATTTCTGTAGTTCAATTGCTGCAACTTGCTGAAAATTGTCCAGTGTCCCTATCATCTAGTTTGAACAGTTTTGTTTAAAACATTGTATCCAGAGTTCATTAAACATGATTTTAGAGCTTGTTTATGGAAAAGTGGTTATATCTGTAGTTCAATTGCTGCAACTTGCTGAAAATTGTCCATAGTGTCCCTATCATCTATTTTGAACAGTTCTGTAAAAAATGTACTTCCAAAGTGCAACCAAACATGATTTAGACCTTGTTTATGGAAAAGTGGTTATTTCTGTAGTTCAATTGCTGTAACTTGCTGAAAATTGTCCATATAATCTAGTTTGAACAGTTATGTTTAAAACATTGTATCCAGAGTGCATCAAACATGATTTTAGACCTTGTTTATGGAAAAGTGGTTATTTCTGTAGTTCAATTGCTGCAACTTGCTGAAAATTGTCCAGTGTCCCTATCATCTAGTTTGAACAGTTATGTTTAAAACATTGTATCCAGAGTGCATCAAACATGATTTTAGACCTTGTTTATGGAAAAGTGGTTATTTCTGTAGTTCAATTGTTGCAACTTGCTGAAAATTGTCCAGTGTCCCTATCATCTAGTTTGAACAGTTATGTTTAAAACATTGTATCCAGAGTGCATCAAACATGATTTTAGACCTTGTTTATGGAAAAGTGGTTATTTCTGTAGTTCAATTGCTGCAACTTGCTGAAGATTGTCCAGTGTCCCTATCATCTAGTTTGAACAGTTCTGTAAAAAATGTACTTCCAAAGTGCAACCAAACATGATTTAGACCTTGTTTATGGAAAAGTGGTTATTTCTGTAGTTCAATTGCTGCAACTTGCTGAAATTGTCCCTATCATCTAGTTTGAACAGTTATGTTTTAAACATTGTATCCAGAGTTCATCAAACATGATTTTAGAGCTTGTTTATGGAAAAGTGGTTATATCTGTAGTTCAAATGCTGCAACTTGCTGAAAATTGTCCATAGTGTCCCTATCATCTAGTTTGAACAGTTCTGTAAAAAATGTACTTCCAAGGTGCAACCAAACATGATTTAGACCTTGTTTATGGAAAAGTGGTTATTTCTGTAGTTCAATTGCTGCAACTTGCTGAAAATTGTCCAGTGTCCCTATCATCTAGTTTGAACAGTTATGTTTAAAACATTGTATCCAGAGTGCATCAAACATGATTTTAGACCTTGTTTATGGAAAAGTGGTTATTTCTGTAGTTCAATTGCTGCAACTTGCTGAAAATTGTCCAGTGTCCCTATCATCTGGTTTGAACAGTTATGTTTAAAACATTGTATCCAGAGTGCATCAAACATGCTTTTAGACCTTGTTTATGGAAAAGTGGTTATTTCTGTAGTTCAATTGCTGCAACTTGCTGAAAATTGTCCAGTGTCCCTATCATCTAGTTTGAACAGTTCTGTAAAAAATGTACTTCCAAAGTGCAACCAAACATGATTTAGACCTTGTTTATGGAAAAGTGGTTATTTCTGTAGTTCAATTGCTGCAACTTGCTGAAAATTGTCCACAGTGTCCCTATCATCTGGTTTGAACAGTTATGTTTAAAACATTGTATCCAGAGTGCATCAAACATGATTTTAGACCTTGTTTATGGAAAAGTGGTTATTTCTGTAGTTCAATTGCTGCAACTTGCTGAAAATTGTCCACAGTGTCCCTATCATCTAGTTTGAACAGTTATGTTTAAAACATTGTATCCAGAGTGCATCAAACATGATTTTAGACCTTGTTTATGGAAAAGTGGTTATTTCTGTAGTTCAATTGCTGCAACTTGCTGAAGATTGTCCAGTGTCCCTATCATACCTTAAGGGAACATTTCGGCATTTCGTGTATGATCAGTGAGAAAGTCCATATTGCAAATGTACGGTCCCTTACTAGACGTCCGAAATCGTTTGTAAAATTCGCGGTCGGCGTCGGGCCGTGCGGTAGGGCCAGACCTACCGGGAAGTCATCAAATGAACTTTGTCGGACATTCGGTTTCCGTTTTATAAAATAAACAAGTTTTTGAGCGTTTTTCCGCTATCCCGGAATTTCCCACAAGAGGGCATACGGAATCATATGGCAATTTGGCAAAACATCACGAATCACGACGGGGCCTTATCTCGAAAACGGAAAATATTTCGAAGCCGAAACTCGGTGAGCGTAGGTTTGGCATAATGGGCAGTTGGCCCCGAACAAGATGGCGTCTAGGCCTCGACGGTTTTTGAGTTATGGCCGTTTTTCTGGGATTAAAGGTCCTAAATGGAAATAGAGAAATTATTTTTCCACTTCAGGTCAAAGTCAAGGAGCCTCCGGTGTCAATAAAAAAAGAACCAGCCATTTATCTATCGTCATTTAAGAGAAACGGAACAATGACAACTTGGCAATGGTCACAAATAGGCGTTTTTTTTTTTCAACGGTTACAGATCCAGTTGCAGGGTGTTCATACGAATCTTTTTAAAGTGTGCTGCGGAGCTCTGCGAGATTTCTGTGATTTTCTATGATTTTCTGAAATAACACACACATACTAAACCCTCCGTAAATAACTCAGTTGTTAACGTAAAGACTTAAAACTCAGGATTCTGTAACAGCATACCCCAATGAGGATATGTGGTGATTTATAGCTTCCTGTGCCAACCGGAAGTGCCATAATTGGTGTCTCAGGGGCTGTTTCAAAGGGTTAAAAAAGTCTGATCTGTCCAAAACTTCATATATGTGATTAGGCAACCCCCATGAACTGTAAATCAGTCATTTTTCCCCAAAAAATTCAAAGGAAAAAAAAATCACACTAAAACACAACTTGAATGGAGGGACGTATTGGGGTGCGTAGAGACAGACAGTGGCTGCAATAGTTAGCTTTGTTGGAGCTAAAGAAGAACCGTCGGACCTAGAGTTCCGAAACTTTAGAAACCTGTTCTAGACCTCCGGTTGATGGTGCGTGGTGAGTTACGTGGCTCTAGACGGTTCTCGGACCGAGAAACAGCCTCGTACATTTGCAATACCTTCAATTCATTTTGACCATTACGAAAATGACGACGTTTAGAAAAGTCTCAGAGACGCAAGGCTAGGTGCATTGAAACCGGCTCGGCCCATAGAGACGGACCCCGACGTGCCTGTCCGATAGCTCGTTCAAGGACCCCGTAGCAAGGCATGGAAAAAAGTGGATTTTCAGCACCAATTAGGGTTTTTCTCGGACACCAAATGACCTATCGAGCCGAAACTCGGGATTCGGGGTCGCCTCACATAGGACTTCACATAATGTCCGAACTGGACCCGCAGCTAGAACGTAACTATGTGTTTTACCTTTTTATTATGTTTTAAACTAAAGGCGCTGTGAATTATGGGACTGCTCTGACATATGTGATAGTTGGCTTCTAAATGAGTAGTAAAAAGTGGGTTTGGTGTCATAATGACATCTAATTGACTGATGGACACTGACTTGCTAGTTGACTTTTGTGCATTTGCAATATGTTTAAACGGAGAGGGACCATCACCAAAATGGCATTCTGAAATCAACATAAAAAATGGCATCACCATAGTCTCCAGACTGTGCTGAGTTCAACGAGCTATCCCGCTTGACCGTAGCTCGCTCGGTCTAAGCGCAACGACCATTAGAAAAGTAGGCCCAAAATGAAGCCTGCCCCACAATGTCATTTGCTTTTGAGTGACAGTGAGAGAACCGTTAGGGTGAGAAGAAAAATTCCACCACATGAATGTTCCTAAGGTCCTCCCGATCTGTACAAGCCTAACCTTGACCGTGTGGCATTAACCCTTAAGAGTAAAACAGTGTTTTTTGATCTCACAGATTACAGTGTCATCTCTCCCCATAGGAATACATTGCCTGCACCCCTAATTTCAACCTGAAGTCTATATGGGTTATGAATGCCGTATGAACCTGTCTTCGGTACCAGTCCATCAGGCCACTATGAGGTCTACCTGTGTTGATTCTGAGCTTCCTGGACCAACCGGAAGTGGTTAAAATGCCCCTAAAAGTGTTTACCCATACCCTGCCTGCAGTTTGACAGACATAGTGCATTCAACCCTGTGTAAATCAGTCAGTTCTTAACGTAAGGACTTAAAACTCAGGATTCTGTAACAGCATACCCCAATGGGGATATGTGTTGATTTATAGCTTCCTGTGCCAACCGGAAGTGCCATAACTGGTGTCTCAGGGGCTGTTTCGAGGGGTTAAAAAAGTCTGATCTTTCCAAAACTTCATATGTGTGATTAGGCAACCCCCATGAACTGTAAATCAGTCATTTTTCCCCAAAAAAATCAAAGGAAAAAAAAATCACACTAAAACACACCTTGGATGGAGGGACGTATTGGGGTGCGTAGAGACAGACAGTGGCTGCAATAGTTAGCTTTGTTGGAGCTAAAAAAGAACCGTCAGACCTAGAGTTCCGAAACTTTAGAAACCTGTTCTAGACCTCCGGTTGATGGTGCGTGGTGAGTTACGTGGCTCTAGACGGTTCTCGGACCGAGAAACAGCCTCGTACATTTGCAATACCTTCAATTCATTTTGACCATTACGAAAATGACGACGTTTAGAAAAGTCTCAGAGACGCAAGGCTAGGTGCATTGAAACCGGCTCGGCCCATAGAGACGGACCCCGACGTGCCTGTCCGATAGCTCGTTCAAGGACCCCGTAGCAAGGCATGGAAAAAAGTGGATTTTCAGCACCAATTAGGGTTTTTCTCGGACACCAAATGACCTATCGAGCCGAAACTCGGGATTCGGGGTCGCCTCACATAGGCCTTCACATAATGTCCGAACTGGACCCGCAGCTAGAACGTAACTATGTGTTTTACCTTTTTATTATGTTTTAAACCGAAGGCGCTGTGAATTATGGGACTGCTCTGACATATGTGATAGTTGGCTACTAAATGAGTAGGAAAAAGTGGGTTTGGTGTCAATTGATATCCATTTGGTGTCATAATGACATCTAATTGACTGATGGACACTGACTTGCTAGTTGACTTTTGTACATTTGCAATATGTTTAAACGGAGAGGGACCATCACCAAAATGGCATTCTGAAATCAACACAAAAAATGGCATCACCATAGTCTCCAGACTGTGCCGAGTTCAAGGAGACGCCCCGCTTGACCGTAGCTCGTTCTGAGTGCAGCAAACTTGAAAAAAAGAAGGCCCAAAATGAAGCCTGCACCACAATGTCATTTGATTTTGGGTGGCAGTGAGAGAACCGTTAGGGTGAGAAGCACAATTCCACCACATGAATGTTCCTAAGGTCCTCCCGATCTGAACAAGCCTAACCTTGACCGTGTGGCATTAACCCTTCACAGTAAAACAGGGTTTTTTGATCTCACAGATTACAGTGACATCTCTCCCCATAGGAATACATTGCCTGCACCACAAAATTCAACCTGAAGCCTATATGGGTTATGAATGCCGTATGAACCTGTCTTCGGTACCAGTCCATCAGGCCACTATGAGATCTACCTGTGTCGAATCTAAGCTTCCTGGAGCAACCGGAAGTGGTTAAAATGCCCCTAAAAGTGTTTACCCATACACTGCCTGCAGTTTGATAGACATAGTGCATTCAACCCTGTGTAGATCAGTCAATTCTTAACGTAAAGACTTAAAACTCGGGATTCTGTAAGTGGCTATGTAAATCAAGACATGTGTTTACTTATAGCTTCCTGTGCCAACCGGAAGTGCCTTTAATTGGGTCACACTCTCTGTTTCGAAGGGTTAAAAAAGTCACATCTCTCCAAAACTTCATATGTGTGACTAGGTAACCCTTCTGAACTGTAAATCAGTCATTAATCCCAACAGATGTCAAAGAAAAGCTCCCTCACACACACACAGGAAGGATGGAGTGATAAAGTGCGGTGCTTAAAGACACAGAGAGCAGGAAATGGCATTACCATAATCCCTAGGCCGTACCGAGTTCAGCGAGATATCCCGCTTGACCGTAGCTCGCTCGGTCTAGGCGCAGCGAGCATTAGAATAGTAGGCCCAAAATGAAGCCTGCACCACAATGTCATTTGCTTTTGGGTGACAGTGAGAGAACCGTTAGAGTGAGAAGAAAAATTGCACCACATGAATGTTCCTAAGGTCCTCCCGATCTGAACAAGCCTAACCTTGACCGTGTGGCATTAACCCTTAACAGTAAAACAGTGTTTTTTGATCTTACAGATTACAGTGTCATCTCTCCCCATAGGAATACATTGCCTGCACCCCTAATTTCAACCTGAGGCCTATGTGGGTTATGAATGCCGTATGAACCTGTCTTCGGTACCAGTCCATCAGGCCACTATGAGGTCTACCTGTGTTGATTCTAAGCTTCCTGGACCAACCGGAAGTGGTTAAAATGCCCCTAAAAGTGTTTACCCATACACTGCATGCAGTTTGATAGACATAGTGCATTCAACCCTGTGTAGATCAGTCAATTCTTAACGTAAGGACTTAAAACTCAGGATTCTGTAACAGCATACCCCAATGAGGATATGTGTTGATTTATAACTTCCTGTGCCAACCGGAAGTGCCATAATTGGTGTCTCAGGGGCTGTTTCGAAGGGTTAAAAAAGTCTGATCTTTCCAAAACTTCATATGTGTGATTAGGCAACCCCCATGAACTGTAAATCAGTCATTTTTCCCAAAAAAATTCAAAGGAAAAAAAAATCACACTAAAACACAACTTGGAAGGAGGGACGTATTGGGGTGCGTAGAGACAGACAGTGGCTCCAATAGTTAGCTTTGTTGGAGCTAAAAAAGAACCGTCGGACCTAGAGTTCCGAAACTTTAGAAACCTGTTCTAGACCTCCCGTAGATGGTGCGTGGTGAGTTACGTGGCTCTAGAAGGTTCTCGGACCGAGAAACAGCCTCGTACATTTGAAATAACTTCAATTCATTTTTGCATCACGAAAATGACGACATTTAGAAATGTCCCAGAGTCGCAAGACTAGGTGCATTGCGAACGTCTCGGCCCATATAGACAGACCCCAACGTTTCTGTCCAATAGCTCATTCAAGGACCCCGTAGCAAGTCATGGAAAATAGTGGATTTTCAGCACCAATTAGGGTTTTTCTCGGACACCAAATGACCTATCGAGCCGAAACTTGGGATTCGGGGTCGCCTCAGCTAGGCCAACACATAACATAAGAAATGGACCCGCAGCTAGAACGTAACTACGTGTTTTATGGTTTTTTTATGGTTTGAACCGAAGGGGTTGTGAATTTTGGGCCAGCTCTGAAGTATGTAATAGTTGGCTACTAAACGAGTTGGAAAAAGTGGGTTTGGTGTCAGTTTGTATCAGTTTGGTGGTCAGAATGATATCTAATTGACTGATGGACTCTTGTCCACTTGACTCTTGTACATTTGCAATATGATCCTATAGTGAAAAAACATCACCAAAAGCGACATTCTGAAATCAACCCAAACGAGCGATTGAGATGACCCAGAATCACTGCAAAGCCATCCCGAGTTCATCGGGCCAGTCAATTTCACATTCCTGCAAGATTTTTATAGCATGACAAATTCGTGATGGTACCTGCCCTTTAAAACATATTGCAAATGCACAGTGACTTTGAAAAAGTAAGAAACAAAAAAAAATACATCTAAAAAATTTTGAGCATGACAAATTCGTGATGGTACCTGCCCATTGAAACATATTGCAAATGCACAGTGACTTTGAAAAAGTAAGGAAACATAAACAAAAAAAATCCAACATTTTTATTTTTGGGTGACCAGTTGCACGTGCATTTGCAATATGATTCTATAGTGAAAAAACATATTGCA
Organism: Oncorhynchus clarkii lewisi; assembly: GCF_045791955.1. Classification (NCBI taxonomy): domain Eukaryota; kingdom Metazoa; phylum Chordata; class Actinopteri; order Salmoniformes; family Salmonidae; genus Oncorhynchus; species Oncorhynchus clarkii. Next base: position 33,965,446 of record NC_092155.1, read on the forward strand.
AATGCACAGTGACTTTGAAAAAGTAAGGAAACATAAACAAAAAAAATCTAATTTTTTTTTGGGGGGATGACCAGTTGCATGTGCATTTGCAATATGATTCTATAGTGAAAAAACATATTGCAAATGCACAGTGACTTTGAAAAAGTAAGGAAACATAAACAAAAAAAATCAAAACATTTTTTTTTTGGGTGACCAGTTGCAAATCAAATCAAATCAAATTTTATTTGGACGTGCATTTGCAATATGATTCTATAGTGAAAAAACATATTGCAAATGCACAGTGACTTTGAAAAAGTAAGGAAACATAAACAAAAAAAATCTAAAATTTTTTTGGGGGGATGATCAGTTGCATGTGCATTTGCAATATGATTCTATAGTGAAAAAACATATTGCAAATGCACAGTGACTTTGAAAAAGTAAGGAAAAATAAACAAAAAAAATCTAAAAAAAATTTCGGGGGATGACCAGTTGCATGTGCATTTGCAATATGATTCTATAGTGAAAAAACATATTGCAAATGCACAGTGACTTTGAAAAAGTAAGGAAACATAAACAAAAAAAATCAAAACATTTTTTTTTTGGGTGACCAGTTGCAAATCAAATCAAATCAAATTTTATTTGGACGTGCATTTGCAATATGATTCTATAGTGAAAAAACATATTGCAAATGCACAGTGACTTTGAAAAAGTAAGGAAACATAAACAAAAAAAATCAAAAAAATTTTGGGGGGGATGACCAGTTGCATGTGCATTTGCAATATGATTCTATAGTGAAAAAACATATTGCAAATGCACAGTGACTTTGAAAAAGTAAGGAAAAATAAACAAAAAAAATCTAATTTTTTTTTCGGGGGATGACCAGTTGCACGTGCATTTGCAATATGATTCTATAGTGAAAAAACATATTGCAAATGCACAGTGACTTTGAAAAAGTAAGGAAACATAAACAAAAAAAATCTAAAATTTTTTTGGGGGGATGACCAGTTGCATGTGCATTTGCAATATGATTCTATAGTGAAAAAACATATTGCAAATGCACAGTGACTTTGAAAAAGTAAGGAAACATAAACAAAAAAAATCCAAAATTTTTATTTTTGGGTGACCAGTTGCACGTGCATTTGCAATATGATTCTATAGTAAAAAACATATTGCAAATGCACAGTGACTTTGAAAAAGTAAGGAAACATAAACAAAAAAAATCCAAAATTTTTATTTTTGGGTGACCAGTTGCACGTGCATTTGCAATATGATTCTATAGTAAAAAAACATATTGCAAATGCACAGTGACTTTGAAAAAGTAAGGAAACATAAACAAAAAAAATCTAAAATTTTTTTGGGGGGATGACCAGTTGCATGTGCATTTGCAATATGATTCTATAGTGAAAAAACATATTGCAAATGCACAGTGACTTTGAAAAAGTAAGGAAACATAAACAAAAAAAATCTAAAATTTTTTTGGGGGGATGACCAGTTGCATGTGCATTTGCAATATGATTCTATAGTGAAAAAACATATTGCAAATGCACAGTGACTTTGAAAAAGTAAGGAAAAATAAGTGACAGTGACTTTTGAAAAAGTAAGGAAACATAAACAAAAAAAATCTAAAAAATCTAAAAAAAGTGGATTTTCAGCACCAATTAGGGTTTTTCTCGGACACCAAATGACCTATCGAGCCGAAACTCGGGATTCGGGGTCGCCTCACATAGGACTTCACATAATGTCCGAACTGGACCCGCAGCTAGAACGTAACTATGTGTTTTACCTTTTTATTATGTTTTAAACTAAAGGCGCTGTGAATTATGGGACTGCTCTGACATATGTGATAGTTGGCTTCTAAATGAGTAGTAAAAAGTGGGTTTGGTGTCATAATGACATCTAATTGACTGATGGACACTGACTTGCTAGTTGACTTTTGTGCATTTGCAATATGTTTAAACGGAGAGGGACCATCACCAAAATGGCATTCTGAAATCAACATAAAAAATGGCATCACCATAGTCTCCAGACTGTGCTGAGTTCAACGAGCTATCCCGCTTGACCGTAGCTCGCTCGGTCTAAGCGCAACGACCATTAGAAAAGTAGGCCCAAAATGAAGCCTGCCCCACAATGTCATTTGCTTTTGAGTGACAGTGAGAGAACCGTTAGGGTGAGAAGAAAAATTCCACCACATGAATGTTCCTAAGGTCCTCCCGATCTGTACAAGCCTAACCTTGACCGTGTGGCATTAACCCTTAAGAGTAAAACAGTGTTTTTTGATCTCACAGATTACAGTGTCATCTCTCCCCATAGGAATACATTGCCTGCACCCCTAATTTCAACCTGAAGTCTATATGGGTTATGAATGCCGTATGAACCTGTCTTCGGTACCAGTCCATCAGGCCACTATGAGGTCTACCTGTGTTGATTCTGAGCTTCCTGGACCAACCGGAAGTGGTTAAAATGCCCCTAAAAGTGTTTACCCATACCCTGCCTGCAGTTTGACAGACATAGTGCATTCAACCCTGTGTAAATCAGTCAGTTCTTAACGTAAGGACTTAAAACTCAGGATTCTGTAACAGCATACCCCAATGGGGATATGTGTTGATTTATAGCTTCCTGTGCCAACCGGAAGTGCCATAACTGGTGTCTCAGGGGCTGTTTCGAGGGGTTAAAAAAGTCTGATCTTTCCAAAACTTCATATGTGTGATTAGGCAACCCCCATGAACTGTAAATCAGTCATTTTTCCCCAAAAAAATCAAAGGAAAAAAAAATCACACTAAAACACACCTTGGATGGAGGGACGTATTGGGGTGCGTAGAGACAGACAGTGGCTGCAATAGTTAGCTTTGTTGGAGCTAAAAAAGAACCGTCAGACCTAGAGTTCCGAAACTTTAGAAACCTGTTCTAGACCTCCGGTTGATGGTGCGTGGTGAGTTACGTGGCTCTAGACGGTTCTCGGACCGAGAAACAGCCTCGTACATTTGCAATACCTTCAATTCATTTTGACCATTACGAAAATGACGACGTTTAGAAAAGTCTCAGAGACGCAAGGCTAGGTGCATTGAAACCGGCTCGGCCCATAGAGACGGACCCCGACGTGCCTGTCCGATAGCTCGTTCAAGGACCCCGTAGCAAGGCATGGAAAAAAGTGGATTTTCAGCACCAATTAGGGTTTTTCTCGGACACCAAATGACCTATCGAGCCGAAACTCGGGATTCGGGGTCGCCTCACATAGGCCTTCACATAATGTCCGAACTGGACCCGCAGCTAGAACGTAACTATGTGTTTTACCTTTTTATTATGTTTTAAACCGAAGGCGCTGTGAATTATGGGACTGCTCTGACATATGTGATAGTTGGCTACTAAATGAGTAGGAAAAAGTGGGTTTGGTGTCAATTGATATCCATTTGGTGTCATAATGACATCTAATTGACTGATGGACACTGACTTGCTAGTTGACTTTTGTACATTTGCAATATGTTTAAACGGAGAGGGACCATCACCAAAATGGCATTCTGAAATCAACACAAAAAATGGCATCACCATAGTCTCCAGACTGTGCCGAGTTCAAGGAGACGCCCCGCTTGACCGTAGCTCGTTCTGAGTGCAGCAAACTTGAAAAAAAGAAGGCCCAAAATGAAGCCTGCACCACAATGTCATTTGATTTTGGGTGGCAGTGAGAGAACCGTTAGGGTGAGAAGCACAATTCCACCACATGAATGTTCCTAAGGTCCTCCCGATCTGAACAAGCCTAACCTTGACCGTGTGGCATTAACCCTTCACAGTAAAACAGGGTTTTTTGATCTCACAGATTACAGTGACATCTCTCCCCATAGGAATACATTGCCTGCACCACAAAATTCAACCTGAAGCCTATATGGGTTATGAATGCCGTATGAACCTGTCTTCGGTACCAGTCCATCAGGCCACTATGAGATCTACCTGTGTCGAATCTAAGCTTCCTGGAGCAACCGGAAGTGGTTAAAATGCCCCTAAAAGTGTTTACCCATACACTGCCTGCAGTTTGATAGACATAGTGCATTCAACCCTGTGTAGATCAGTCAATTCTTAACGTAAAGACTTAAAACTCGGGATTCTGTAAGTGGCTATGTAAATCAAGACATGTGTTTACTTATAGCTTCCTGTGCCAACCGGAAGTGCCTTTAATTGGGTCACACTCTCTGTTTCGAAGGGTTAAAAAAGTCACATCTCTCCAAAACTTCATATGTGTGACTAGGTAACCCTTCTGAACTGTAAATCAGTCATTAATCCCAACAGATGTCAAAGAAAAGCTCCCTCACACACACACAGGAAGGATGGAGTGATAAAGTGCGGTGCTTAAAGACACAGAGAGCAGGAAATGGCATTACCATAATCCCTAGGCCGTACCGAGTTCAGCGAGATATCCCGCTTGACCGTAGCTCGCTCGGTCTAGGCGCAGCGAGCATTAGAATAGTAGGCCCAAAATGAAGCCTGCACCACAATGTCATTTGCTTTTGGGTGACAGTGAGAGAACCGTTAGAGTGAGAAGAAAAATTGCACCACATGAATGTTCCTAAGGTCCTCCCGATCTGAACAAGCCTAACCTTGACCGTGTGGCATTAACCCTTAACAGTAAAACAGTGTTTTTTGATCTTACAGATTACAGTGTCATCTCTCCCCATAGGAATACATTGCCTGCACCCCTAATTTCAACCTGAGGCCTATGTGGGTTATGAATGCCGTATGAACCTGTCTTCGGTACCAGTCCATCAGGCCACTATGAGGTCTACCTGTGTTGATTCTAAGCTTCCTGGACCAACCGGAAGTGGTTAAAATGCCCCTAAAAGTGTTTACCCATACACTGCATGCAGTTTGATAGACATAGTGCATTCAACCCTGTGTAGATCAGTCAATTCTTAACGTAAGGACTTAAAACTCAGGATTCTGTAACAGCATACCCCAATGAGGATATGTGTTGATTTATAACTTCCTGTGCCAACCGGAAGTGCCATAATTGGTGTCTCAGGGGCTGTTTCGAAGGGTTAAAAAAGTCTGATCTTTCCAAAACTTCATATGTGTGATTAGGCAACCCCCATGAACTGTAAATCAGTCATTTTTCCCAAAAAAATTCAAAGGAAAAAAAAATCACACTAAAACACAACTTGGAAGGAGGGACGTATTGGGGTGCGTAGAGACAGACAGTGGCTCCAATAGTTAGCTTTGTTGGAGCTAAAAAAGAACCGTCGGACCTAGAGTTCCGAAACTTTAGAAACCTGTTCTAGACCTCCCGTAGATGGTGCGTGGTGAGTTACGTGGCTCTAGAAGGTTCTCGGACCGAGAAACAGCCTCGTACATTTGAAATAACTTCAATTCATTTTTGCATCACGAAAATGACGACATTTAGAAATGTCCCAGAGTCGCAAGACTAGGTGCATTGCGAACGTCTCGGCCCATATAGACAGACCCCAACGTTTCTGTCCAATAGCTCATTCAAGGACCCCGTAGCAAGTCATGGAAAATAGTGGATTTTCAGCACCAATTAGGGTTTTTCTCGGACACCAAATGACCTATCGAGCCGAAACTTGGGATTCGGGGTCGCCTCAGCTAGGCCAACACATAACATAAGAAATGGACCCGCAGCTAGAACGTAACTACGTGTTTTATGGTTTTTTTATGGTTTGAACCGAAGGGGTTGTGAATTTTGGGCCAGCTCTGAAGTATGTAATAGTTGGCTACTAAACGAGTTGGAAAAAGTGGGTTTGGTGTCAGTTTGTATCAGTTTGGTGGTCAGAATGATATCTAATTGACTGATGGACTCTTGTCCACTTGACTCTTGTACATTTGCAATATGATCCTATAGTGAAAAAACATCACCAAAAGCGACATTCTGAAATCAACCCAAACGAGCGATTGAGATGACCCAGAATCACTGCAAAGCCATCCCGAGTTCATCGGGCCAGTCAATTTCACATTCCTGCAAGATTTTTATAGCATGACAAATTCGTGATGGTACCTGCCCTTTAAAACATATTGCAAATGCACAGTGACTTTGAAAAAGTAAGAAACAAAAAAAAATACATCTAAAAAATTTTGAGCATGACAAATTCGTGATGGTACCTGCCCATTGAAACATATTGCAAATGCACAGTGACTTTGAAAAAGTAAGGAAACATAAACAAAAAAAATCCAACATTTTTATTTTTGGGTGACCAGTTGCACGTGCATTTGCAATATGATTCTATAGTGAAAAAACATATTGCAAATGCACAGTGACTTTGAAAAAGTAAGGAAACATAAACAAAAAAAATCTAAATTTTTTTGGGGGGGATGACCAGTTGCATGTGCATTTGCAATATGATTCTATAGTGAAAAAACATATTGCAAATGCACAGTGACTTTGAAAAAGTAAGGAAACATAAACAAAAAAAATCAAAACATTTTTTTTTTGGGTGACCAGTTGCAAATCAAATCAAATCAAATTTTATTTGGACGTGCATTTGCAATATGATTCTATAGTGAAAAAACATATTGCAAATGCACAGTGACTTTGAAAAAGTAAGGAAACATAAACAAAAAAAATCTAAAATTTTTTTTGGGGGATGATCAGTTGCATGTGCATTTGCAATATGATTCTATAGTGAAAAAACATATTGCAAATGCACAGTGACTTTGAAAAAGTAAGGAAAAATAAACAAAAAAAATCTAAAAATTTTTTCGGGGGATGAACAGTTGCATGTGCATTTGCAATATGATTCTATAGTGAAAAAACATATTGCAAATGCACAGTGACTTTGAAAAAGTAAGGAAACATAAACAAAAAAAATCAAAACATTTTTTTTTTGGGTGACCAGTTGCAAATCAAATCAAATCAAATTTTATTTGGACGTGCATTTGCAATATGATTCTATAGTGAAAAAACATATTGCAAATGCACAGTGACTTTGAAAAAGTAAGGAAACATAAACAAAAAAAATCAAAAATTTTTTTGGGGGGATGACCAGTTGCATGTGCATTTGCAATATGATTCTATAGTGAAAAAACATATTGCAAATGCACAGTGACTTTGAAAAAGTAAGGAAAAATAAACAAAAAAAATCTAAAAAAAATTTCGGGGGATGACCAGTTGCACGTGCATTTGCAATATGATTCTATAGTGAAAAAACATATTGCAAATGCACAGTGACTTTGAAAAAGTAAGGAAACATAAACAAAAAAAATCTAAAATTTTTTTGGGGGGATGACCAGTTGCATGTGCATTTGCAATATGATTCTATAGTGAAAAAACATATTGCAAATGCACAGTGACTTTGAAAAAGTAAGGAAACATAAACAAAAAAAATCCAAAATTTTTATTTTTGGGTGACCAGTTGCACGTGCATTTGCAATATGATTCTATAGTAAAAAACATATTGCAAATGCACAGTGACTTTGAAAAAGTAAGGAAACATAAACAAAAAAAATCCAAAATTTTTATTTTTGGGTGACCAGTTGCACGTGCATTTGCAATATGATTCTATAGTAAAAAACATATTGCAAATGCACAGTGACTTTGAAAAAGTAAGGAAACATAAACAAAAAAAATCTAAAATTTTTTTGGGGGGATGACCAGTTGCATGTGCATTTGCAATATGATTCTATAGTGAAAAAACATATTGCAAATGCACAGTGACTTTGAAAAAGTAAGGAAACATAAACAAAAAAAATCTAAAATTTTTTGGGGGGGATGACCAGTTGCATGTGCATTTGCAATATGATTCTATAGTGAAAAAACATATTGCAAATGCACAGTGACTTTGAAAAAGTAAGGAAAAATAAGTGACAGTGACTTTTGAAAAAGTAAGGAAACATAAACAAAAAAAATCTAAATTTTTTTGGGGGGGATGACCAGTTGCATGTGCATTTGCAATATGATTCTATAGTGAAAAAACATATTGCAAATGCACAGTGACTTTGAAAAAGTAACGAAACATAAACAAAAAAAATCAAAACATTTTTTTTTTGGGTGACCAGTTGCAAATCAAATCAAATCAAATTTTATTTGGACGTGCATTTGCAATATGATTCTATAGTGAAAAAACATATTGCAAATGCACAGTGACTTTGAAAAAGTAAGGAAACATAAACAAAAAAAATCTAAAATTTTTTTTGGGGGATGACCAGTTGCATGTGCATTTGCAATATGATTCTATAGTGAAAAAACATATTGCAAATGCACAGTGACTTTGAAAAAGTAAGGAAAAATAAACAAAAAAAATCTAAAAATTTTTTCGGGGGATGACCAGTTGCACGTGCATTTGCAATATGATTCTATAGTGAAAAAACATATTGCAAATGCACAGTGACTTTGAAAAAGTAAGGAAACATAAACAAAAAAAATCTAAAATTTTTTTGGGGGGATGACCAGTTGCATGTGCATTTGCAATATGATTCTATAGTGAAAAAACATATTGCAAATGCACAGTGACTTTGAAAAAGTAAGGAAACATAAACAAAAAAAATCTAAATTTTTTGGGGGGGGATGACCAGTTGCATGTGCATTTGCAATATGATTCTATAGTGAAAAAACATATTGCAAATGCACAGTGACTTTGAAAAAGTAAGGAAACATAAACAAAAAAAATCTAAAAATTTTTTTGGGGGATGACCAGTTGCATGTGCATTTGCAATATGATTCTATAGTGAAAAAACATATTGCAAATGCACAGTGACTTTGAAAAAGTAAGGAAACATAAACAAAAAAAATCTAAACATTTTTTTTTTGGGTGAGCAGTTGCACGTGCATTTGCAATATGATTCTATAGTGAAAAAACATCACCAAAAGCGACATTCTGAAATCAACCCAAACGAGCGATTGAGATGACCCAGAATCACTGCAAAGCCATCCCGAGTTCATCGGGCCAGTCAATTTCACATTCCTGCAGGATTTTTATAGCATGACAAATTCGTGATGGTACCTGCCCATTAAAACATATTGCAAATGCACAGTGACTTTGAAAAAGTAAGGAAACATAGAATCAAATTTTTTTTTTTTGGGTTACCAGTTGCACATTTCAGATCACCAGTTGCACATTTCAGATCACCAGTTGCACATTTCAGATCACCAGTTGCACGGAGGAAAATCGTTACTTTTGACTTTGACTTTTGACTTCCTATGAAATCATATTCCAAATGGAGAAAACATATGCCTTATGCACTAGTAAAAAAAAAAAAAAAATGATAATAAAGTATGACTAAAGTATGTTGATAAAGTTCTTATACATGTGTAATTGACATAAAAATTGAAAGAATTTTGAAAAACGGTCCAGAAAGCACTTTTTTAAGGATGTGTGAAGTTTTTTACCAAATTTTGACATTTTTGACTTTTGACTTTTGACTTCCTATGAAATCATATTGCAAATGGACAAAACATGTGCCTTATGCGCATGTAATTAAAAAAAAAAAATTTTGATATCAAAATTGGACAAAAGTATATTCATACAGTTCTTACACATGTGTAATTGACAAAAAAAGCGAAAGAAATTCGAAAAAAGGCCCAGAAAGCACTTTTTTAAGGGGTAAAAAGTTTTTGAAAAAAATATCATTTTTTCAAAATTTTTCTTTTGGATGTTGACTTGGGTTGCATTTCCAATATGAAAAACCCAGGTGGAGCGCACTCGCCCCCTGTTGGATTTTTGAGGTGTTACAATTGGCAATTGCCATATGGCATTTGCCATATACTTTGCACGAATCAACGCCGCTTTGGGTGGTATTGGACATCGTGTACATGGTTTGTCCAATGCCAATATTTTGACATTCATTTTTGTACAAATCAGGGGGGTATTCCCTTACATCTAGTTTGAACAGTTCTGTAAAAAATGTACTTCCAAAGTGCAACCAAACATGATTTAGACCTTGTTTATGGAAAAGTGGTTATTTCTGTAGTTCAATTGCTGCAACTTGCTGAAAATTGTCCCTATCATCTAGTTTGAACAGTTATGTTTTAAACATTGTATCCAGAGTTCATCAAACATGATTTTAGAGCTTGTTTATGGAAAAGTGGTTATATCTGTAGTTCAAATGCTGCAACTTGCTGAAAATTGTCCATAGTGTCCCTATCATCTAGTTTGAACAGTTCTGTAAAAAATGTACTTCCAAGGTGCAACCAAACATGATTTAGACCTTGTTTATGGAAAAGTGGTTATTTCTGTAGTTCAATTGCTGCAACTTGCTGAAAATTGTCCAGTGTCCCTATCATCTAGTTTGAACAGTTATGTTTAAAACATTGTATCCAGAGTGCATCAAACATGATTTTAGACCTTGTTTATGGAAAAGTGGTTATTTCTGTAGTTCAATTGCTGCAACTTGCTGAAAATTGTCCAGTGTCCCTATCATCTGGTTTGAACAGTTATGTTTAAAACATTGTATCCAGAGTGCATCAAACATGCTTTTAGACCTTGTTTATGGAAAAGTGGTTATTTCTGTAGTTCAATTGCTGCAACTTGCTGAAAATTGTCCAGTGTCCCTATCATCTAGTTTGAACAGTTCTGTAAAAAATGTACTTCCAAAGTGCAACCAAACATGATTTAGACCTTGTTTATGGAAAAGTGGTTATTTCTGTAGTTCAATTGCTGCAACTTGCTGAAAATTGTCCACAGTGTCCCTATCATCTGGTTTGAACAGTTATGTTTAAAACATTGTATCCAGAGTGCATCAAACATGATTTTAGACCTTGTTTATGGAAAAGTGGTTATTTCTGTAGTTCAATTGCTGCAACTTGCTGAAAATTGTCCACAGTGTCCCTATCATCTAGTTTGAACAGTTATGTTTAAAACATTGTATCCAGAGTGCATCAAACATGATTTTAGACCTTGTTTATGGAAAAGTGGTTATTTCTGTAGTTCAATTGCTGCAACTTGCTGAAGATTGTCCAGTGTCCCTATCATCTAGTTTGAACAGTTCTGTAAAAAATGTACTTCCAAAGTGCAACCAAACATGATTTAGACCTTGTTTATGGAAAAGTGGTTATTTCTGTAGTTCAATTGCTGCAACTTGCTGAAAATTGTCCCTATCATCTAGTTTGAACAGTTATGTTTTAAACATTGTATCCAGAGTTCATCAAACATGATTTTAGAGCTTGTTTATGGAAAAGTGGTTATATCTGTAGTTCAAATGCTGCAACTTGCTGAAAATTGTCCATAGTGTCCCTATCATCTAGTTTGAACAGTTCTGTAAAAAATGTACTTCCAAGGTGCAACCAAACATGATTTAGACCTTGTTTATGGAAAAGTGGTTATTTCTGTAGTTCAATTGCTGCAACTTGCTGAAAATTGTCCAGTGTCCCTATCATCTAGTTTGAACAGTTATGTTTAAAACATTGTATCCAGAGTGCATCAAACATGATTTTAGACCTTGTTTATGGAAAAGTGGTTATTTCTGTAGTTCAATTGCTGCAACTTGCTGAAAATTGTCCAGTGTCCCTATCATCTGGTTTGAACAGTTATGTTTAAAACATTGTATCCAGAGTGCATCAAACATGCTTTTAGACCTTGTTTATGGAAAAGTGGTTATTTCTGTAGTTCAATTGCTGCAACTTGCTGAAAATTGTCCAGTGTCCCTATCATCTAGTTTGAACAGTTCTGTAAAAAATGTACTTCCAAAGTGCAACCAAACATGATTTAGACCTTGTTTATGGAAAAGTGGTTATTTCTGTAGTTCAATTGCTGCAACTTGCTGAAAATTGTCCACAGTGTCCCTATCATCTGGTTTGAACAGTTATGTTTAAAACATTGTATCCAGAGTGCATCAAACATGATTTTAGACCTTGTTTATGGAAAAGTGGTTATTTCTGTAGTTCAATTGCTGCAACTTGCTGAAAATTGTCCACAGTGTCCCTATCATCTAGTTTGAACAGTTATGTTTAAAACATTGTATCCAGAGTGCATCAAACATGATTTTAGACCTTGTTTATGGAAAAGTGGTTATTTCTGTAGTTCAATTGCTGCAACTTGCTGAAGATTGTCCAGTGTCCCTATCATCTAGTTTGAACAGTTCTGTAAAAAATGTACTTCCAAAGTGCAACCAAACATGATTTAGACCTTGTTTATGGAAAAGTGGTTATTTCTGTAGTTCAATTGCTGCAACTTGCTGAAAATTGTCCCTATCATCTAGTTTGAACAGTTATGTTTTAAACATTGTATCCAGAGTTCATCAAACATGATTTTAGAGCTTGTTTATGGAAAAGTGGTTATATCTGTAGTTCAAATGCTGCAACTTGCTGAAAATTGTCCATAGTGTCCCTATCATCTAGTTTGAACAGTTCTGTAAAAAATGTACTTCCAAGGTGCAACCAAGCATGATTTAGACCTTGTTTATGGAAAAGTGGTTATTTCTGTAGTTCAATTGCTGCAACTTGCTGAAAATTGTCCAGTGTCCCTATCATCTAGTTTGAACAGTTATGTTTAAAACATTGTATCCAGAGTGCATCAAACATGATTTTAGACCTTGTTTATGGAAAAGTGGTTATTTCTGTAGTTCAATTGCTGCAACTTGCTGAAAATTGTCCAGTGTCCCTATCATCTGGTTTGAACAGTTATGTTTAAAACATTGTATCCAGAGTGCATCAAACATGCTTTTAGACCTTGTTTATGGAAAAGTGGTTATTTCTGTAGTTCAATTGCTGCAACTTGCTGAAAATTGTCCAGTGTCCCTATCATCTAGTTTGAACAGTTCTGTAAAAAATGTACTTCCAAAGTGCAACCAAACATGATTTAGACCTTGTTTATGGAAAAGTGGTTATTTCTGTAGTTCAATTGCTGCAACTTGCTGAAAATTGTCCACAGTGTCCCTATCATCTGGTTTGAACAGTTATGTTTAAAACATTGTATCCAGAGTGCATCAAACATGATTTTAGACCTTGTTTATGGAAAAGTGGTTATTTCTGTAGTTCAATTGCTGCAACTTGCTGAAAATTGTCCACAGTGTCCCTATCATCTAGTTTGAACAGTTATGTTTAAAACATTGTATCCAGAGTGCATCAAACATGATTTTAGAGCTTGTTTATGGAAAAGTGGTTATTTATGTAGTTCAATTGCTGCAACTTGCTGAAAATTGTCCACAGTGTCCCTATCATCTAGTTTGAACAGTTCTGTAAAAAAATGTACTTCCAAAGTGCAACCAAACATGATTTAGACCTTGTTTATGGAAAAGTGGTTATTTCTGTAGTTCAATTTCTGCAACTTGCTGAAAATTGTCCCTATCATCTAGTTTGAACAGTAATGTTTAAAACATTGTATCCAGAGTTCATCAAACATGATTTTAGAGCTTGTTTATGGAAAAGTGGTTATATCTGTAGTTCAATTGCTGCAACTTGCTGAAAATTGTCCATAGTGTCCCTATCATCTATTTTGAACAGTTCTGTAAAAATGTACTTCCAAAGTGCAACCAAACATGATTTAGACCTTGTTTATGGAAAAGTGGTTATTTCTGTAGTTCAATTGCTGTAACTTGCTGATAATTGTCCTTATAATCTAGTTTGAACAGTTATGTTTAAAACATTGTATCCAGAGTGCATCAAACATGATTTTAGAGCTTGTTTATGGAAAAGTGGTTATTTCTGTAGTTCAATTGCTGCAACTTGCTGAAAATTGTCCATATAATCTAGTTTGAACAGTTATGTTTAAAACATTGTATCCAGAGTGCATCAAACATGATTTTAGAGCTTGTTTATGGAAAAGTGGTTATTTCTGTAGTTCAATTGCTGCAACTTGCTGAAGATTGTCCAGTGTCCCTATCATCTAGTTTGAACAGTTCTGTAAAAAATGTACTTCCAAAGTGCAACCAAACATGATTTAGACCTTGTTTATGGAAAAGTGGTTATTTCTGTAGTTCAATTGCTGCAACTTGCTGAAAATTGTCCCTATCATCTAGTTTGAACAGTTATGTTTTAAACATTGTATCCAGAGTTCATCAAACATGATTTTAGAGCTTGTTTATGGAAAAGTGGTTATATCTGTAGTTCAAATGCTGCAACTTGCTGAAAATTGTCCACAGTGTCCCTATCATCTAGTTTGAACAGTTCTGTAAAAAATGTACTTCCAAGGTGCAACCAAACAATGTTTAGACCTTGTTTATGGAAAAGTGGTTATTTCTGTAGTTCAATTGCTGCAACTTGCTGAAAATTGTCCAGTGTCCCTATCATCTAGTTTGAACAGTTCTGTAAAAAATGTACTTCCAAAGTGCAACCAAACATGATTTAGACCTTGTTTATGGAAAAGTGGTTATTTCTGTAGTTCAATTGCTGCAACTTGCTGAAAATTGTCCAGTGTCCCTATCATCTAGTTTGAACAGTTTTGTTTAAAACATTGTATCCAGAGTTCATTAAACATGATTTTAGAGCTTGTTTATGGAAAAGTGGTTATATCTGTAGTTCAATTGCTGCAACTTGCTGAAAATTGTCCATAGTGTCCCTATCATCTATTTTGAACAGTTCTGTAAAAAATGTACTTCCAAAGTGCAACCAAGCATGATTTAGACCTTGTTTATGGAAAAGTGGTTATTTCTGTAGTTCAATTGTTGCAACTTGCTGAAAATTGTCCAGTGTCCCTATCATCTAGTTTGAACAGTTATGTTTAAAACATTGTATCCAGAGTGCATCAAACATGATTTTAGACCTTGTTTATGGAAAAGTGGTTATTTCTGTAGTTCAATTGCTGCAACTTGCTGAAGATTGTCCAGTGTCCCTATCATCTAGTTTGAACAGTTCTGTAAAAAATGTACTTCCAAAGTGCAACCAAACATGATTTAGACCTTGTTTATGGAAAAGTGGTTATTTATGTAGTTCAATTGCTGCAACTTGCTGAAAATTGTCCCTATCATCTAGTTTGAACAGTTATGTTTTAAACATTGTATACAGAGTTCATCAAACATGATTTTAGAGCTTGTTTATGGAAAAGTGGTTATATCTGTAGTTCAAATGCTGCAACTTGCTGAAAATTGTCCACAGTGTCCCTATCATCTAGTTTGAACAGTTCTGTAAAAAATGTACTTCCAAGGTGCAACCAAACAATGTTTAGACCTTGTTTATGGAAAAGTGGTTATTTCTGTAGTTCAATTGCTGCAACTTGCTGAAAATTGTCCAGTGTCCCTATCATCTAGTTTGAACAGTTTTGTTTAAAACATTGTATCCAGAGTTCATTAAACATGATTTTAGAGCTTGTTTATGGAAAAGTGGTTATATCTGTAGTTCAATTGCTGCAACTTGCTGAAAATTGTCCATAGTGTCCCTATCATCTATTTTGAACAGTTCTGTAAAAAATGTACTTCCAAAGTGCAACCAAGCATGATTTAGACCTTGTTTATGGAAAAGTGGTTATTTCTGTAGTTCAATTGTTGCAACTTGCTGAAAATTGTCCAGTGTCCCTATCATCTAGTTTGAACAGTTATGTTTAAAACATTGTATCCAGAGTGCATCAAACATGATTTTAGACCTTGTTTATGGAAAAGTTGTTATTTCTGTAGTTCAATTGCTGCAACTTGCTGAAGATTGTCCAGTGTCCCTATCATCTAGTTTGAACAGTTCTGTAAAAAATGTACTTCCAAAGTGCAACCAAACATGATTTAGACCTTGTTTATGGAAAAGTGGTTATTTATGTAGTTCAATTGCTGCAACTTGCTGAAAATTGTCCCTATCATCTAGTTTGAACAGTTATGTTTTAAACATTGTATCCAGAGTTCATCAAACATGATTTTAGAGCTTGTTTATGGAAAAGTGGTTATATCTGTAGTTCAAATGCTGCAACTTGCTGAAAATTGTCCATAGTGTCCCTATCATCTAGTTTGAACAGTTCTGTAAAAAATGTACTTCCAAGGTGCAACCAAACATGATTTAGACCTTGTTTATGGAAAAGTGGTTATTTCTGTAGTTCAATTGCTGCAACTTGCTGAAAATTGGCCAGTGTCCCTATCATCTAGTTTGAACAGTTATGTTTAAAACATTGTATCCAGAGCGCATCAAACATGATTTTAGACCTTGTTTATGGAAAAGTGGTTATTTCTGTAGTTCAATTGCTGCAACTTGCTGAAGATTGTCCAGTGTCCCTATCATCTAGTTTGAACAGTTCTGTAAAAAATGTACTTCCAAAGTGCAACCAAACATGATTTAGACCTTGTTTATGGAAAAGTGGTTATTTCTGTAGTTCAATTGCTGCAACTTGCTGAAAATTGTCCCTATCATCTAGTTTGAACAGTTATGTTTTAAACATTGTATCCAGAGTTCATCAAACATGATTTTAGAGCTTGTTTATGGAAAAGTGGTTATATCTGTAGTTCAAATGCTGCAACTTGCTGAAAATTGTCCACAGTGTCCCTATCATCTAGTTTGAACAGTTCTGTAAAAAATGTACTTCCAAGGTGCAACCAAACAATGTTTAGACCTTGTTTATGGAAAAGTGGTTATTTCTGTAGTTCAATTGCTGCAACTTGCTGAAAATTGTCCAGTGTCCCTATCATCTAGTTTGAACAGTTCTGTAAAAAATGTACTTCCAAAGTGCAACCAAACATGATTTAGACCTTGTTTATGGAAAAGTGGTTATTTCTGTAGTTCAATTGCTGCAACTTGCTGAAAATTGTCCAGTGTCCCTATCATCTAGTTTGAACAGTTTTGTTTAAAACATTGTATCCAGAGTTCATTAAACATGATTTTAGAGCTTGTTTATGGAAAAGTGGTTATATCTGTAGTTCAATTGCTGCAACTTGCTGAAAATTGTCCATAGTGTCCCTATCATCTATTTTGAACAGTTCTGTAAAAAATGTACTTCCAAAGTGCAACCAAGCATGATTTAGACCTTGTTTATGGAAAAGTGGTTATTTCTGTAGTTCAATTGTTGCAACTTGCTGAAAATTGTCCAGTGTCCCTATCATCTAGTTTGAACAGTTATGTTTAAAACATTGTATCCAGAGTGCATCAAACATGATTTTAGACCTTGTTTATGGAAAAGTGGTTATTTCTGTAGTTCAATTGCTGCAACTTGCTGAAGATTGTCCAGTGTCCCTATCATCTAGTTTGAACAGTTCTGTAAAAAATGTACTTCCAAAGTGCAACCAAACAATGTTTAGACCTTGTTTATGGAAAAGTGGTTATTTCTGTAGTTCAATTGCTGCAACTTGCTGAAAATTGTCCAGTGTCCCTATCATCTAGTTTGAACAGTTCTGTAAAAAATGTACTTCCAAAGTGCAACCAAACATGATTTAGACCTTGTTTATGGAAAAGTGGTTATTTCTGTAGTTCAATTGCTGCAACTTGCTGAAAATTGTCCAGTGTCCCTATCATCTAGTTTGAACAGTTTTGTTTAAAACATTGTATCCAGAGTTCATTAAACATGATTTTAGAGCTTGTTTATGGAAAAGTGGTTATATCTGTAGTTCAATTGCTGCAACTTGCTGAAAATTGTCCATAGTGTCCCTATCATCTATTTTGAACAGTTCTGTAAAAAATGTACTTCCAAAGTGCAACCAAACATGATTTAGACCTTGTTTATGGAAAAGTGGTTATTTCTGTAGTTCAATTGCTGTAACTTGCTGATAATTGTCCTTATAATCTAGTTTGAACAGTTATGTTTAAAACATTGTATCCAGAGTGCATCAAACATGATTTTAGAGCTTGTTTATGGAAAAGTGGTTATTTCTGTAGTTCAATTGCTGCAACTTGCTGAAAATTGTCCATATAATCTAGTTTGAACAGTTATGTTTAAAACATTGTATCCAGAGTGCATCAAACATGATTTTAGAGCTTGTTTATGGAAAAGTGGTTATTTCTGTAGTTCAATTGCTGCAACTTGCTGAAGATTGTCCAGTGTCCCTATCATCTAGTTTGAACAGTTCTGTAAAAAATGTACTTCCAAAGTGCAACCAAACATGATTTAGACCTTGTTTATGGAAAAGTGGTTATTTCTGTAGTTCAATTGCTGCAACTTGCTGAAAATTGTCCCTATCATCTAGTTTGAACAGTTATGTTTTAAACATTGTATCCAGAGTTCATCAAACATGATTTTAGAGCTTGTTTATGGAAAAGTGGTTATATCTGTAGTTCAAATGCTGCAACTTGCTGAAAATTGTCCACAGTGTCCCTATCATCTAGTTTGAACAGTTCTGTAAAAAATGTACTTCCAAGGTGCAACCAAACAATGTTTAGACCTTGTTTATGGAAAAGTGGTTATTTCTGTAGTTCAATTGCTGCAACTTGCTGAAAATTGTCCAGTGTCCCTATCATCTAGTTTGAACAGTTCTGTAAAAAATGTACTTCCAAAGTGCAACCAAACATGATTTAGACCTTGTTTATGGAAAAGTGGTTATTTCTGTAGTTCAATTGCTGCAACTTGCTGAAAATTGTCCAGTGTCCCTATCATCTAGTTTGAACAGTTTTGTTTAAAACATTGTATCCAGAGTTCATTAAACATGATTTTAGAGCTTGTTTATGGAAAAGTGGTTATATCTGTAGTTCAATTGCTGCAACTTGCTGAAAATTGTCCATAGTGTCCCTATCATCTATTTTGAACAGTTCTGTAAAAAATGTACTTCCAAAGTGCAACCAAGCATGATTTAGACCTTGTTTATGGAAAAGTGGTTATTTCTGTAGTTCAATTGTTGCAACTTGCTGAAAATTGTCCAGTGTCCCTATCATCTAGTTTGAACAGTTATGTTTAAAACATTGTATCCAGAGTGCATCAAACATGATTTTAGACCTTGTTTATGGAAAAGTTGTTATTTCTGTAGTTCAATTGCTGCAACTTGCTGAAGATTGTCCAGTGTCCCTATCATCTAGTTTGAACAGTTCTGTAAAAAATGTACTTCCAAAGTGCAACCAAACATGATTTAGACCTTGTTTATGGAAAAGTGGTTATTTATGTAGTTCAATTGCTGCAACTTGCTGAAAATTGTCCCTATCATCTAGTTTGAACAGTTATGTTTTAAACATTGTATCCAGAGCGCATCAAACATGATTTTAGACCTTGTTTATGGAAAAGTGGTTATTTCTGTAGTTCAATTGCTGCAACTTGCTGAAGATTGTCCAGTGTCCCTATCATCTAGTTTGAACAGTTCTGTAAAAAATGTACTTCCAAAGTGCAACCAAACATGATTTAGACCTTGTTTATGGAAAAGTGGTTATTTCTGTAGTTCAATTGCTGCAACTTGCTGAAAATTGTCCCTATCATCTAGTTTGAACAGTTATGTTTTAAACATTGTATCCAGAGTTCATCAAACATGATTTTAGAGCTTGTTTATGGAAAAGTGGTTATATCTGTAGTTCAAATGCTGCAACTTGCTGAAAATTGTCCACAGTGTCCCTATCATCTAGTTTGAACAGTTCTGTAAAAAATGTACTTCCAAGGTGCAACCAAACAATGTTTAGACCTTGTTTATGGAAAAGTGGTTATTTCTGTAGTTCAATTGCTGCAACTTGCTGAAAATTGTCCAGTGTCCCTATCATCTAGTTTGAACAGTTCTGTAAAAAATGTACTTCCAAAGTGCAACCAAACATGATTTAGACCTTGTTTATGGAAAAGTGGTTATTTCTGTAGTTCAATTGCTGCAACTTGCTGAAAATTGTCCAGTGTCCCTATCATCTAGTTTGAACAGTTTTGTTTAAAACATTGTATCCAGAGTTCATTAAACATGATTTTAGAGCTTGTTTATGGAAAAGTGGTTATATCTGTAGTTCAATTGCTGCAACTTGCTGAAAATTGTCCATAGTGTCCCTATCATCTATTTTGAACAGTTCTGTAAAAAATGTACTTCCAAAGTGCAACCAAGCATGATTTAGACCTTGTTTATGGAAAAGTGGTTATTTCTGTAGTTCAATTGTTGCAACTTGCTGAAAATTGTCCAGTGTCCCTATCATCTAGTTTGAACAGTTATGTTTAAAACATTGTATCCAGAGTGCATCAAACATGATTTTAGACCTTGTTTATGGAAAAGTGGTTATTTCTGTAGTTCAATTGCTGCAACTTGCTGAAGATTGTCCAGTGTCCCTATCATCTAGTTTGAACAGTTCTGTAAAAAATGTACTTCCAAAGTGCAACCAAACATGATTTAGACCTTGTTTATGGAAAAGTGGTTATTTCTGTAGTTCAATTGCTGCAACTTGCTGAAAATTGTCCCTATCATCTAGTTTGAACAGTTATGTTTTAAACATTGTATCCAGAGTTCATCAAACATGATTTTAGAGCTTGTTTATGGAAAAGTGGTTATATCTGTAGTTCAAATGCTGCAACTTGCTGAAAATTGTCCATAGTGTCCCTATCATCTAGTTTGAACAGTTCTGTAAAAAATGTACTTCCAAGGTGCAACCAAACATGATTTAGACCTTGTTTATGGAAAAGTGGTTATTTCTGTAGTTCAATTGCTGCAACTTGCTGAAAGTTGTCCAGTGTCCCTATCATCTAGTTTGAACAGTTATGTTTAAAACATTGTATCCAGAGTGCATCAAACATGATTTTAGACCTTGTTTATGGAAAAGTGGTTATTTCTGTAGTTCAATTGCTGCAACTTGCTGAAAATTGTCCACAGTGTCCCTATCATCTAGTTTGAACAGTTATGTTTAAAACATTGTATCCAGAGTGCATCAAACATGATTTTAGACCTTGTTTATGGAAAAGTGGTTATTTCTGTAGTTCAATTGCTGCAACTTGCTGAAAATTGTCCAGTGTCCCTATCATCTAGTTTGAACAGTTCTGTAAAAAATGTACTTCCAAAGTGCAACCAAACATGATTTAGACCTTGTTTATGGAAAAGTGGTTATTTCTGTAGTTCAATTGCTGCAACTTGCTGAAAATTGTCCATATCATCTAGTTTGAACAGTTATGTTTTAAACATTGTATCCAGAGTTCATCAAACATGATTTTAGAGCTTGTTTATGGAAAAGTGGTTATATCTGTAGTTCAATTGCTGCAACTTGCTGAAAATTGTCCAGTGTCCCTATCATCTAGTTTGAACAGTTCTGTAAAAAATGTACTTCCAAAGTGCAACCAAACATGATTTAGACCTTGTTTATGGAAAAGTGGTTATTTCTGTAGTTCAATTGCTGCAACTTGCTGAAAATTGTCCAGTGTCCCTATCATCTAGTTTGAACAGTTTTGTTTAAAACATTGTATCCAGAGTTCATTAAACATGATTTTAGAGCTTGTTTATGGAAAAGTGGTTATATCTGTAGTTCAATTGCTGCAACTTGCTGAAAATTGTCCATAGTGTCCCTATCATCTATTTTGAACAGTTCTGTAAAAAATGTACTTCCAAAGTGCAACCAAACATGATTTAGACCTTGTTTATGGAAAAGTGGTTATTTCTGTAGTTCAATTGCTGTAACTTGCTGAAAATTGTCCATATAATCTAGTTTGAACAGTTATGTTTAAAACATTGTATCCAGAGTGCATCAAACATGATTTTAGACCTTGTTTATGGAAAAGTGGTTATTTCTGTAGTTCAATTGCTGCAACTTGCTGAAAATTGTCCAGTGTCCCTATCATCTAGTTTGAACAGTTATGTTTAAAACATTGTATCCAGAGTGCATCAAACATGATTTTAGACCTTGTTTATGGAAAAGTGGTTATTTCTGTAGTTCAATTGTTGCAACTTGCTGAAAATTGTCCAGTGTCCCTATCATCTAGTTTGAACAGTTATGTTTAAAACATTGTATCCAGAGTGCATCAAACATGATTTTAGACCTTGTTTATGGAAAAGTGGTTATTTCTGTAGTTCAATTGCTGCAACTTGCTGAAGATTGTCCAGTGTCCCTATCATCTAGTTTGAACAGTTCTGTAAAAAATGTACTTCCAAAGTGCAACCAAACATGATTTAGACCTTGTTTATGGAAAAGTGGTTATTTCTGTAGTTCAATTGCTGCAACTTGCTGAAATTGTCCCTATCATCTAGTTTGAACAGTTATGTTTTAAACATTGTATCCAGAGTTCATCAAACATGATTTTAGAGCTTGTTTATGGAAAAGTGGTTATATCTGTAGTTCAAATGCTGCAACTTGCTGAAAATTGTCCATAGTGTCCCTATCATCTAGTTTGAACAGTTCTGTAAAAAATGTACTTCCAAGGTGCAACCAAACATGATTTAGACCTTGTTTATGGAAAAGTGGTTATTTCTGTAGTTCAATTGCTGCAACTTGCTGAAAATTGTCCAGTGTCCCTATCATCTAGTTTGAACAGTTATGTTTAAAACATTGTATCCAGAGTGCATCAAACATGATTTTAGACCTTGTTTATGGAAAAGTGGTTATTTCTGTAGTTCAATTGCTGCAACTTGCTGAAAATTGTCCAGTGTCCCTATCATCTGGTTTGAACAGTTATGTTTAAAACATTGTATCCAGAGTGCATCAAACATGCTTTTAGACCTTGTTTATGGAAAAGTGGTTATTTCTGTAGTTCAATTGCTGCAACTTGCTGAAAATTGTCCAGTGTCCCTATCATCTAGTTTGAACAGTTCTGTAAAAAATGTACTTCCAAAGTGCAACCAAACATGATTTAGACCTTGTTTATGGAAAAGTGGTTATTTCTGTAGTTCCATTGCTGCAACTTGCTGAAAATTGTCCACAGTGTCCCTATCATCTGGTTTGAACAGTTATGTTTAAAACATTGTATCCAGAGTGCATCAAACATGATTTTAGACCTTGTTTATGGAAAAGTGGTTATTTCTGTAGTTCAATTGCTGCAACTTGCTGAAAATTGTCCACAGTGTCCCTATCATCTAGTTTGAACAGTTATGTTTAAAACATTGTATCCAGAGTGCATCAAACATGATTTTAGACCTTGTTTATGGAAAAGTGGTTATTTCTGTAGTTCAATTGCTGCAACTTGCTGAAGATTGTCCAGTGTCCCTATCATCTAGTTTGAACAGTTCTGTAAAAAATGTACTTCCAAAGTGCAACCAAACATGATTTAGACCTTGTTTATGGAAAAGTGGTTATTTCTGTAGTTCAATTGCTGCAACTTGCTGAAATTGTCCCTATCATCTAGTTTGAACAGTTATGTTTTAAACATTGTATCCAGAGTTCATCAAACATGATTTTAGAGCTTGTTTATGGAAAAGTGGTTATATCTGTAGTTCAAATGCTGCAACTTGCTGAAAATTGTCCATAGTGTCCCTATCATCTAGTTTGAACAGTTCTGTAAAAAATGTACTTCCAAGGTGCAACCAAACATGATTTAGACCTTGTTTATGGAAAAGTGGTTATTTCTGTAGTTCAATTGCTGCAACTTGCTGAAAATTGTCCAGTGTCCCTATCATCTAGTTTGAACAGTTATGTTTAAAACATTGTATCCAGAGTGCATCAAACATGATTTTAGACCTTGTTTATGGAAAAGTGGTTATTTCTGTAGTTCAATTGCTGCAACTTGCTGAAAATTGTCCAGTGTCCCTATCATCTGGTTTGAACAGTTATGTTTAAAACATTGTATCCAGAGTGCATCAAACATGCTTTTAGACCTTGTTTATGGAAAAGTGGTTATTTCTGTAGTTCAATTGCTGCAACTTGCTGAAAATTGTCCAGTGTCCCTATCATCTAGTTTGAACAGTTCTGTAAAAAATGTACTTCCAAAGTGCAACCAAACATGATTTAGACCTTGTTTATGGAAAAGTGGTTATTTCTGTAGTTCAATTGCTGCAACTTGCTGAAAATTGTCCACAGTGTCCCTATCATCTGGTTTGAACAGTTATGTTTAAAACATTGTATCCAGAGTGCATCAAACATGATTTTAGACCTTGTTTATGGAAAAGTGGTTATTTCTGTAGTTCAATTGCTGCAACTTGCTGAAAATTGTCCACAGTGTCCCTATCATCTAGTTTGAACAGTTATGTTTAAAACATTGTATCCAGAGTGCATCAAACATGATTTTAGACCTTGTTTATGGAAAAGTGGTTATTTCTGTAGTTCAATTGCTGCAACTTGCTGAAGATTGTCCAGTGTCCCTATCATACCTTAAGGGAACATTTCGGCATTTCGTGTATGATCAGTGAGAAAGTCCATATTGCAAATGTACGGTCCCTTACTAGACGTCCGAAATCGTTTGTAAAATTCGCGGTCGGCGTCGGGCCGTGCGGTAGGGCCAGACCTACCGGGAAGTCATCAAATGAACTTTGTCGGACATTCGGTTTCCGTTTTATAAAATAAACAAGTTTTTGAGCGTTTTTCCGCTATCCCGGAATTTCCCACAAGAGGGCATACGGAATCATATGGCAATTTGGCAAAACATCACGAATCACGACGGGGCCTTATCTCGAAAACGGAAAATATTTCGAAGCCGAAACTCGGTGAGCGTAGGTTTGGCATAATGGGCAGTTGGCCCCGAACAAGATGGCGTCTAGGCCTCGACGGTTTTTGAGTTATGGCCGTTTTTCTGGGATTAAAGGTCCTAAATGGAAATAGAGAAATTATTTTTCCACTTCAGGTCAAAGTCAAGGAGCCTCCGGTGTCAATAAAAAAAGAACCAGCCATTTATCTATCGTCATTTAAGAGAAACGGAACAATGACAACTTGGCAATGGTCACAAATAGGCGTTTTTTTTTTTCAACGGTTACAGATCCAGTTGCAGGGTGTTCATACGAATCTTTTTAAAGTGTGCTGCGGAGCTCTGCGAGATTTCTGTGATTTTCTATGATTTTCTGAAATAACACACACATACTAAACCCTCCGTAAATAACTCAGTTGTTAACGTAAAGACTTAAAACTCAGGATTCTGTAACAGCATACCCCAATGAGGATATGTGGTGATTTATAGCTTCCTGTGCCAACCGGAAGTGCCATAATTGGTGTCTCAGGGGCTGTTTCAAAGGGTTAAAAAAGTCTGATCTGTCCAAAACTTCATATATGTGATTAGGCAACCCCCATGAACTGTAAATCAGTCATTTTTCCCCAAAAAATTCAAAGGAAAAAAAAATCACACTAAAACACAACTTGAATGGAGGGACGTATTGGGGTGCGTAGAGACAGACAGTGGCTGCAATAGTTAGCTTTGTTGGAGCTAAAGAAGAACCGTCGGACCTAGAGTTCCGAAACTTTAGAAACCTGTTCTAGACCTCCGGTTGATGGTGCGTGGTGAGTTACGTGGCTCTAGACGGTTCTCGGACCGAGAAACAGCCTCGTACATTTGCAATACCTTCAATTCATTTTGACCATTACGAAAATGACGACGTTTAGAAAAGTCTCAGAGACGCAAGGCTAGGTGCATTGAAACCGGCTCGGCCCATAGAGACGGACCCCGACGTGCCTGTCCGATAGCTCGTTCAAGGACCCCGTAGCAAGGCATGGAAAAAAGTGGATTTTCAGCACCAATTAGGGTTTTTCTCGGACACCAAATGACCTATCGAGCCGAAACTCGGGATTCGGGGTCGCCTCACATAGGACTTCACATAATGTCCGAACTGGACCCGCAGCTAGAACGTAACTATGTGTTTTACCTTTTTATTATGTTTTAAACTAAAGGCGCTGTGAATTATGGGACTGCTCTGACATATGTGATAGTTGGCTTCTAAATGAGTAGTAAAAAGTGGGTTTGGTGTCATAATGACATCTAATTGACTGATGGACACTGACTTGCTAGTTGACTTTTGTGCATTTGCAATATGTTTAAACGGAGAGGGACCATCACCAAAATGGCATTCTGAAATCAACATAAAAAATGGCATCACCATAGTCTCCAGACTGTGCTGAGTTCAACGAGCTATCCCGCTTGACCGTAGCTCGCTCGGTCTAAGCGCAACGACCATTAGAAAAGTAGGCCCAAAATGAAGCCTGCCCCACAATGTCATTTGCTTTTGAGTGACAGTGAGAGAACCGTTAGGGTGAGAAGAAAAATTCCACCACATGAATGTTCCTAAGGTCCTCCCGATCTGTACAAGCCTAACCTTGACCGTGTGGCATTAACCCTTAAGAGTAAAACAGTGTTTTTTGATCTCACAGATTACAGTGTCATCTCTCCCCATAGGAATACATTGCCTGCACCCCTAATTTCAACCTGAAGTCTATATGGGTTATGAATGCCGTATGAACCTGTCTTCGGTACCAGTCCATCAGGCCACTATGAGGTCTACCTGTGTTGATTCTGAGCTTCCTGGACCAACCGGAAGTGGTTAAAATGCCCCTAAAAGTGTTTACCCATACCCTGCCTGCAGTTTGACAGACATAGTGCATTCAACCCTGTGTAAATCAGTCAGTTCTTAACGTAAGGACTTAAAACTCAGGATTCTGTAACAGCATACCCCAATGGGGATATGTGTTGATTTATAGCTTCCTGTGCCAACCGGAAGTGCCATAACTGGTGTCTCAGGGGCTGTTTCGAGGGGTTAAAAAAGTCTGATCTTTCCAAAACTTCATATGTGTGATTAGGCAACCCCCATGAACTGTAAATCAGTCATTTTTCCCCAAAAAAATCAAAGGAAAAAAAAATCACACTAAAACACACCTTGGATGGAGGGACGTATTGGGGTGCGTAGAGACAGACAGTGGCTGCAATAGTTAGCTTTGTTGGAGCTAAAAAAGAACCGTCAGACCTAGAGTTCCGAAACTTTAGAAACCTGTTCTAGACCTCCGGTTGATGGTGCGTGGTGAGTTACGTGGCTCTAGACGGTTCTCGGACCGAGAAACAGCCTCGTACATTTGCAATACCTTCAATTCATTTTGACCATTACGAAAATGACGACGTTTAGAAAAGTCTCAGAGACGCAAGGCTAGGTGCATTGAAACCGGCTCGGCCCATAGAGACGGACCCCGACGTGCCTGTCCGATAGCTCGTTCAAGGACCCCGTAGCAAGGCATGGAAAAAAGTGGATTTTCAGCACCAATTAGGGTTTTTCTCGGACACCAAATGACCTATCGAGCCGAAACTCGGGATTCGGGGTCGCCTCACATAGGCCTTCACATAATGTCCGAACTGGACCCGCAGCTAGAACGTAACTATGTGTTTTACCTTTTTATTATGTTTTAAACCGAAGGCGCTGTGAATTATGGGACTGCTCTGACATATGTGATAGTTGGCTACTAAATGAGTAGGAAAAAGTGGGTTTGGTGTCAATTGATATCCATTTGGTGTCATAATGACATCTAATTGACTGATGGACACTGACTTGCTAGTTGACTTTTGTACATTTGCAATATGTTTAAACGGAGAGGGACCATCACCAAAATGGCATTCTGAAATCAACACAAAAAATGGCATCACCATAGTCTCCAGACTGTGCCGAGTTCAAGGAGACGCCCCGCTTGACCGTAGCTCGTTCTGAGTGCAGCAAACTTGAAAAAAAGAAGGCCCAAAATGAAGCCTGCACCACAATGTCATTTGATTTTGGGTGGCAGTGAGAGAACCGTTAGCGTGAGAAGCACAATTCCACCACATGAATGTTCCTAAGGTCCTCCCGATCTGAACAAGCCTAACCTTGACCGTGTGGCATTAACCCTTCACAGTAAAACAGGGTTTTTTGATCTCACAGATTACAGTGACATCTCTCCCCATAGGAATACATTGCCTGCACCACAAAATTCAACCTGAAGCCTATATGGGTTATGAATGCCGTATGAACCTGTCTTCGGTACCAGTCCATCAGGCCACTATGAGATCTACCTGTGTCGAATCTAAGCTTCCTGGAGCAACCGGAAGTGGTTAAAATGCCCCTAAAAGTGTTTACCCATACACTGCCTGCAGTTTGATAGACATAGTGCATTCAACCCTGTGTAGATCAGTCAATTCTTAACGTAAAGACTTAAAACTCGGGATTCTGTAAGTGGCTATGTAAATCAAGACATGTGTTTACTTATAGCTTCCTGTGCCAACCGGAAGTGCCTTTAATTGGGTCACACTCTCTGTTTCGAAGGGTTAAAAAAGTCACATCTCTCCAAAACTTCATATGTGTGACTAGGTAACCCTTCTGAACTGTAAATCAGTCATTAATCCCAACAGATGTCAAAGAAAAGCTCCCTCACACACACACAGGAAGGATGGAGTGATAAAGTGCGGTGCTTAAAGACACAGAGAGCAGGAAATGGCATTACCATAATCCCTAGGCCGTACCGAGTTCAGCGAGATATCCCGCTTGACCGTAGCTCGCTCGGTCTAGGCGCAGCGAGCATTAGAATAGTAGGCCCAAAATGAAGCCTGCACCACAATGTCATTTGCTTTTGGGTGACAGTGAGAGAACCGTTAGAGTGAGAAGAAAAATTGCACCACATGAATGTTCCTAAGGTCCTCCCGATCTGAACAAGCCTAACCTTGACCGTGTGGCATTAACCCTTAACAGTAAAACAGTGTTTTTTGATCTTACAGATTACAGTGTCATCTCTCCCCATAGGAATACATTGCCTGCACCCCTAATTTCAACCTGAGGCCTATGTGGGTTATGAATGCCGTATGAACCTGTCTTCGGTACCAGTCCATCAGGCCACTATGAGGTCTACCTGTGTTGATTCTAAGCTTCCTGGACCAACCGGAAGTGGTTAAAATGCCCCTAAAAGTGTTTACCCATACACTGCATGCAGTTTGATAGACATAGTGCATTCAACCCTGTGTAGATCAGTCAATTCTTAACGTAAGGACTTAAAACTCAGGATTCTGTAACAGCATACCCCAATGAGGATATGTGTTGATTTATAACTTCCTGTGCCAACCGGAAGTGCCATAATTGGTGTCTCAGGGGCTGTTTCGAAGGGTTAAAAAAGTCTGATCTTTCCAAAACTTCATATGTGTGATTAGGCAACCCCCATGAACTGTAAATCAGTCATTTTTCCCAAAAAAATTCAAAGGAAAAAAAAATCACACTAAAACACAACTTGGAAGGAGGGACGTATTGGGGTGCGTAGAGACAGACAGTGGCTCCAATAGTTAGCTTTGTTGGAGCTAAAAAAGAACCGTCGGACCTAGAGTTCCGAAACTTTAGAAACCTGTTCTAGACCTCCCGTAGATGGTGCGTGGTGAGTTACGTGGCTCTAGAAGGTTCTCGGACCGAGAAACAGCCTCGTACATTTGAAATAACTTCAATTCATTTTTGCATCACGAAAATGACGACATTTAGAAATGTCCCAGAGTCGCAAGACTAGGTGCATTGCGAACGTCTCGGCCCATATAGACAGACCCCAACGTTTCTGTCCAATAGCTCATTCAAGGACCCCGTAGCAAGTCATGGAAAATAGTGGATTTTCAGCACCAATTAGGGTTTTTCTCGGACACCAAATGACCTATCGAGCCGAAACTTGGGATTCGGGGTCGCCTCAGCTAGGCCAACACATAACATAAGAAATGGACCCGCAGCTAGAACGTAACTACGTGTTTTATGTTTTTTTTATGGTTTGAACCGAAGGGGTTGTGAATTTTGGGCCAGCTCTGAAGTATGTAATAGTTGGCTACTAAACGAGTTGGAAAAAGTGGGTTTGGTGTCAGTTTGTATCAGTTTGGTGGTCAGAATGATATCTAATTGACTGATGGACTCTTGTCCACTTGACTCTTGTACATTTGCAATATGATCCTATAGTGAAAAAACATCACCAAAAGCGACATTCTGAAATCAACCCAAACGAGCGATTGAGATGACCCAGAATCACTGCAAAGCCATCCCGAGTTCATCGGGCCAGTCAATTTCACATTCCTGCAAGATTTTTATAGCATGACAAATTCGTGATGGTACCTGCCCTTTAAAACATATTGCAAATGCACAGTGACTTTGAAAAAGTAAGAAACAAAAAAAAATACATCTAAAAAATTTTGAGCATGACAAATTCGTGATGGTACCTGCCCATTGAAACATATTGCAAATGCACAGTGACTTTGAAAAAGTAAGGAAACATAAACAAAAAAAATCCAACATTTTTATTTTTGGGTGACCAGTTGCACGTGCATTTGCAATATGATTCTATAGTGAAAAAACATATTGCAAATGCACAGTGACTTTGAAAAAGTAAGGAAACATAAACAAAAAAAATCTAAATTTTTTTGGGGGGGATGACCAGTTGCATGTGCATTTGCAATATGATTCTATAGTGAAAAAACATATTGCAAATGCACAGTGACTTTGAAAAAGTAAGGAAACATAAACAAAAAAAATCAAAACATTTTTTTTTTGGGTGACCAGTTGCAAATCAAATCAAATCAAATTTTATTTGGACGTGCATTTGCAATATGATTCTATAGTGAAAAAACATATTGCAAATGCACAGTGACTTTGAAAAAGTAAGGAAACATAAACAAAAAAAATCTAAAAATTTTTTTGGGGGATGATCAGTTGCATGTGCATTTGCAATATGATTCTATAGTGAAAAAACATATTGCAAATGCACAGTGACTTTGAAAAAGTAAGGAAAAATAAACAAAAAAAATCTAAAAAAAATTTCGGGGGATGACCAGTTGCATGTGCATTTGCAATATGATTCTATAGTGAAAAAACATATTGCAAATGCACAGTGACTTTGAAAAAGTAAGGAAACATAAACAAAAAAAATCAAAACATTTTTTTTTTGGGTGACCAGTTGCAAATCAAATCAAATCAAATTTTATTTGGACGTGCATTTGCAATATGATTCTATAGTGAAAAAACATATTGCAAATGCACAGTGACTTTGAAAAAGTAAGGAAACATAAACAAAAAAAATCAAAAATTTTTTTGGGGGGATGACCAGTTGCATGTGCATTTGCAATATGATTCTATAGTGAAAAAACATATTGCAAATGCACAGTGACTTTGAAAAAGTAAGGAAAAATAAACAAAAAAAATCTAAAAATTTTTTCGGGGGATGACCAGTTGCACGTGCATTTGCAATATGATTCTATAGTGAAAAAACATATTGCAAATGCACAGTGACTTTGAAAAAGTAAGGAAACATAAACAAAAAAAATCTAAAATTTTTTTGGGGGGATGACCAGTTGCATGTGCATTTGCAATATGATTCTATAGTGAAAAAACATATTGCAAATGCACAGTGACTTTGAAAAAGTAAGGAAACATAAACAAAAAAAATCCAAAATTTTTATTTTTGGGTGACCAGTTGCACGTGCATTTGCAATATGATTCTATAGTAAAAAACATATTGCAAATGCACAGTGACTTTGAAAAAGTAAGGAAACATAAACAAAAAAAATCCAAAATTTTTATTTTTGGGTGACCAGTTGCACGTGCATTTGCAATATGATTCTATAGTAAAAAACATATTGCAAATGCACAGTGACTTTGAAAAAGTAAGGAAACATAAACAAAAAAAATCTAAAATTTTTTTGGGGGGATGACCAGTTGCATGTGCATTTGCAATATGATTCTATAGTGAAAAAACATATTGCAAATGCACAGTGACTTTGAAAAAGTAAGGAAACATAAACAAAAAAAATCTAAAAATTTTTTGGGGGGATGACCAGTTGCATGTGCATTTGCAATATGATTCTATAGTGAAAAAACATATTGCAAATGCACAGTGACTTTGAAAAAGTAAGGAAAAATAAGTGACAGTGACTTTTGAAAAAGTAAGGAAACATAAACAAAAAAAATCTAAAAAATCTAAAAAAAGTGGATTTTCAGCACCAATTAGGGTTTTTCTCGGACACCAAATGACCTATCGAGCCGAAACTCGGGATTCGGGGTCGCCTCACATAGGACTTCACATAATGTCCGAACTGGACCCGCAGCTAGAACGTAACTATGTGTTTTACCTTTTTATTATGTTTTAAACTAAAGGCGCTGTGAATTATGGGACTGCTCTGACATATGTGATAGTTGGCTTCTAAATGAGTAGTAAAAAGTGGGTTTGGTGTCATAATGACATCTAATTGACTGATGGACACTGACTTGCTAGTTGACTTTTGTGCATTTGCAATATGTTTAAACGGAGAGGGACCATCACCAAAATGGCATTCTGAAATCAACATAAAAAATGGCATCACCATAGTCTCCAGACTGTGCTGAGTTCAACGAGCTATCCCGCTTGACCGTAGCTCGCTCGGTCTAAGCGCAACGACCATTAGAAAAGTAGGCCCAAAATGAAGCCTGCCCCACAATGTCATTTGCTTTTGAGTGACAGTGAGAGAACCGTTAGGGTGAGAAGAAAAATTCCACCACATGAATGTTCCTAAGGTCCTCCCGATCTGTACAAGCCTAACCTTGACCGTGTGGCATTAACCCTTAAGAGTAAAACAGTGTTTTTTGATCTCACAGATTACAGTGTCATCTCTCCCCATAGGAATACATTGCCTGCACCCCTAATTTCAACCTGAAGTCTATATGGGTTATGAATGCCGTATGAACCTGTCTTCGGTACCAGTCCATCAGGCCACTATGAGGTCTACCTGTGTTGATTCTGAGCTTCCTGGACCAACCGGAAGTGGTTAAAATGCCCCTAAAAGTGTTTACCCATACCCTGCCTGCAGTTTGACAGACATAGTGCATTCAACCCTGTGTAAATCAGTCAGTTCTTAACGTAAGGACTTAAAACTCAGGATTCTGTAACAGCATACCCCAATGGGGATATGTGTTGATTTATAGCTTCCTGTGCCAACCGGAAGTGCCATAACTGGTGTCTCAGGGGCTGTTTCGAGGGGTTAAAAAAGTCTGATCTTTCCAAAACTTCATATGTGTGATTAGGCAACCCCCATGAACTGTAAATCAGTCATTTTTCCCCAAAAAAATCAAAGGAAAAAAAAATCACACTAAAACACACCTTGGATGGAGGGACGTATTGGGGTGCGTAGAGACAGACAGTGGCTGCAATAGTTAGCTTTGTTGGAGCTAAAAAAGAACCGTCAGACCTAGAGTTCCGAAACTTTAGAAACCTGTTCTAGACCTCCGGTTGATGGTGCGTGGTGAGTTACGTGGCTCTAGACGGTTCTCGGACCGAGAAACAGCCTCGTACATTTGCAATACCTTCAATTCATTTTGACCATTACGAAAATGACGACGTTTAGAAAAGTCTCAGAGACGCAAGGCTAGGTGCATTGAAACCGGCTCGGCCCATAGAGACGGACCCCGACGTGCCTGTCCGATAGCTCGTTCAAGGACCCCGTAGCAAGGCATGGAAAAAAGTGGATTTTCAGCACCAATTAGGGTTTTTCTCGGACACCAAATGACCTATCGAGCCGAAACTCGGGATTCGGGGTCGCCTCACATAGGCCTTCACATAATGTCCGAACTGGACCCGCAGCTAGAACGTAACTATGTGTTTTACCTTTTTATTATGTTTTAAACCGAAGGCGCTGTGAATTATGGGACTGCTCTGACATATGTGATAGTTGGCTACTAAATGAGTAGGAAAAAGTGGGTTTGGTGTCAATTGATATCCATTTGGTGTCATAATGACATCTAATTGACTGATGGACACTGACTTGCTAGTTGACTTTTGTACATTTGCAATATGTTTAAACGGAGAGGGACCATCACCAAAATGGCATTCTGAAATCAACACAAAAAATGGCATCACCATAGTCTCCAGACTGTGCCGAGTTCAAGGAGACGCCCCGCTTGACCGTAGCTCGTTCTGAGTGCAGCAAACTTGAAAAAAAGAAGGCCCAAAATGAAGCCTGCACCACAATGTCATTTGATTTTGGGTGGCAGTGAGAGAACCGTTAGGGTGAGAAGCACAATTCCACCACATGAATGTTCCTAAGGTCCTCCCGATCTGAACAAGCCTAACCTTGACCGTGTGGCATTAACCCTTCACAGTAAAACAGGGTTTTTTGATCTCACAGATTACAGTGACATCTCTCCCCATAGGAATACATTGCCTGCACCACAAAATTCAACCTGAAGCCTATATGGGTTATGAATGCCGTATGAACCTGTCTTCGGTACCAGTCCATCAGGCCACTATGAGATCTACCTGTGTCGAATCTAAGCTTCCTGGAGCAACCGGAAGTGGTTAAAATGCCCCTAAAAGTGTTTACCCATACACTGCCTGCAGTTTGATAGACATAGTGCATTCAACCCTGTGTAGATCAGTCAATTCTTAACGTAAAGACTTAAAACTCGGGATTCTG
Organism: Oncorhynchus clarkii lewisi; assembly: GCF_045791955.1. NCBI lineage: Eukaryota > Metazoa > Chordata > Actinopteri > Salmoniformes > Salmonidae > Oncorhynchus > Oncorhynchus clarkii. The sequence continues at coordinate 33,999,378 of NC_092155.1, forward strand.
TAAGTGGCTATGTAAATCAAGACATGTGTTTACTTATAGCTTCCTGTGCCAACCGGAAGTGCCTTTAATTGGGTCACACTCTCTGTTTCGAAGGGTTAAAAAAGTCACATCTCTCCAAAACTTCATATGTGTGACTAGGTAACCCTTCTGAACTGTAAATCAGTCATTAATCCCAACAGATGTCAAAGAAAAGCTCCCTCACACACACACAGGAAGGATGGAGTGATAAAGTGCGGTGCTTAAAGACACAGAGAGCAGGAAATGGCATTACCATAATCCCTAGGCCGTACCGAGTTCAGCGAGATATCCCGCTTGACCGTAGCTCGCTCGGTCTAGGCGCAGCGAGCATTAGAATAGTAGGCCCAAAATGAAGCCTGCACCACAATGTCATTTGCTTTTGGGTGACAGTGAGAGAACCGTTAGAGTGAGAAGAAAAATTGCACCACATGAATGTTCCTAAGGTCCTCCCGATCTGAACAAGCCTAACCTTGACCGTGTGGCATTAACCCTTAACAGTAAAACAGTGTTTTTTGATCTTACAGATTACAGTGTCATCTCTCCCCATAGGAATACATTGCCTGCACCCCTAATTTCAACCTGAGGCCTATGTGGGTTATGAATGCCGTATGAACCTGTCTTCGGTACCAGTCCATCAGGCCACTATGAGGTCTACCTGTGTTGATTCTAAGCTTCCTGGACCAACCGGAAGTGGTTAAAATGCCCCTAAAAGTGTTTACCCATACACTGCATGCAGTTTGATAGACATAGTGCATTCAACCCTGTGTAGATCAGTCAATTCTTAACGTAAGGACTTAAAACTCAGGATTCTGTAACAGCATACCCCAATGAGGATATGTGTTGATTTATAACTTCCTGTGCCAACCGGAAGTGCCATAATTGGTGTCTCAGGGGCTGTTTCGAAGGGTTAAAAAAGTCTGATCTTTCCAAAACTTCATATGTGTGATTAGGCAACCCCCATGAACTGTAAATCAGTCATTTTTCCCAAAAAAATTCAAAGGAAAAAAAAATCACACTAAAACACAACTTGGAAGGAGGGACGTATTGGGGTGCGTAGAGACAGACAGTGGCTCCAATAGTTAGCTTTGTTGGAGCTAAAAAAGAACCGTCGGACCTAGAGTTCCGAAACTTTAGAAACCTGTTCTAGACCTCCCGTAGATGGTGCGTGGTGAGTTACGTGGCTCTAGAAGGTTCTCGGACCGAGAAACAGCCTCGTACATTTGAAATAACTTCAATTCATTTTTGCATCACGAAAATGACGACATTTAGAAATGTCCCAGAGTCGCAAGACTAGGTGCATTGCGAACGTCTCGGCCCATATAGACAGACCCCAACGTTTCTGTCCAATAGCTCATTCAAGGACCCCGTAGCAAGTCATGGAAAATAGTGGATTTTCAGCACCAATTAGGGTTTTTCTCGGACACCAAATGACCTATCGAGCCGAAACTTGGGATTCGGGGTCGCCTCAGCTAGGCCAACACATAACATAAGAAATGGACCCGCAGCTAGAACGTAACTACGTGTTTTATGGTTTTTTTATGGTTTGAACCGAAGGGGTTGTGAATTTTGGGCCAGCTCTGAAGTATGTAATAGTTGGCTACTAAACGAGTTGGAAAAAGTGGGTTTGGTGTCAGTTTGTATCAGTTTGGTGGTCAGAATGATATCTAATTGACTGATGGACTCTTGTCCGCTTGACTCTTGTACATTTGCAATATGATCCTATAGTGAAAAAACATCACCAAAAGCGACATTCTGAAATCAACCCAAACGAGCGATTGAGATGACCCAGAATCACTGCAAAGCCATCCCGAGTTCATCGGGCCAGTCAATTTCACATTCCTGCAAGATTTTTATAGCATGACAAATTCGTGATGGTACCTGCCCTTTAAAACATATTGCAAATGCACAGTGACTTTGAAAAAGTAAGAAACAAAAAAAAATACATCTAAAAAATTTTGAGCATGACAAATTCGTGATGGTACCTGCCCATTGAAACATATTGCAAATGCACAGTGACTTTGAAAAAGTAAGGAAACATAAACAAAAAAAATCCAACATTTTTATTTTTGGGTGACCAGTTGCACGTGCATTTGCAATATGATTCTATAGTGAAAAAACATATTGCAAATGCACAGTGACTTTGAAAAAGTAAGGAAACATAAACAAAAAAAATCTAAATTTTTTTTGGGGGGATGACCAGTTGCATGTGCATTTGCAATATGATTCTATAGTGAAAAAACATATTGCAAATGCACAGTGACTTTGAAAAAGTAAGGAAACATAAACAAAAAAAATCAAAACATTTTTTTTTTGGGTGACCAGTTGCAAATCAAATCAAATCAAATTTTATTTGGACGTGCATTTGCAATATGATTCTATAGTGAAAAAACATATTGCAAATGCACAGTGACTTTGAAAAAGTAAGGAAACATAAACAAAAAAAATCTAAAATTTTTTTTGGGGGATGATCAGTTGCATGTGCATTTGCAATATGATTCTATAGTGAAAAAACATATTGCAAATGCACAGTGACTTTGAAAAAGTAAGGAAAAATAAACAAAAAAAATCTAAAAAATTTTTCGGGGGATGACCAGTTGCATGTGCATTTGCAATATGATTCTATAGTGAAAAAACATATTGCAAATGCACAGTGACTTTGAAAAAGTAAGGAAACATAAACAAAAAAAATCAAAACATTTTTTTTTTGGGTGACCAGTTGCAAATCAAATCAAATCAAATTTTATTTGGACGTGCATTTGCAATATGATTCTATAGTGAAAAAACATATTGCAAATGCACAGTGACTTTGAAAAAGTAAGGAAACATAAACAAAAAAAATCAAAAAATTTTTTGGGGGGATGACCAGTTGCATGTGCATTTGCAATATGATTCTATAGTGAAAAAACATATTGCAAATGCACAGTGACTTTGAAAAAGTAAGGAAAAATAAACAAAAAAAATCTAATTTTTTTTTCGGGGGATGACCAGTTGCACGTGCATTTGCAATATGATTCTATAGTGAAAAAACATATTGCAAATGCACAGTGACTTTGAAAAAGTAAGGAAACATAAACAAAAAAAATCTAAAATTTTTTTGGGGGGATGACCAGTTGCATGTGCATTTGCAATATGATTCTATAGTGAAAAAACATATTGCAAATGCACAGTGACTTTGAAAAAGTAAGGAAACATAAACAAAAAAAATCCAAAATTTTTATTTTTGGGTGACCAGTTGCACGTGCATTTGCAATATGATTCTATAGTAAAAAACATATTGCAAATGCACAGTGACTTTGAAAAAGTAAGGAAACATAAACAAAAAAAATCCAAAATTTTTATTTTTGGGTGACCAGTTGCACGTGCATTTGCAATATGATTCTATAGTAAAAAACATATTGCAAATGCACAGTGACTTTGAAAAAGTAAGGAAACATAAACAAAAAAAATCTAAAATTTTTTTGGGGGGATGACCAGTTGCATGTGCATTTGCAATATGATTCTATAGTGAAAAAACATATTGCAAATGCACAGTGACTTTGAAAAAGTAAGGAAACATAAACAAAAAAAATCTAAAAATTTTTTGGGGGGATGACCAGTTGCATGTGCATTTGCAATATGATTCTATAGTGAAAAAACATATTGCAAATGCACAGTGACTTTGAAAAAGTAAGGAAAAATAAGTGACAGTGACTTTTGAAAAAGTAAGGAAACATAAACAAAAAAAATCTAAATTTTTTTGGGGGGGATGACCAGTTGCATGTGCATTTGCAATATGATTCTATAGTGAAAAAACATATTGCAAATGCACAGTGACTTTGAAAAAGTAAGGAAACATAAACAAAAAAAATCAAAACATTTTTTTTTTGGGTGACCAGTTGCAAATCAAATCAAATCAAATTTTATTTGGACGTGCATTTGCAATATGATTCTATAGTGAAAAAACATATTGCAAATGCACAGTGACTTTGAAAAAGTAAGGAAACATAAACAAAAAAAATCTAATTTTTTTTTGGGGGGATGACCAGTTGCATGTGCATTTGCAATATGATTCTATAGTGAAAAAACATATTGCAAATGCACAGTGACTTTGAAAAAGTAAGGAAAAATAAACAAAAAAAATCTAAAAAATTTTTCGGGGGATGACCAGTTGCACGTGCATTTGCAATATGATTCTATAGTGAAAAAACATATTGCAAATGCACAGTGACTTTGAAAAAGTAAGGAAACATAAACAAAAAAAATCTAAAATTTTTTTGGGGGGATGACCAGTTGCATGTGCATTTGCAATATGATTCTATAGTGAAAAAACATATTGCAAATGCACAGTGACTTTGAAAAAGTAAGGAAACATAAACAAAAAAAATCTAAATTTTTTGGGGGGGGATGACCAGTTGCATGTGCATTTGCAATATGATTCTATAGTGAAAAAACATATTGCAAATGCACAGTGACTTTGAAAAAGTAAGGAAACATAAACAAAAAAAATCTAAAAATTTTTTTGGGGGATGACCAGTTGCATGTGCATTTGCAATATGATTCTATAGTGAAAAAACATATTGCAAATGCACAGTGACTTTGAAAAAGTAAGGAAACATAAACAAAAAAAATCTAAACATTTTTTTTTTGGGTGAGCAGTTGCACGTGCATTTGCAATATGATTCTATAGTGAAAAAACATCACCAAAAGCGACATTCTGAAATCAACCCAAACGAGCGATTGAGATGACCCAGAATCACTGCAAAGCCATCCCGAGTTCATCGGGCCAGTCAATTTCACATTCCTGCAGGATTTTTATAGCATGACAAATTCGTGATGGTACCTGCCCATTAAAACATATTGCAAATGCACAGTGACTTTGAAAAAGTAAGGAAACATAGAATCAAATTTTTTTTTTTTGGGTTACCAGTTGCACATTTCAGATCACCAGTTGCACATTTCAGATCACCAGTTGCACATTTCAGATCACCAGTTGCACGGAGGAAAATCGTTACTTTTGACTTTGACTTTTGACTTCCTATGAAATCATATTCCAAATGGAGAAAACATATGCCTTATGCACTAGTAAAAAAAAAAAAAAAATGATAATAAAGTATGACTAAAGTATGTTGATAAAGTTCTTATACATGTGTAATTGACATAAAAATTGAAAGAATTTTGAAAAACGGTCCAGAAAGCACTTTTTTAAGGATGTGTGAAGTTTTTTACCAAATTTTGACATTTTTGACTTTTGACTTTTGACTTCCTATGAAATCATATTGCAAATGGACAAAACATGTGCCTTATGCGCATGTAATTAAAAAAAAAAAATTTTGATATCAAAATTGGACAAAAGTATATTCATACAGTTCTTACACATGTGTAATTGACAAAAAAAGCGAAAGAAATTCGAAAAAAGGCCCAGAAAGCACTTTTTTAAGGGGTAAAAAGTTTTTGAAAAAAATATCATTTTTTCAAAATTTTTCTTTTGGATGTTGACTTGGGTTGCATTTCCAATATGAAAAACCCAGGTGGAGCGCACTCGCCCCCTGTTGGATTTTTGAGGTGTTACAATTGGCAATTGCCATATGGCATTTGCCATATACTTTGCACGAATCAACGCCGCTTTGGGTGGTATTGGACATCGTGTACATGGTTTGTCCAATGCCAATATTTTGACATTCATTTTTGTACAAATCAGGGGGGTATTCCCTTACATCTAGTTTGAACAGTTCTGTAAAAAATGTACTTCCAAAGTGCAACCAAACATGATTTAGACCTTGTTTATGGAAAAGTGGTTATTTCTGTAGTTCAATTGCTGCAACTTGCTGAAAATTGTCCCTATCATCTAGTTTGAACAGTTATGTTTTAAACATTGTATCCAGAGTTCATCAAACATGATTTTAGAGCTTGTTTATGGAAAAGTGGTTATATCTGTAGTTCAAATGCTGCAACTTGCTGAAAATTGTCCATAGTGTCCCTATCATCTAGTTTGAACAGTTCTGTAAAAAATGTACTTCCAAGGTGCAACCAAACATGATTTAGACCTTGTTTATGGAAAAGTGGTTATTTCTGTAGTTCAATTGCTGCAACTTGCTGAAAATTGTCCAGTGTCCCTATCATCTAGTTTGAACAGTTATGTTTAAAACATTGTATCCAGAGTGCATCAAACATGATTTTAGACCTTGTTTATGGAAAAGTGGTTATTTCTGTAGTTCAATTGCTGCAACTTGCTGAAAATTGTCCAGTGTCCCTATCATCTGGTTTGAACAGTTATGTTTAAAACATTGTATCCAGAGTGCATCAAACATGCTTTTAGACCTTGTTTATGGAAAAGTGGTTATTTCTGTAGTTCAATTGCTGCAACTTGCTGAAAATTGTCCAGTGTCCCTATCATCTAGTTTGAACAGTTCTGTAAAAAATGTACTTCCAAAGTGCAACCAAACATGATTTAGACCTTGTTTATGGAAAAGTGGTTATTTCTGTAGTTCAATTGCTGCAACTTGCTGAAAATTGTCCACAGTGTCCCTATCATCTGGTTTGAACAGTTATGTTTAAAACATTGTATCCAGAGTGCATCAAACATGATTTTAGACCTTGTTTATGGAAAAGTGGTTATTTCTGTAGTTCAATTGCTGCAACTTGCTGAAAATTGTCCACAGTGTCCCTATCATCTAGTTTGAACAGTTATGTTTAAAACATTGTATCCAGAGTGCATCAAACATGATTTTAGACCTTGTTTATGGAAAAGTGGTTATTTCTGTAGTTCAATTGCTGCAACTTGCTGAAGATTGTCCAGTGTCCCTATCATCTAGTTTGAACAGTTCTGTAAAAAATGTACTTCCAAAGTGCAACCAAACATGATTTAGACCTTGTTTATGGAAAAGTGGTTATTTCTGTAGTTCAATTGCTGCAACTTGCTGAAAATTGTCCCTATCATCTAGTTTGAACAGTTATGTTTTAAACATTGTATCCAGAGTTCATCAAACATGATTTTAGAGCTTGTTTATGGAAAAGTGGTTATATCTGTAGTTCAAATGCTGCAACTTGCTGAAAATTGTCCATAGTGTCCCTATCATCTAGTTTGAACAGTTCTGTAAAAAATGTACTTCCAAGGTGCAACCAAACATGATTTAGACCTTGTTTATGGAAAAGTGGTTATTTCTGTAGTTCAATTGCTGCAACTTGCTGAAAATTGTCCAGTGTCCCTATCATCTAGTTTGAACAGTTATGTTTAAAACATTGTATCCAGAGTGCATCAAACATGATTTTAGACCTTGTTTATGGAAAAGTGGTTATTTCTGTAGTTCAATTGCTGCAACTTGCTGAAAATTGTCCAGTGTCCCTATCATCTGGTTTGAACAGTTATGTTTAAAACATTGTATCCAGAGTGCATCAAACATGCTTTTAGACCTTGTTTATGGAAAAGTGGTTATTTCTGTAGTTCAATTGCTGCAACTTGCTGAAAATTGTCCAGTGTCCCTATCATCTAGTTTGAACAGTTCTGTAAAAAATGTACTTCCAAAGTGCAACCAAACATGATTTAGACCTTGTTTATGGAAAAGTGGTTATTTCTGTAGTTCAATTGCTGCAACTTGCTGAAAATTGTCCACAGTGTCCCTATCATCTGGTTTGAACAGTTATGTTTAAAACATTGTATCCAGAGTGCATCAAACATGATTTTAGACCTTGTTTATGGAAAAGTGGTTATTTCTGTAGTTCAATTGCTGCAACTTGCTGAAAATTGTCCACAGTGTCCCTATCATCTAGTTTGAACAGTTATGTTTAAAACATTGTATCCAGAGTGCATCAAACATGATTTTAGACCTTGTTTATGGAAAAGTGGTTATTTCTGTAGTTCAATTGCTGCAACTTGCTGAAGATTGTCCAGTGTCCCTATCATCTAGTTTGAACAGTTCTGTAAAAAATGTACTTCCAAAGTGCAACCAAACATGATTTAGACCTTGTTTATGGAAAAGTGGTTATTTCTGTAGTTCAATTGCTGCAACTTGCTGAAAATTGTCCCTATCATCTAGTTTGAACAGTTATGTTTTAAACATTGTATCCAGAGTTCATCAAACATGATTTTAGAGCTTGTTTATGGAAAAGTGGTTATATCTGTAGTTCAAATGCTGCAACTTGCTGAAAATTGTCCATAGTGTCCCTATCATCTAGTTTGAACAGTTCTGTAAAAAATGTACTTCCAAGGTGCAACCAAGCATGATTTAGACCTTGTTTATGGAAAAGTGGTTATTTCTGTAGTTCAATTGCTGCAACTTGCTGAAAATTGTCCAGTGTCCCTATCATCTAGTTTGAACAGTTATGTTTAAAACATTGTATCCAGAGTGCATCAAACATGATTTTAGACCTTGTTTATGGAAAAGTGGTTATTTCTGTAGTTCAATTGCTGCAACTTGCTGAAAATTGTCCAGTGTCCCTATCATCTGGTTTGAACAGTTATGTTTAAAACATTGTATCCAGAGTGCATCAAACATGCTTTTAGACCTTGTTTATGGAAAAGTGGTTATTTCTGTAGTTCAATTGCTGCAACTTGCTGAAAATTGTCCAGTGTCCCTATCATCTAGTTTGAACAGTTCTGTAAAAAATGTACTTCCAAAGTGCAACCAAACATGATTTAGACCTTGTTTATGGAAAAGTGGTTATTTCTGTAGTTCAATTGCTGCAACTTGCTGAAAATTGTCCACAGTGTCCCTATCATCTGGTTTGAACAGTTATGTTTAAAACATTGTATCCAGAGTGCATCAAACATGATTTTAGACCTTGTTTATGGAAAAGTGGTTATTTCTGTAGTTCAATTGCTGCAACTTGCTGAAAATTGTCCACAGTGTCCCTATCATCTAGTTTGAACAGTTATGTTTAAAACATTGTATCCAGAGTGCATCAAACATGATTTTAGAGCTTGTTTATGGAAAAGTGGTTATTTATGTAGTTCAATTGCTGCAACTTGCTGAAAATTGTCCACAGTGTCCCTATCATCTAGTTTGAACAGTTCTGTAAAAAAATGTACTTCCAAAGTGCAACCAAACATGATTTAGACCTTGTTTATGGAAAAGTGGTTATTTCTGTAGTTCAATTTCTGCAACTTGCTGAAAATTGTCCCTATCATCTAGTTTGAACAGTAATGTTTAAAACATTGTATCCAGAGTTCATCAAACATGATTTTAGAGCTTGTTTATGGAAAAGTGGTTATATCTGTAGTTCAATTGCTGCAACTTGCTGAAAATTGTCCATAGTGTCCCTATCATCTATTTTGAACAGTTCTGTAAAAATGTACTTCCAAAGTGCAACCAAACATGATTTAGACCTTGTTTATGGAAAAGTGGTTATTTCTGTAGTTCAATTGCTGCAACTTGCTGAAAATTGTCCAGTGTCCCTATCATCTAGTTTGAACAGTTCTGTAAAAAATGTACTTCCAAAGTGCAACCAAACATGATTTAGACCTTGTTTATGGAAAAGTGGTTATTTCTGTAGTTCAATTGCTGCAACTTGCTGAAAATTGTCCAGTGTCCCTATCATCTAGTTTGAACAGTTATGTTTAAAACATTGTATCCAGAGTTCATTAAACATGATTTTAGAGCTTGTTTATGGAAAAGTGGTTATTTCTGTAGTATAATTGCTGCAACTTGCTAAAAATTGTCCATATAATCTAGTTTGAACAGTTATGTTTAAAACATTGTATCCAGAGGGCATCAAACATGATTTTAGAGCTTGTTTATGGAAAAGTGGTTATTTCTGTAGTATAATTGCTGCAACTTGCTAAAAATTGTCCATATAATCTAGTTTGAACAGTTATGTTTAAAACATTGTATCCAGAGGGCATCAAACATGATTTTAGACCTTGTTTATGGAAAAGTGGTTATTTCTGTAGTTCAATTGCTGCAACTTGCTGAAAATTGTCCCTATCATCTAGTTTGAACAGTTATGTTTTAAACATTGTATCCAGAGTTCATCAAACATGATTTTAGAGCTTGTTTATGGAAAAGTGGTTATATCTGTAGTTCAAATGCTGCAACTTGCTGAAAATTGTCCATAGTGTCCCTATCATCTAGTTTGAACAGTTCTGTAAAAAATGTACTTCCAAAGTGCAACCAAACATGATTTAGACCTTGTTTATGGAAAAGTGGTTATTTCTGTAGTTCAATTGCTGCAACTTGCTGAAAATTGTCCATATAATCTAGTTTGAACAGTTATGTTTAAAATATTGTATCCAGAGTGCATCAAACATGATTTTAGAGCTTGTTTATGGAAAAATGGTTATTTCTGTAGTTCAATTGCTGCAACTTGCTGAAAATTGTCCATATAATCTAGTTTGAACAGTTATGTTTAAAACATTGTATCCAGAGTGCATCAAACATGATTTTAGAGCTTGTTTATGGAAAAGTGGTTATTTATGTAGTTCAATTGCTGCAACTTGCTGAAAATGGTCCACAGTGTCCCTATCATCTAGTTTGAACAGTTCTGTAAAAAAATGTACTTCCAAAGTGCAACCAAACATGATTTAGACCTTGTTTATGGAAAAGTGGTTATTTCTGTAGTTCAATTGCTGCAACTTGCTGAAAATTGTCCCTATCATCTATTTTGAACAGTTATGTTTAAAACATTGTATCCAGAGTTCATCAAACATGATTTTAGAGCTTGTTTATGGAAAAGTGGTTATATCTGTAGTTCAATTGCTGCAACTTGCTGAAAATTGTCCATAGTGTCCCTGTCATCTATTTTGAACAGTTCTGTAAAAATGTACTTCCAAAGTGCAACCAAACATGATTTAGACCTTGTTTATGGAAAAGTGGTTATTTCTGTAGTTCAATTGCTGCAACTTGCTTAAAATTGTCCAGTGTCCCTATCATCTAGTTTGAACAGTTCTGTAAAAAATGTACTTCCAAAGTGCAACCAAACATGATTTAGACCTTATTTATGGAAAAGTGGTTATTTCTGTAGTTCAATTGCTGCAACTTGCTGAAAATTGTCCAGTGTCCCTATCATCTAGTTTGAACAGTTATGTTTAAAACATTGTATCCAGAGTTCATTAAACATGATTTTAGAGCTTGTTTATGGAAAAGTGGTTATTTCTGTAGTATAATTGCTGCAACTTGCTAAAAATTGTCCATATAATCTAGTTTGAACAGTTATGTTTAAAACATTGTATCCAGAGTTCATCAAACATGATTTTAGAGCTTGTTTATGGAAAAATGGTTATTTCTGTAGTTCAATTGCTGCAACTTGCTGAAAATTGTCCATATAATCTAGTTTGAACAGTTATGTTTAAAACATTGTATCCAGAGTGCATCAAACATGATTTTAGAGCTTGTTTATGGAAAAGTGGTTATTTATGTAGTTCAATTGCTGCAACTTGCTGAAAATGGTCCACAGTGTCCCTATCATCTAGTTTGAACAGTTCTGTAAAAAAATGTACTTCCAAAGTGCAACCAAACATGATTTAGACCTTGTTTATGGAAAAGTGGTTATTTCTGTAGTTCAATTGCTGCAACTTGCTGAAAATTGTCCCTATCATCTATTTTGAACAGTTATGTTTAAAACATTGTATCCAGAGTTCATCAAACATGATTTTAGAGCTTGTTTATGGAAAAGTGGTTATATCTGTAGTTCAATTGCTGCAACTTGCTGAAAATTGTCCATAGTGTCCCTGTCATCTATTTTGAACAGTTCTGTAAAAATGTACTTCCAAAGTGCAACCAAACATGATTTAGACCTTGTTTATGGAAAAGTGGTTATTTCTGTAGTTCAATTGCTGCAACTTGCTTAAAATTGTCCAGTGTCCCTATCATCTAGTTTGAACAGTTCTGTAAAAAATGTACTTCCAAAGTGCAACCAAACATGATTTAGACCTTATTTATGGAAAAGTGGTTATTTCTGTAGTTCAATTGCTGCAACTTGCTGAAAATTGTCCAGTGTCCCTATCATCTAGTTTGAACAGTTATGTTTAAAACATTGTATCCAGAGTTCATTAAACATGATTTTAGAGCTTGTTTATGGAAAAGTGGTTATTTCTGTAGTATAATTGCTGCAACTTGCTAAAAATTGTCCATATAATCTAGTTTGAACAGTTATGTTTAAAACATTGTATCCAGAGGGCATCAAACATGATTTTAGAGCTTGTTTATGGAAAAGTGGTTATTTCTGTAGTATAATTGCTGCAACTTGCTAAAAATTGTCCATAGTGTCCCTATCATCTAGTTTCAACAGTTCTGTAAAAAATGTACTTCCAAAGTGCAACCAAACATGATTTAGACCTTGTTTATGGAAAAGTGGTTATTTCTGTAGTTCAATTGCTGCAACTTGCTGAAAATTGTCCAGTGTCCCTATCATCTAGTTTGAACAGTTCTGTAAAAAATGTACTTCCAAAGTGCAACCAAACATGATTTAGACCTTGTTTATGGAAAAGTGGTTATTTCTGTAGTTCAATTGCTGCAACTTGCTGAAAATTGTCCACAGTGTCCCTATCATCTGGTTTGAACAGTTATGTTTAAAACATTGTATCCAGAGTGCATCAAACATGATTTTAGACCTTGTTTATGGAAAAGTGGTTATTTCTGTAGTTCAATTGCTGCAACTTGCTGAAAATTGTCCACAGTGTCCCTATCATCTAGTTTGAACGGTTATGTTTAAAACATTGTATCCAGAGTGCATCAAACATGATTTTAGAGCTTGTTTATGGAAAAGTGGTTATTTATGTAGTTCAATTGCTGCAACTTGCTGAAAATTGTCCACAGTGTCCCTATCATCTAGTTTGAACAGTTCTGTAAAAAAATGTACTTCCAAAGTGCAACCAAACATGATTTAGACCTTGTTTATGGAAAAGTGGTTATTTCTGTAGTTCAATTTCTGCAACTTGCTGAAAATTGTCCCTATCATCTAGTTTGAACAGTAATGTTTAAAACATTGTATCCAGAGTTCATCAAACATGATTTTAGAGCTTGTTTATGGAAAAGTGGTTATATCTGTAGTTCAATTGCTGCAACTTGCTGAAAATTGTCCATAGTGTCCCTATCATCTATTTTGAACAGTTCTGTAAAAATGTACTTCCAAAGTGCAACCAAACATGATTTAGACCTTGTTTATGGAAAAGTGGTTATTTCTGTAGTTCAATTGCTGCAACTTGCTGAAAATTGTCCAGTGTCCCTATCATCTAGTTTGAACAGTTCTGTAAAAAATGTACTTCCAAAGTGCAACCAAACATGATTTAGACCTTGTTTATGGAAAAGTGGTTATTTCTGTAGTTCAATTGCTGCAACTTGCTGAAAATTGTCCAGTGTCCCTATCATCTAGTTTGAACAGTTATGTTTAAAACATTGTATCCAGAGTTCATTAAACATGATTTTAGAGCTTGTTTATGGAAAAGTGGTTATTTCTGTAGTATAATTGCTGCAACTTGCTAAAAATTGTCCATATAATCTAGTTTGAACAGTTATGTTTAAAACATTGTATCCAGAGGGCATCAAACATGATTTTAGAGCTTGTTTATGGAAAAGTGGTTATTTCTGTAGTATAATTGCTGCAACTTGCTAAAAATTGTCCATATAATCTAGTTTGAACAGTTATGTTTAAAACATTGTATCCAGAGGGCATCAAACATGATTTTAGACCTTGTTTATGGAAAAGTGGTTATTTCTGTAGTTCAATTGCTGCAACTTGCTGAAAATTGTCCCTATCATCTAGTTTGAACAGTTATGTTTTAAACATTGTATCCAGAGTTCATCAAACATGATTTTAGAGCTTGTTTATGGAAAAGTGGTTATATCTGTAGTTCAAATGCTGCAACTTGCTGAAAATTGTCCATAGTGTCCCTATCATCTAGTTTGAACAGTTCTGTAAAAAATGTACTTCCAAAGTGCAACCAAACATGATTTAGACCTTGTTTATGGAAAAGTGGTTATTTCTGTAGTTCAATTGCTGCAACTTGCTGAAAATTGTCCATATAATCTAGTTTGAACAGTTATGTTTAAAACATTGTATCCAGAGTGCATCAAACATGATTTTAGAGCTTGTTTATGGAAAAATGGTTATTTCTGTAGTTCAATTGCTGCAACTTGCTGAAAATTGTCCATATAATCTAGTTTGAACAGTTATGTTTAAAACATTGTATCCAGAGTGCATCAAACATGATTTTAGAGCTTGTTTATGGAAAAGTGGTTATTTATGTAGTTCAATTGCTGCAACTTGCTGAAAATGGTCCACAGTGTCCCTATCATCTAGTTTGAACAGTTCTGTAAAAAAATGTACTTCCAAAGTGCAACCAAACATGATTTAGACCTTGTTTATGGAAAAGTGGTTATTTCTGTAGTTCAATTGCTGCAACTTGCTGAAAATTGTCCCTATCATCTATTTTGAACAGTTATGTTTAAAACATTGTATCCAGAGTTCATCAAACATGATTTTAGAGCTTGTTTATGGAAAAGTGGTTATATCTGTAGTTCAATTGCTGCAACTTGCTGAAAATTGTCCATAGTGTCCCTGTCATCTATTTTGAACAGTTCTGTAAAAATGTACTTCCAAAGTGCAACCAAACATGATTTAGACCTTGTTTATGGAAAAGTGGTTATTTCTGTAGTTCAATTGCTGCAACTTGCTTAAAATTGTCCAGTGTCCCTATCATCTAGTTTGAACAGTTCTGTAAAAAATGTACTTCCAAAGTGCAACCAAACATGATTTAGACCTTATTTATGGAAAAGTGGTTATTTCTGTAGTTCAATTGCTGCAACTTGCTGAAAATTGTCCAGTGTCCCTATCATCTAGTTTGAACAGTTATGTTTAAAACATTGTATCCAGAATTCATTAAACATGATTTTAGAGCTTGTTTATGGAAAAGTGGTTATTTCTGTAGTATAATTGCTGCAACTTGCTAAAAATTGTCCATATAATCTAGTTTGAACAGTTATGTTTAAAACATTGTATCCAGAGGGCATCAAACATGATTTTAGAGCTTGTTTATGGAAAAGTGGTTATTTCTGTAGTATAATTGCTGCAACTTGCTAAAAATTGTCCATAGTGTCCCTATCATCTAGTTTCAACAGTTCTGTAAAAAATGTACTTCCAAAGTGCAACCAAACATGATTTAGACCTTGTTTATGGAAAAGTGGTTATTTCTGTAGTTCAATTGCTGCAACTTGCTGAAAATTGTCCCTATCATCTAGTTTGAACAGTTATGTTTAAAACATTGTATCCAGAGATCATCAAACATAATTTTAGAGCTTGTTTATGGAAAAGTGGTTATATCTGTAGTTCAATTGCTGCAACTTGCTGAAAATTGTCCAGTGTCCCTATCATCTAGTTTGAACAGTTTTGTAAAAAATGTACTTCCAAAGTGCAACCAAACATGATTTAGACCTTGTTTATGGAAAAGTGGTTATTTCTGTAGTTCAATTGCTGCAACTTGCTGAACATTGTCCCTATCATCTTGTTTGAACAGTTATGTTTAAAACATTGTATCCAGAGTTCATTAAACATGATTTTAGAGCTTGTTTATGGAAAAGTGGTTATTTCTGTAGTTCAATTGCTGCAACTTGCTGAAAATTGTCCATAGTGTCCCTATCATCTAGTTTGAACAGTTCTGTAAAAAAATGTACTTCCAAAGTGCAACCAAACATGATTTAGACCTTGTTTATGGAAAAGTGGTTATTTCTGTAGTTCAATTGCTGCAACTTGCTGAAAATTGTCCCTATCATCTAGTTTGAACAGTTATGTTTAAAACATTGTATCCAGAGATCATCAAACATAATTTTAGACCTTGTTTATGGAAAAGTGGTTATTTCTGTAGTTCAATTGCTGCAACTTGCTGAAAATTGTCCAGTGTCCCTATCATCTAGTTTGAACAGTTCTGTAAAAAATGTACTTCCAAAGTGCAACCAAACATGATTTAGACCTTGTTTATGGAAAAGTGGTTATTTCTGTAGTTCAATTGCTGCAACTTGCTGAAAATTGTCCATATCATCTAGTTTGAACAGTTATGTTTAAAACATTGTATCCAGAGTGCATCAAACATGATTTTAGAGCTTGTTTATGGAAAAGTGGTTATTTCTGTAGTTCAATTGCTGCAACTTGCTGAAAATTGTCCCTATCATCTAGTTTGAACAGTTATGTTTTAAACATTGTATCCAGAGTTCATCAAACATGATTTTAGAGCTTGTTTATGGAAAAGTGGTTATATCTGTAGTTCAATTGCTGCAACTTGCTGAAAATTGTCCATAGTGTCCCTATAATCTAGTTTGAACAGTTCTGTAAAAAATGTACTTCCAAAGTGCAACCAAACATGATTTAGACCTTGTTTATGGAAAAGTGGTTATTTCTGTAGTTCAATTGCTGCAACTTGCTGAAAGTTGTCCAGTGTCCCTATCATCTAGTTTGAACAGTTCTGTAAAAAATGTACTTCCAAAGTGCAACCAAACATGATTTAGACCTTGTTTATGGAAAAGTGGTTATTTCTGTAGTTCAATTGCTGCAACTTGCTGAAAATTGTCCCTATCATCTAGTTTGAACAGTTATGTTTAAAACATTGTATCCAGAGTTCATCAAACATGATTTTAGAGCTTGTTTATGGAAAAGTGGTTATATCTGTAGTTCAATTGCTGCAACTTGCTGAAAATTGTCCATAGTGTCCCTATCATCTAGTTTGAACAGTTCTGTAAAAAATGTACTTCCAAAGTGCAACCAAACATGATTTAGACCTTGTTTATGGAAAAGTAGTTATTTCTGTAGTTCAATTGCTGCAACTTGCTGAAAATTGTCCAGTGTCCCTATCATCTAGTTTGAACAATTTTGTAAAAAATGTACTTCCAAAGTGCAACCAAACATGATTTAGACCTTGTTTATGGAAAAGTGGTTATTTCTGTAGTTCAATTGCTGCAACTTGCTGAAAATTGTCCCTATCATCTAGTTTGAACAGTTATGTTTAAAACATTGTATCCAGAGTTCATCAAACATGATTTTAGAGCTTGTTAATGGAAAAGTGGTTATATCTGTAGTTCAATTGCTGCAACTTGCTGGAAATTGTCCACAGTGTCCCTATCATCTAGTTTGAACAGGTCTGTAAAAAATGTACTTCCAAAGTGCAACCAAACATGATTTAGACCTTGTTTATGGAAAAGTGGTTATTTCTGTAGTTCAATTGCTGCAACTTGCTGAAAATTGTCCAGTGTCACTATCATCTGGTTTGAACAGTTATGTTTAAAACATTGTATCCAGAGTGCATCAAACATGATTTTAGACCTTGTTTATGGAAAAGTGGTTATATCTGTAGTTCAATTGCTGCAACTTGCTGAAAATTGTCCACAGTGTCCCTATCATCTAGTTTGAACAGTTCTGTAAAAAAATGTACT
Source organism: Oncorhynchus clarkii lewisi (assembly GCF_045791955.1). Classification (NCBI taxonomy): domain Eukaryota; kingdom Metazoa; phylum Chordata; class Actinopteri; order Salmoniformes; family Salmonidae; genus Oncorhynchus; species Oncorhynchus clarkii. Next base: position 34,016,726 of record NC_092155.1, read on the forward strand.
TCCAAAGTGCAACCAAACATGATTTAGACCTTGTTTATGGAAAAGGCGTTATTTCTGTATTTCAATTGATGCAACTTGCTGAAAATTGTCCCTATCATCTAGTTTGAACAGTTATGTTTAAAAGATTGTATCCAGAGTTCATCAAACATGATTTTAGAGCTTGTTTATGGAAAAGTGGTTATATCTGTAGTTCAATTGCTGCAACTTGCTGAAAATTGTCCATAGTGTCCCTATCATCTAGTTTGAACAGTTCTGTAAAAAATGTACTTCCAAAGTGCAACCAAACATGATTTAGACCTTGTTTATGGAAAAATGGTTATTTCTGTAGTTCAATTGCTGCAACTTGCTGAAAATTGTCCAGTGTCCCTATCATCTAGTTTGAACAGTTATGTTTAAAACATTGTATCCAGAGTGCATCAAACATGATTTTAGACCTTGTTTATGGAAAAGTGGTTATTTCTGTAGTTCAATTGCTGCAACTTGCTGAAAATTGTCCAGTGTCCCTATCATCTAGTTTGAACAGTTCTGTAAAAAATGTACTTCCAAAGTGCAACCAAACATGATTTAGACCTTGTTTATGGAAAAGTGGTTATTTCTGTAGTTCAATTGCTGCAACTTGCTGAAAATTGTCCCTATCATCTAGTTTGAACAGTTATGTTTTAAACATTGTATCCAGAGTTCATCAAACATGATTTTAGAGCTTGTTTATGGAAAAGTGGTTATATCTGTAGTTCAAATGCTGCATCTTGCTGAAAATTGTCCATAGTGTCCCTATCATCTAGTTTGAACAGTTCTGTAAAAAATGTACTTCCAAGGTGCAACCAAACATGATTTAGACCTTGTTTATGGAAAAGTGGTTATTTCTGTAGTTCAATTGCTGCAACTTGCTGAAAATTGTCCAGTGTCCCTATCATCTGGTTTGAACAGTTATGTTTAAAACATTGTATCCAGAGTGCATCAAACATGATTTTAGACCTTGTTTATGGAAAAGTGGTTATTTCTGTAGTTCAATTGCTGCAACTTGCTGAAAATTGTCCAGTGTCCCTATCATCTGGTTTGAACAGTTATGTTTAAAACATTGTATCCAGAGTGCATCAAACATGCTTTTAGACCTTGTTTATGGAAAAGTGGTTATTTCTGTAGTTCAATTGCTGCAACTTGCTGAAAATTGTCCAGTGTCCCTATCATCTAGTTTGAACAGTTCTGTAAAAAATGTACTTCCAAAGTGCAACCAAACATGATTTAGACCTTGTTTATGGAAAAGTGGTTATTTCTGTAGTTCAATTGCTGCAACTTGCTGAAAATTGTCCACAGTGTCCCTATCATCTGGTTTGAACAGTTATGTTTAAAACATTGTATCCAGAGTGCATCAAACATGATTTTAGACCTTGTTTATGGAAAAGTGGTTATTTCTGTAGTTCAATTGCTGCAACTTGCTGAAAATTGTCCAGTGTCCCTATCATCTAGTTTGAACAGTTATGTTTAAAACATTGTATCCAGAGTGCATCAAACATGATTTTAGACCTTGTTTATGGAAAAGTGGTTATTTCTGTAGTTCAATTGCTGCAACTTGCTGAAAATTGTCCAGTGTCCCTATCATCTAGTTTGAACAGTTCTGTAAAAAATGTACTTCCAAAGTGCAACCAAACATGATTTAGACCTTGTTTATGGAAAAGGGGTTATTTCTGTAGTTCAATTGCTGCAACTTGCTGAAAATTGTCCCTATCATCTAGTTTGAACAGTTATGTTTTAAACATTGTATCCAGAGTTCATCAAACATGATTTTAGACCTTGTTTATGGAAAAGTGGTTATTTCTGTAGTTCAATTGCTGCAACTTGCTGAAAATTGTCCAGTGTCCCTATCATCTAGTTTGAACAGTTCTGTAAAAAATGTACTTCCAAAGTGCAACCAAACATAATTTAGACCTTGTTTATGGAAAAGTGGTTATTTCTGTAGTTCAATTGCTGCAACTTGCTGAAAATTGTCTAGTGTCCCTATCATCTAGTTTGAACAGTTATGTTTAAAACATTGTATCCAGAGTGCATCAAACATGATTTTAGACCTTGTTTATGGAAAAGTGGTTATTTCTGTAGTTCAATTGCTGTAACTTGCTGAAAATTGTCCAGTGTCCCTATCATCTAGTTTGAACAGTTATGTTTAAAACATTGTATCCAGAGTGCATCAAACATGATTTTAGACCTTGTTTATGGAAAAGTGGTTATTTCTGTAGTTCAATTGCTGCAACTTGCTGAAAATTGTCCAGTGTCCCTATCATCTGGTTTGAACAGTTATGTTTAAAACATTGTATCCAGAGTGCATCAAACATGCTTTTAGACCTTGTTTATGGAAAAGTGGTTATTTCTGTAGTTCAATTGCTGCAACTTGCTGAAAATTGTCCAGTGTCCCTATCATCTAGTTTGAACAGTTCTGTAAAAAATGTACTTCCAAAGTGCAACCAAACATGATTTAGACCTTGTTTATGGAAAAGTGGTTATTTCTGTAATTCAATTGCTGCAACTTGCTGAAAATTGTCCAGTGTCCCTATCATCTAGTTTGAACAGTTATGTTTAAAACATTGTATCCAGAGTGCATCAAACGTGATTTTAGACCTTGTTTATGGAAAAGTGGTTATTTCTGTAGTTCAATTGCTGCAACTTGCTGAAAATTGTCCAGTGTCCCTATCATCTAGTTTGAACAGTTCTGTAAAAAATGAACTTCCAAAGTGCAACCAAACATGATTTAGACCTTGTTTATGGAAAAGTGGTTATTTCTGTAATTCAATTGCTGCAACTTGCTGAAAATTGTCCAGTGTCCCTATCATCTAGTTTGAACAGTTATGTTTAAAACATTGTATCCAGAGTGCATCAAACATGATTTTAGACCTTGTTTATGGAAAAGTGGTTATTTCTGTAGTTCAATTGCTGCAACTTGCTGAAAATTGTCCAGTGTCCCTATCATCTAGTTTGAACAGTTCTGTAAAAAATGTACTTCCAAAGTGCAAACAAACATGATTTGACCTTGTTTATGGAAAAGTGGTTATTTCTGTAGTTAAATTGCTGCAACTTGCTGAAAATTGTCCCTATCATCTAGTTTGAACAGTTATGTTTTAAACATTGTATCCAGAGTTCATCAAACATGATTTTAGAGCTTGTTTATGGAAAAGTGGTTATATCTGTAGTTCAAATGCTGCAACTTGCTGAAAATTGTCCATAGTATCCCTATCATCTAGTTTGAACAGTTCTGTAAAAAATGTACTTCCAAAGTGCAACCAAACATGATTTAGACCTTGTTTATGGAAAAGTGGTTATTTCTGTAATTCAATTGCTGCAACTTGCTGAAAATTGTCTAGTGTCCCTATCATCTAGTTTGAACAGTTATGTTTAAAACATTGTATCCAGAGTGCATCAAACATGATTTTAGACCTTGTTTATGGAAAAGTGGTTATTTCTGTAGTTCAATTGCTGCAACTTGCTGAAAATTGTCCAGTGTCCCTATCATCTAGTTTGAAGTTCTGTAAAAAATGTACTTCCAAAGTGCAACCAAACATGATTTAGACCTTGTTTATGGAAAAGTGGTTATTTCTGTAATTCAATTGCTGCAACTTGCTGAAAATTGTCCAGTGTCCCTATCATCTAGTTTGAACAGTTATGTTTAAAACATTGTATCCAGAGTGCATCAAACGTGATTTTAGACCTTGTTTATGGAAAAGTGGTTATTTCTGTAGTTCAATTGCTGCAACTTGCTGAAAATTGTCCAGTGTCCCTATCATCTAGTTTGAACAGTTCTGTAAAAAATGTACTTCCAAAGTGCAACCAAACATGATTTAGACCTTGTTTATGGAAAAGTGGTTATTTCTGTAATTCAATTGCTGCAACTTGCTGAAAATTGTCCAGTGTCCCTATCATCTAGTTTGAACAGTTATGTTTAAAACATTGTTTCCAGAGTGCATCAAACATGATTTTAGACCTTGTTTATGGAAAAGTGGTTATTTCTGTAGTTCAATTGCTCCAACTTGCTGAAAATTGTCCAGTGTCCCTATCATCTAGTTTGAACAGTTCTGTAAAAAATGTACTTCCAACGTGCAACCAAACATGATTTAGACCTTGTTTATGGAAAAGTGGTTATTTCTGTAGTTCAATTGCTGCAACTTGCTGAAAATTGTCCCTATCATCTAGTTTGAACAGTTATGTTTTAAATATCGTATCCAGAGTTCATCAAACATGATTTTAGACCTTGTTTATGGAAAAGTGGTTATTTCTGTAGTTCAATTGCTGCAACTTGCTGAAAATTGTCCAGGGTCCCTATCATCTGGTTTGAACAGTTATGTTTAAAACATTGTATCCAGAGTGCATCAAACATGATTTTAGAGCTTGTTTATGGAAAATTGGTTATTTCTGTAGTTCAATTGCTGCAACTTGCTGAAAATTGTCCAGTGTCCCTATCATCTAGTTTGAACAGTTCTGTAAAAAATGTACTTCCAAAGTGCAACCAAACATGATTTGACCTTGTTTATGGAAAAGTGGTTATTTCTGTAGTTCAATTGCTGCAACTTGCTGAAAATTGTCCCTATCATCTAGTTTGAACAGTTATGTTTTAAACATTGTATCCAGAGTTCATCAAACATGATTTTAGAGCTTGTTTATGGAAAAGTGGTTATATCTGTAGTTCAAATGCTGCAACTTGCTGAAAATTGTCCATAGTGTCCCTATCATCTAGTTTGAACAGTTATGTTTAAAACATTGTATCCAGAGTGCATCAAACATGATTTTAGACCTTGTTTATGGAAAAGTGGTTATTTCTGTAGTTCAATTGCTGCAACTTGCTGAAAATTGTCCAGTGTCCCTATCATCTGGTTTGAACAGTTATGTTTAAAACATTGTATCCAGAGTGCATCAAACATGCTTTTAGACCTTGTTTATGGAAAAGTGGTTATTTCTGTAGTTCAGTTGCTGCAACTTGCTGAAAATTGTCCAGTGTCCCTATCATCTAGTTTCAACAGTTCTGTAAAAAATGTACTTCCAAAGTGCAACCAAACATGATTTAGACCTTGTTTATGGAAAAGTGGTTATTTCTGTAGTTCAATTGCTGCAACTTGCTGAAAATTGTCCACAGTGTCCCTATCATCTGGTTTGAACAGTTATGTTTAAAACATTGTATCCAGAGTGCATCAAACATGATTTTAGACCTTGTTTATGGAAAAGTGGTTATTTCTGTAGTTCAATTGCTGCAACTTGCTGAAAATTGTCCACAGTGTCCCTATCATCTAGTTTGAACAGTTATGTTTAAAACATTGTATCCAGAGTGCATCAAACATGATTTTAGACCTTGTTTATGGAAAAGTGGTTATTTCTGTAGTTCAATTGCTGCAACTTGCTGAAAATTGTCCAGTGTCCCTATCATCTAGTTTGAACAGTTCTGTAAAAAGTGTACTTCCAAAGTGCAACCAAACATGATTTAGACCTTGTTTATGGAAAAGGGGTTATTTCTGTAGTTCAATTGCTGCAACTTGCTGAAAATTGTCCCTATCATCTAGTTTGAACAGTTATGTTTTAAACATTGTATCCAGAGTTCATCAAACATGATTTTAGAGCTTGTTTATGGAAAAGTGGTTATATCTGTAGTTCAAATGCTGCAACTTGCTGAAAATTGTCCATAGTATCCCTATCATCTAGTTTGAACAGTTCTGTAAAACATGTACTTCCAAAGTGCAACCAAACATGATTTAGACCTTGTTTATGGAAAAGTGGTTATATCTGTAGTTCAATTGCTGCAACTTGCTGAAAATTGTCTAGTGTCCCTATCATCTAGTTTGAACAGTTATGTTTAAAACATTGTATCCAGAGTGCATCAAACATGATTTTAGACCTTGTTTATGGAAAAGTGGTTATTTCTGTAGTTCAATTGCTTCAACTTGCTGAAAATTGTCCAGTGTCCCTATCATCTAGTTTGAACAGTTATGTTTAAAACATTGTATCCAGAGTGCATCAAACATGATTTTAGACCTTGTTTATGGAAAAGTGGTTATTTCTGTAGTTCAATTGCTGCAACTTGCTGAAAATTGTCCACAGTGTCCCTATCATCTAGTTTGAACAGTTATGTTTAAAACATTGTATCCAGAGTGCATCAAACATAATTTTAGACCTTGTTTATGGAAAAGTGGTTATTTCTGTAGTTCAATTGCTGCAACTTGCTGAAAATTGTCCCTATCATCTAGTTTGAACAGTTATGTTTTAAACATTGTATCCAGAGTTCATCAAACATGATTTTAGAGCTTGTTTATGGAAAAGTGGTTATATCTGTAGTTCAAATGCTGCAACTTGCTGAAAATTGTCCATAGTGTCCCTATCATCTAGTTTGAACAGTTATGTTTAAAACATTGTATCCAGAGTGCATCAAACATGCTTTTAGACCTTGTTTATGGAAAAGTGGTTATTTCTGTAGTTCAATTGCTGCAACTTGCTGAAAATTGTCCAGTGTCCCTATCATCTAGTTTCAACAGTTCTGTAAAAAATGTACTTCCAAAGTGCAACCAAACATGATTTAGACCTTGTTTATGGAAAAGTGGTTATTTCTGTAGTTCAATTGCTGCAACTTGCTGAAAATTGTCCCTATCATCTAGTTTGAACAGTTATGTTTTAAACATTGTATCCAGAGTTCATCAAACATGATTTTAGAGCTTGTTTATGGAAAAGTGGTTATATCTGTAGTTCAAATGCTGCAACTTGCTGAAAATTGTCCAGTGTCCCTATCATCTAGTTTGAACAGTTATGTTTAAAACATTGTATCCAGAGTGCATCAAACATAATTTTAGACCTTGTTTATGGAAAAGTGGTTATTTCTGTAGTTCAATTGCTGCAACTTGCTGAAAATTGTCCAGTGTCCCTATCATCTAGTTTGAACAGTTCTGTAAAAAATGTACTTCCAAAGTGCAACCAAACATGATTTAGACCTTGTTTATGGAAAAGGGGTTATTTCTGTAGTTCAATTGCTGCAACTTGCTGAAAATTGTCCCTATCATCTAGTTTGAACAGTTATGTTTTAAACATTGTATCCAGAGTTCATCAAACATGATTTTAGAGCTTGTTTATGGAAAAGTGGTTATATCTGTAGTTCAAATGCTGCAACTTGCTGAAAATTGTCCATAGTATCCCTATCATCTAGTTTGAACAGTTCTGTAAAAAATGTACTTCCAAAGTGCAACCAAACATGATTTAGACCTTGTTTATGGAAAAGTGGTTATTTCTGTAGTTCAATTGCTGCAACTTGCTGAAAATTGTCTAGTATCCCTATCATCTAGTTTGAACAGTTCTGTAAAACATGTACTTCCAAAGTGCAACCAAACATGATTTAGACCTTGTTTATGGAAAAGTGGTTATATCTGTAGTTCAATTGCTGCAACTTGCTGAAAATTGTCCAGTGTCCCTATCATCTAGTTTGAACAGTTATGTTTAAAACATTGTATCCAGAGTGCATCAAACATGATTTTAGACCTTGTTTATGGAAAAGTGGTTATTTCTGTAGTTCAATTGCTTCAACTTGCTGAAAATTGTCCAGTGTCCCTATCATCTAGTTTGAACAGTTATGTTTAAAACATTGTATCCAGAGTGCATCAAACATGATTTTAGACCTTGTTTATGGAAAAGTGGTTATTTCTGTAGTTCAATTGCTGCAACTTGCTGAAAATTGTCCACAGTGTCCCTATCATCTAGTTTGAACAGTTATGTTTAAAACATTGTATCCAGAGTGCATCAAACATAATTTTAGACCTTGTTTATGGAAAAGTGGTTATTTCTGTAGTTCAATTGCTGCAACTTGCTGAAAATTGTCCCTATCATCTAGTTTGAACAGTTATGTTTTAAACATTGTATCCAGAGTTCATCAAACATGATTTTAGAGCTTGTTTATGGAAAAGTGGTTATATCTGTAGTTCAAATGCTGCAACTTGCTGAAAATTGTCCATAGTGTCCCTATCATCTAGTTTGAACAGTTATGTTTAAAACATTGTATCCAGAGTGCATCAAACATGATTTTAGACCTTGTTTATGGAAAAGTGGTTATTTCTGTAGTTCAATTGCTGCAACTTGCTGAAAATTGTCCAGTGTCCCTATCATCTGGTTTGAACAGTTATGTTTAAAACATTGTATCCAGAGTGCATCAAACATGCTTTTAGACCTTGTTTATGGAAAAGTGGTTATTTCTGTAGTTCAATTGCTGCAACTTGCTGAAAATTGTCCAGTGTCCCTATCATCTAGTTTGAACAGTTCTGTAAAAAATGTACTACCAAAGTGCAACCAAACATGATTTAGACCTTGTTTATGGAAAAGGGGTTATTTCTGTAGTTCAATTGCTGCAACTTGCTGAAAATTGTCCCTATCATCTAGTTTGAACAGTTATGTTTTAAACATTGTATCCAGAGTTCATCAAACATGATTTTAGAGCTTGTTTATGGAAAAGTGGTTATATCTGTAGTTCAAATGCTGCAACTTGCTGAAAATTGTCCATAGTATCCCTATCATCTAGTTTGAACAGTTCTGTAAAAAATGTACTTCCAAAGTGCAACCAAACATGATTTAGACCTTGTTTATGGAAAAGTGGTTATTTCTGTAGTTCAATTGCTGCAACTTGCTGAAAATTGTCTAGTGTCCCTATCATCTAGTTTGAACAGTTATGTTTAAAACATTGTATCCAGAGTGCATCAAACATGATTTTAGACCTTGTTTATGGAAAAGTGGTTATTTCTGTAGTTCAATTGCTGCAACTTGCTGAAAATTGTCCAGTGTCCCTATCATCTAGTTTGAACAGTTATGTTTAAAACATTGTATCCAGAGTGCATCAAACATGATTTTAGACCTTGTTTATGGAAAAGTGGTTATTTCTGTAGTTCAATTGCTGCAACTTGCTGAAAATTGTCCAGTGTCCCTATCATCTAGTTTGAACAGTTCTGTAAAAAATGTACTTCCAAAGTGCAACCAAACATGATTTAGACCTTGTTTATGGAAAAGTGGTTATTTCTGTAGTTCAATTGCTGCAACTTGCTGAAAATTGTCTAGTGTCCCTATCATCTAGTTTGAACAGTTATGTTTAAAACATTGTATCCAGAGTGCATCAAACATGATTTTAGACCTTGTTTATGGAAAAGTGGTTATTTCTGTAGTTCAATTGCTGCAACTTGCTGAAAATTGTCCAGTGTCCCTATCATCTAGTTTGAACAGTTCTGTAAAAAATGTACTTCCAAAGTGCAACCAAACATGATTTCGTCCTTGTTTATGGAAAAGTGGTTATTTCTGTAGTTCAATTGCTGCAACTTGCTGAAAATTTTCTAGTGTCCCTATCATCTAGTTTGAACAGTTATGTTTAAAACATTGTATCCAGAGTGCATCAAACATGATTTTAGACCTTGTTTATGGAAAAGTGGTTATTTCTGTAGTTCAATTGCTGCAACTTGCTGAAAATTGTCCAGTGTCCCTATCATCTAGTTTGAACAGTTCTGTAAAAAATGTACTTCCAAAGTGCAACCAAACATGATTTAGACCTTGTTTATGGAAAAGGGGTTATTTCTGTAGTTCAATTGCTGCAACTTGCTGAAAATTGTCCCTATCATCTAGTTTGAACAGTTATGTTTTAAACATTGTATCCATAGTTCATCAAACATGATTTTAGAGCTTGTTTATGGAAAAGTGGTTATATCTGTAGTTCAAATGCTGCAACTTGCTGACAATTGTCCATAGTATCCCTATCATCTAGTTTGAACAGTTCTGTAAAACATGTACTTCCAAAGTGCAACCAAACATGATTTAGACCTTGTTTATGGAAAAGTGGTTATTTCTGTAGTTCAATTGCTGCAACTTGCTGAAAATTGTCTAGTGTCCCTATCATCTAGTTTGAACAGTTATGTTTAAAACATTGTATCCAGAGTGCATCAAACATGATTTTAGACCTTGTTTATGGAAAAGTGGTTATTTCTGTAGTTCAATTGCTTCAACTTGCTGAAAATTGTCCAGTGTCCCTATCATCTAGTTTGAACAGTTATGTTTAAAACATTGTATCCAGAGTGCATCAAACATGATTTTAGACCTTGTTTATGGAAAAGTGGTTATTTCTGTAGTTCAATTGCTGCAACTTGCTGAAAATTGTCCACAGTGTCCATATCATCTAGTTTGAACAGATATGTTTAAAACATTGTATCCAGAGTGCATCAAACATAATTTTAGACCTTGTTTATGGAAAAGTGGTTATTTCTGTAGTTCAATTGCTGCAACTTGCTGAAAATTGTCCAGTGTCCCTATCATCTAGTTTGAACAGTTCTGTAAAAAATGTACTTCCAAAGTGCAACCAAACATTATTTAGACCTTGTTTATGGAAAAGGGGTTATTTCTGTAGTTCAATTGCTGCAACTTGCTGAAAATTGTCCCTATCATCTAGTTTGAACAGTTATGTTTTAAACATTGTATCCAGAGTTCATCAAACATGATTTTAGAGCTTGTTTATGGAAAAGTGGTTATATCTGTAGTTCAAATGCTGCAACTTGCTGAAAATTGGCCATAGTATCCCTATCATCTAGTTTGAACAGTTCTGTAAAAAATGTACTTCCAAAGTGCAACCAAACATGATTTAGACCTTGTTTATGGAAAAGTGGTTATTTCTGTAGTTCAATTGCTGCAACTTGCTGAAAATTGTCTAGTGTCCCTATCATCTAGTTTGAACAGTTATGTTTAAAACATTGTATCCAGAGTGCATCAAACATGATTTTAGACCTTGTTTATGGAAAAGTGGTTATTTCTGTAGTTCAATTGCTGCAACTTGCTGAAAATTGTCCAGTGTCCCTATCATCTAGTTTGAACAGTTCTGTAAAAAATGTACTTCCAAAGTGCAACCAAACATGATTTAGACCTTGTTTATGGAAAAGTGGTTATTTCTGTAGTTCAATTGCTGCAACTTGCTGAAAATTGTCTAGTGTCCCTATCATCTAGTTTGAACAGTTATGTTTAAAACATTGTATCCAGAGTGCATCAAACATGATTTTAGACCTTGTTTATGGAAAAGTGGTTATTTCTGTAGTTCAATTGCTGCAACTTGCTGAAAATTGTCCAGTGTCCCTATCATCTAGTTTGAACAGTTCTGTAAAAAATGTACTTCCAAAGTGCAACCAAACATGATTTAGTCCTTGTTTATGGAAAAGTGGTTATTTCTGTAGTTCAATTGCTGCAACTTGCTGAAAAATTTCCAGTGTCCCTATCATCTAGTTTGAACAGTTATGTTTAAAACATTGTATCCAGAGTGCATCAAACATGATTTTAGACCTTGTTTATGGAAAAGTGGTTATTTCTGTAGTTCAATTGCTGCAACTTGCTGAAAATTGTCCAGTGTCCCTATCATCTAGTTTGAACAGTTCTGTAAAAAATGTACTTCCAAAGTGCAACCAAACATGATTTAGACCTTGTTCATGGAAAAGTGGTTATTTCTGTAGTTCAATTGCTGCAACTTGCTGAAAAGTGTCCCTATCATCTAGTTTGAACAGTTATGTTTTAAACATCGTATCCAGAGTTCATCAAACATGATTTTAGAGCTTGTTTATGGAAAAGTGGTTATATCTGTAGTTCAAATGCTGCAACTTGCTGAAAATTGTCCATAGTGTCCCTATCATCTAGTTTGAACAGTTATGTAAAAAATGTACTTCCAAAGTGCAACCAAACATGATTTAGACCTTGTTTATGGAAAAGTGGTTATTTCTGTAGTTCAATTGCTGCAACTTGCTGAAAATTGTCCAGTGTCCCTATCATCTAGTTTGAACAGTTATGTTTAAAACATTGTATCCAGAGTGCATCAAACATGATTTTAGACCTTGTTTATGGAAAAGTGGTTATTTCTGTAGTTCAATTGCTGCAACTTGCTGAAAATCGTCCAGTGTCCCTATCATCTAGTTTGAACAGTTATGTTTAAAACATTGTATCCAGAGTGCATCAAACATGATTTTAGACCTTGTTTATGGAAAAGTGGTTATTTCTGTAGTTCAATTGCTGCAACTTGCTGAAAATTGTCCAGTGTCCCTATCATCTAGTTTGAACAGTTATGTTTAAAACATTGTATCCAGAGTGCATCAAACATGATTTTAGACCTTGTTTATGGAAAAGTGGTTATTTCTGTAGTTCAATTGCTGCAACTTGCTGAAAATTGTCCAGTGTCCCTATCATCTAGTTTGAACAGTTCTGTAAAAAATGTACTTCCAAAGTGCAACCAAACATGATTTAGACCTTGTTTATGGAAAAGTGGTTATTTCTGTAGTTCAATTGCTGCAACTTGCTGAAAATTGTCCCTGTCATCTAGTTTGAACAGTTATGTTTAAAACATTGTATCCAGAGTTCATCAAACATAATTTTAGAGCTTGTTTATGGAAAAGTGGTTATTTCTGTAGTTCAATTGCTGCAACTTGCTGAAAATTGTCCACAGGGTCCCTATCATCTTGTTTGAACAGTTCTGTAAAAAATGTACTTCCAAAGTGCAACCAAACATGATTTAGACCTTGTTTATGGAAAAGTGGTTATTTCTGTAGTTCAATTGCTGCAACTTGCTGAAAATTTTCCCTATCATCTAGTTTGAACAGTTATGTTTAAAACATTGTATCCAGAGATCATCAAACATGATTTTAGAGCTTGTTTATGGAAAAGTGGTTATTTCTGTAGTTCAGTTGCTGCAACTTGCTGAAAATTGTCCCTATCATCTAGTTTGAACAGTTATGTTTTAAACATTGTATCCAGAGTTCATCAAACATGATTTTAGAGCTTGTTTATGGAAAAGTGGTTATATCTGTAGTTCAATTGCTGCAACTTGCTGAAAATTGTCCATAGTGTCCCTATAATCTAGTTTGAACAGTTCTGTAAAAAATGTACTTCCAAAGTGCAACCAAACATGATTTAGACCTTGTTTATGGAAAAGTGGTTATTTCTGTAGTTCAATTGCTACAACTTGCTGAAAATTGTCCAGTGTCCCTATCATCTTGTTTGAACAGTTATGTTTAAAACATTGTATCCAGAGTGCACCAAACATGATTTTAGACCTTGTTTTTGGATAAGTGGTTATTTCTGTAGTTCAATTGCTGCAACTTGCTGAAAATTGTCCCTATCATCTAGTTTGAACAGTTATGTTTAAAACATTGTATCCAGAGTTCATTAAACATGATTTTAGAGCTTGTTTATGGAAAAGTGGTTATTTCTGTAGTTCAATTGCTGCAACTTGCTGAAAATTGTCCATAGTGTCCCTATCATCTAGTTTGAACAGTTCTGAAAAAATGTACTTCCAAAGTGCAACCAAAAATGATTTAGACCTTGTTTATGGAAAAGTGGTTATTTCTGTAGTTCAATTGCTGCAACTTGCTGAAAATTGTCCAGTGTCCCTATCATCTGGTTTGTACAGTTATGTTTAAAACATTGTATCCAGAGTGCACCAAACATGATTTTAGACCTTGTTTATGGAAAAGTGGTTATTTCTGTAGTTCAATTGCTGCAACTTGCTGAAAATTGTCCAGTGTCCCTATCATCTAGTTTGAACAGTTCTGTAAAAAATGTACTTCCAAAGTGCAACCAAACATGATTTAGACCTTGTTCATGGAAAAGTGGTTATTTCTGTAGTTCAATTGCTGCAACTTGCTGAAAAGTGTCCCTATCATCTAGTTTGAACAGTTATGTTTTAAACATCGTATCCAGAGTTCATCAAACATGATTTTAGAGCTTGTTTATGGAAAAGTGGTTATATCTGTAGTTCAAATGCTGCAACTTGCTGAAAATTGTCCATAGTGTCCCTATCATCTAGTTTGAACAGTTATGTAAAAAATGTACTTCCAAAGTGCAACCAAACATGATTTAGACCTTGTTTATGGAAAAGTGGTTATTTCTGTAGTTCAATTGCTGCAACTTGCTGAAAATTGTCCAGTGTCCCTATCATCTAGTTTGAACAGTTATGTTTAAAACATTGTATCCAGAGTGCATCAAACATGATTTTAGACCTTGTTTATGGAAAAGTGGTTATTTCTGTAGTTCAATTGCTGCAACTTGCTGAAAATCGTCCAGTGTCCCTATCATCTAGTTTGAACAGTTATGTTTAAAACATTGTATCCAGAGTGCATCAAACATGATTTTAGACCTTGTTTATGGAAAAGTGGTTATTTCTGTAGTTCAATTGCTGCAACTTGCTGAAAATTGTCCAGTGTCCCTATCATCTAGTTTGAACAGTTATGTTTAAAACATTGTATCCAGAGTGCATCAAACATGATTTTAGACCTTGTTTATGGAAAAGTGGTTATTTCTGTAGTTCAATTGCTGCAACTTGCTGAAAATTGTCCAGTGTCCCTATCATCTAGTTTGAACAGTTCTGTAAAAAATGTACTTCCAAAGTGCAACCAAACATGATTTAGACCTTGTTTATGGAAAAGTGGTTATTTCTGTAGTTCAATTGCTGCAACTTGCTGAAAATTGTCCCTGTCATCTAGTTTGAACAGTTATGTTTAAAACATTGTATCCAGAGTTCATCAAACATAATTTTAGAGCTTGTTTATGGAAAAGTGGTTATTTCTGTAGTTCAATTGCTGCAACTTGCTGAAAATTGTCCACAGGGTCCCTATCATCTTGTTTGAACAGTTCTGTAAAAAATGTACTTCCAAAGTGCAACCAAACATGATTTAGACCTTGTTTATGGAAAAGTGGTTATTTCTGTAGTTCAATTGCTGCAACTTGCTGAAAATTTTCCCTATCATCTAGTTTGAACAGTTATGTTTAAAACATTGTATCCAGAGATCATCAAACATGATTTTAGAGCTTGTTTATGGAAAAGTGGTTATTTCTGTAGTTCAGTTGCTGCAACTTGCTGAAAATTGTCCCTATCATCTAGTTTGAACAGTTATGTTTTAAACATTGTATCCAGAGTTCATCAAACATGATTTTAGAGCTTGTTTATGGAAAAGTGGTTATATCTGTAGTTCAATTGCTGCAACTTGCTGAAAATTGTCCATAGTGTCCCTATAATCTAGTTTGAACAGTTCTGTAAAAAATGTACTTCCAAAGTGCAACCAAACATGATTTAGACCTTGTTTATGGAAAAGTGGTTATTTCTGTAGTTCAATTGCTGCAACTTGCTGAAAATTGTCCAGTGTCCCTATCATCTTGTTTGAACAGTTATGTTTAAAACATTGTATCCAGAGTGCACCAAACATGATTTTAGACCTTGTTTTTGGATAAGTGGTTATTTCTGTAGTTCAATTGCTGCAACTTGCTGAAAATTGTCCCTATCATCTAGTTTGAACAGTTATGTTTAAAACATTGTATCCAGAGTTCATTAAACATGATTTTAGAGCTTGTTTATGGAAAAGTGGTTATTTCTGTAGTTCAATTGCTGCAACTTGCTGAAAATTGTCCATAGTGTCCCTATCATCTAGTTTGAACAGTTCTGAAAAAATGTACTTCCAAAGTGCAACCAAAAATGATTTAGACCTTGTTCATGGAAAAGTGGTTATTTCTGTAGTTCAATTGCTGCAACTTGCTGAAAATTGTCCCTATCATCTAGTTTGAACAGTTATGTTTTAAACATCGTATCCAGAGTTCATCAAACATGATTTTAGAGCTTGTTTATGGAAAAGTGGTTATATCTGTAGTTCAAATGCTGCAACTTGCTGAAAATTGTCCATAGTGTCCCTATCATCTAGTTTGAACAGTTATGTAAAAAATGTACTTCCAAAGTGCAACCAAACATGATTTAGACCTTGTTTATGGAAAAGTGGTTATTTCTGTAGTTCAATTGCTGCAACTTGCTGAAAATCGTCCAGTGTCCCTATCATCTAGTTTGAACAGTTATGTTTAAAACATTGTATCCAGAGTGCATCAAACATGATTTTAGACCTTGTTTATGGAAAAGTGGTTATTTCTGTAGTTCAATTGCTGCAACTTGCTGAAAATTGTCCAGTGTCCCTATCATCTAGTTTGAACAGTTATGTTTAAAACATTGTATCCAGAGTGCATCAAACATGATTTTAGACCTTGTTTATGGAAAAGTGGTTATTTCTGTAGTTCAATTGCTGCAACTTGCTGAAAATTGTCCAGTGTCCCTATCATCTAGTTTGAACAGTTCTGTAAAAAATGTACTTCCAAAGTGCAACCAAACATGATTTAGACCTTGTTTATGGAAAAGTGGTTATTTCTGTAGTTCAATTGCTGCAACTTGCTGAAAATTGTCCCTATCATCTAGTTTGAACAGTTATGTTTTAAACATCGTATCCAGAGTTCATCAAACATGATTTTAGAGCTTGTTTATGGAAAAGTGGTTATATCTGTAGTTCAAATGCTGCAACTTGCTGAAAATTGTCCATAGTGTCCCTATCATCTAGTTTGAACAGTTATGTAAAAAATGTACTTCCAAAGTGCAACCAAACATGATTTAGACCTTGTTTATGGAAAAGTGGTTATTTCTGTAGTTCAATTGCTGCAACTTGCTGAAAATTGTCCAGTGTCCCTATCATCTAGTTTGAACAGTTATGTTTAAAACATTGTATCCAGAGTGCATCAAACATGATTTTAGACCTTGTTTATGGAAAAGTGGTTATTTCTGTAGTTCAATTGCTGCAACTTGCTGAAAATCGTCCAGTGTCCCTATCATCTAGTTTGAACAGTTATGTTTAAAACATTGTATCCAGAGTGCATCAAACATGATTTTAGACCTTGTTTATGGAAAAGTGGTTATTTCTGTAGTTCAATTGCTGCAACTTGCTGAAAATTGTCCAGTGTCCCTATCATCTAGTTTGAACAGTTATGTTTAAAACATTGTATCCAGAGTGCATCAAACATGATTTTAGACCTTGTTTATGGAAAAGTGGTTATTTCTGTAGTTCAATTGCTGCAACTTGCTGAAAATTGTCCAGTGTCCCTATCATCTAGTTTGAACAGTTCTGTAAAAAATGTACTTCCAAAGTGCAACCAAACATGATTTAGACCTTGTTTATGGAAAAGTGGTTATTTCTGTAGTTCAATTGCTGCAACTTGCTGAAAATTGTCCCTGTCATCTAGTTTGAACAGTTATGTTTAAAACATTGTATCCAGAGTTCATCAAACATAATTTTAGAGCTTGTTTATGGAAAAGTGGTTATATCTGTAGTTCAAATGCTGCAACTTGCTGAAAATTGTCCATAGTGTCCCTATCATCTAGTTTGAACAGTTCTGTAAAAAATGTACTTCCAAAGTGCAACCAAACATGATTTAGACCTTGTTTATGGAAAAGTGGTTATTTCTGTAGTTCAATTGCTGCAACTTGCTGAAAATTGTCCAGTGTCCCTATCATCTAGTTTGAACAGTTATGTTTAAAACATTGTATCCAGAGTGCATCAAACATGCTTTTAGACCTTGTTTATGGAAAAGTGGTTATTTCTGTAGTTCAATTGCTGCAACTTGCTGAAAATCGTCCAGTGTCCCTATCATCTAGTTTGAACAGTTCTGTAAAAAATGTACTTCCAAAGTGCAACCAAACATGATTTAGACCTTGTTTATGGAAAAGTGGTTATTTCTGTAGTTCAATTGCTGCAACTTGCTGAAAATTGTCCCTGTCATCTAGTTTGAACAGTTATGTTTAAAACATTGTATCCAGAGTTCATCATACATAATTTTAGAGCTTGTTTATGGAAAAGTGGTTATTTCTGTAGTTCAATTGCTGCAACTTGCTGAAAATTGTCCACAGGGTCCCTATCATCTTGTTTGAACAGTTCTGTAAAAAATGTACTTCCAAAGTGCAACCAAACATGATTTAGACCTTGTTTATGGAAAAGTGGTTATTTCTGTAGTTCAATTGCTGCAACTTGCTGAAAATTGTCCCTATCATCTAGTTTGAACAGTTATGTTTAAAACATTGTATCCAGAGATCATCAAACATGATTTTAGAGCTTGTTTATGGAAAAGTGGTTATTTCTGTAGTTCAGTTGCTGCAACTTGCTGAAAATTGTCCCTATCATCTAGTTTGAACAGTTATGTTTTAAACATTGTATCCAGAGTTCATCAAACATGATTTTAGAGCTTGTTTATGGAAAAGTGGTTATTTCTGTAGTTCAATTGCTGCAACTTGCTGAAAATTGTCCATAGTGTCCCTATCATCTAGTTTGAACAGTTCTGAAAAAATGTACTTCCAAAGTGCAACCAAAAATGATTTAGACCTTGTTTATGGAAAAGTGGTTATTTCTGTAGTTCAATTGCTGCAACTTGCTGAAAATTGTCCAGTGTCCCTATCATCTGGTTTGAACAGTTATGTTTAAAACATTGTATCCAGAGTGCACCAAACATGATTTTAGACCTTGTTTATGGAAAAGTGGTTATTTCTGTAGTTCAATTGCTGCAACTTGCTGAAAATTGTCCCTATCATCTAGTTTGAACAGTTATGTTTTAAACATTGTATCCAGAGTTCATCAAACATGATTTTAGAGCTTGTTTATGGAAAAGTGGTTATATCTGTAGTTCAGTTGCTGCAACTTCCTGGAAATTGTCCTCAGTGTCCCTATCATCTAGTTTGAACAGTTCTGTAAAAAATGTACTTCCAAAGTGCAACCAAACATGATTTAGACCTTGTTTATGGAAAAGTGGTTATTTCTGTAGTTCAATTGCTGCAACTTGCTGAAAATTGTCTAGTGTCCCTATCATCTAGTTTGAACAGTTATGTTTAAAACATTGTATCCAGAGTGCATCAAACATGATTTTAGACCTTGTTTATGGAAAAGTGGTTATTTCTGTAGTTCAATTGCTGCAACTTGCTGAAAATTGTCCAGTGTCCCTATCATCTAGTTTGAACAGTTATGTTTAAAACATTGTATCCAGAGTGCATCAAACATGATTTTAGACCTTGTTTATGGAAAAGTGGTTATTTCTGTAGTTCAATTGCTGCAACTTGCTGAAAATTGTCCAGTGTCCCTATCATCTAGTTTGAACAGTTCTGTAAAAAATGTACTTCCAAAGTGCAACCAAACATGATTTAAACCTTGTTTATGGAAAAGTGGTTATTTCTGTAGTTCAATTGCTGCAACTTGATGAAAATTTTCCAGTGTCCCTATCATCTAGTTTGAACAGTTATGTTTAAAACATTGTATCCAGAGTGCATCAAACATGATTTTAGACCTTGTTTATGGAAAAGTGGTTATTTCTGTAGTTCAATTGCTGCAACTTGCTGAAAATTGTCCAGTGTCCCTATCATCTAGTTTGAACAGTTCTGTAAAAAATGTACTTCCAAAGTGCAACCAAACATGATTTAGACCTTGTTTATGGAAAAGTGGTTATTTCTGTAGTTCAATTGCTGCAACTTGCTGAAAAGTGTCCCTATCATCTAGTTTGAACAGTTATGTTTTAAACATCGTATCCAGAGTTCATCAAACATGATTTTAGAGCTTGTTTATGGAAAAGTGGTTATATCTGTAGTTCAAATGCTGCAACTTGCTGAAAATTGTCCATAGTGTCCCTATCATCTAGTTTGAACAGTTATGTAAAAAATGTACTTCCAAAGTGCAACCAAACATGATTTAGACCTTGTTTATGGAAAAGTGGTTATTTCTGTAGTTCAATTGCTGCAACTTGCTGAAAATTGTCCAGTGTCCCTATCATCTAGTTTGAACAGTTATGTTTAAAACATTGTATCCAGAGTGCATCAAACATGATTTTAGACCTTGTTTATGGAAAAGTGGTTATTTCTGTAGTTCAATTGCTGCAACTTGCTGAAAATCGTCCAGTGTCCCTATCATCTAGTTTGAACAGTTCTGTAAAAAATGTACTTCCAAAGTGCAACCAAACATGATTTAGACCTTGTTTATGGAAAAGTGGTTATTTCTGTAGTTCAATTGCTGCAACTTGCTGAAAATTGTCCCTGTCATCTAGTTTGAACAGTTATGTTTAAAACATTGTATCCAGAGTTCATCATACATAATTTTAGAGCTTGTTTATGGAAAAGTGGTTATTTCTGTAGTTCAATTGCTGCAACTTGCTGAAAATTGTCCACAGGGTCCCTATCATCTTGTTTGAACAGTTCTGTAAAAAATGTACTTCCAAAGTGCAACCAAACATGATTTAGACCTTGTTTATGGAAAAGTGGTTATTTCTGTAGTTCAATTGCTGCAACTTGCTGAAAATTGTCCCTATCATCTAGTTTGAACAGTTATGTTTAAAACATTGTATCCAGAGATCATCAAACATGATTTTAGAGCTTGTTTATGGAAAAGTGGTTATTTCTGTAGTTCAGTTGCTGCAACTTGCTGAAAATTGTCCCTATCATCTAGTTTGAACAGTTATGTTTTAAACATTGTATCCAGAGTTCATCAAACATGATTTTAGAGCTTGTTTATGGAAAAGTGGTTATATCTGTAGTTCAATTGCTGCAACTTCCTGGAAATTGTCCTCAGTGTCCCTATCATCTAGTTTGAACAGTTCTGTAAAAAATGTACTTCCAAAGTGCAACCAAACATGATTTAGACCTTGTTTATGGAAAAGTGGTTATTGCTGTAGTTCAATTGCTGCAACTTGCTGGAAATTGTCCAGTGTCCCTATCATCTAGTTTGAACAGTTTTGTAAAAAATGTACTTCCAAAGTGCAACCAAACATGATTTAGACCTTGTTTATGGAAAAGTGGTTATTTCTGTAGTTCAATTGCTGCAACTTGCTGAAAATTGTCCCTATCATCTAGCTTGAACAGTTATGTTTAAAACATTGTATCCAGAGTTCATTAAACATGATTTTAGAGCTTGTTTATGGAAAAGTGGTTATATCTGTAGTTCAATTGCTGCAACTTGCTGAAAATTATCCATAGTGTCCCTATCATCTAGTTTGAACAGTTCTGTAAAAAATGTACTTCCAAAGTGCAACCAAACATGATTTAGACCTTGTTTATGGAGAAGTGGTTATTTCTGTAGTTCAATTGCTGCAACTTGCTGAAAATTGTCCAGTGTCCCTATCATCTGGTTTGAACAGTTATGTTTAAAACATTGTATCCAGAGTGCATCAAACATGATTTAGACCTTGTTTATGGAAAAGTGGTTATTTCTGTAGTTCAATTGCTGCAACTTGCTGAAAATTGTCCCTGTCATCTAGTTTGAACAGTTATG
The DNA here is from genome assembly GCF_045791955.1 of Oncorhynchus clarkii lewisi. NCBI lineage: Eukaryota > Metazoa > Chordata > Actinopteri > Salmoniformes > Salmonidae > Oncorhynchus > Oncorhynchus clarkii. The sequence goes on from NC_092155.1 coordinate 34,037,827, forward strand.
TTTAAAACATTGTATCCAGAGTTCATCAAACATAATTTTAGAGCTTGTTTATGGAAAAGTGGTTATTTCTGTAGTTCAATTGCTGCAACTTGCTGAAAATTGTCCACAGGGTCCCTATCATCTTGTTTGAACAGTTCTGTAAAAAATGTACTTCCAAAGTGCAACCAAACATGATTTAGACCTTGTTTATGGAAAAGTGGTTATTTCTGTAGTTCAATTGCTGCAACTTGCTGAAAATTGTCCCTATCATCTAGTTTGAACAGTTATGTTTAAAACATTGTATCCAGAGATCATCAAACATGCTTTTAGAGCTTGTTTATGGAAAAGTGGTTATTTCTGTAGTTCAGTTGCTGCAACTTGCTGAAAATTGTCCCTATCATCTAGTTTGAACAGTTATGTTTTAAACATTGTATCCAGAGTTCATCAAACATGATTTTAGAGCTTGTTTATGGAAAAGTGGTTATATCTGTAGTTCAATTGCTGCAACTTGCTGAAAATTGTCCATAGTGTCCCTATAATCTAGTTTGAACAGTTCTGTAAAAAATGTACTTCCAAAGTGCAACCAAACATGATTTAGACCTTGTTTATGGAAAAGTGGTTATTTCTGTAGTTCAATTGCTGCAACTTGCTGAAAATTGTCCAGTGTCCCTATCATCTTGTTTGAACAGTTATGTTTAAAACATTGTATCCAGAGTGCACCAAACATGATTTTAGACCTTGTTTTTGGATAAGTGGTTATTTCTGTAGTTCAATTGCTGCAACTTGCTGAAAATTGTCCCTATCATCTAGTTTGAACAGTTATGTTTAAAACATTGTATCCAGAGTTCATTAAACATGATTTTAGAGCTTGTTTATGGAAAAGTGGTTATTTCTGTAGTTCAATTGCTGCAACTTGCTGAAAATTGTCCATAGTGTCCCTATCATCTAGTTTGAACAGTTCTGAAAAAATGTACTTCCAAAGTGCAACCAAAAATGATTTAGACCTTGTTTATGGAAAAGTGGTTATTTCTGTAGTTCAATTGCTGCAACTTGCTGAAAATTGTCCAGTGTCCCTATCATCTGGTTTGTACAGTTATGTTTAAAACATTGTATCCAGAGTGCACCAAACATGATTTTAGACCTTGTTTATGGAAAAGTGGTTATTTCTGTAGTTCAATTGCTGCAACTTGCTGAAAATTGTCCAGTGTCCCTATCATCTAGTTTGAACAGTTCTGTAAAAAATGTACTTCCAAAGTGCAACCAAACATGATTTAGACCTTGTTCATGGAAAAGTGGTTATTTCTGTAGTTCAATTGCTGCAACTTGCTGAAAAGTGTCCCTATCATCTAGTTTGAACAGTTATGTTTTAAACATCGTATCCAGAGTTCATCAAACATGATTTTAGATCTTGTTTATGGAAAAGTGGTTATATCTGTAGTTCAAATGCTGCAACTTGCTGAAAATTGTCCATAGTGTCCCTATCATCTAGTTTGAACAGTTATGTAAAAAATGTACTTCCAAAGTGCAACCAAACATGATTTAGACCTTGTTTATGGAAAAGTGGTTATTTCTGTAGTTCAATTGCTGCAACTTGCTGAAAATTGTCCAGTGTCCCTATCATCTAGTTTGAACAGTTATGTTTAAAACATTGTATCCAGAGTGCATCAAACATGATTTTAGACCTTGTTTATGGAAAAGTGGTTATTTCTGTAGTTCAATTGCTGCAACTTGCTGAAAATCGTCCAGTGTCCCTATCATCTAGTTTGAACAGTTATGTTTAAAACATTGTATCCAGAGTGCATCAAACATGATTTTAGACCTTGTTTATGGAAAAGTGGTTATTTCTGTAGTTCAATTGCTGCAACTTGCTGAAAATTGTCCAGTGTCCCTATCATCTAGTTTGAACAGTTATGTTTAAAACATTGTATCCAGAGTGCATCAAACATGATTTTAGACCTTGTTTATGGAAAAGTGGTTATTTCTGTAGTTCAATTGCTGCAACTTGCTGAAAATTGTCCAGTGTCCCTATCATCTAGTTTGAACAGTTATGTTTAAAACATTGTATCCAGAGTGCATCAAACATGATTTTAGACCTTGTTTATGGAAAAGTGGTTATTTCTGTAGTTCAATTGCTGCAACTTGCTGAAAATTGTCCAGTGTCCCTATCATCTAGTTTGAACAGTTCTGTAAAAAATGTACTTCCAAAGTGCAACCAAACATGATTTAGACCTTGTTTATGGAAAAGTGGTTATTTCTGTAGTTCAATTGCTGCAACTTGCTGAAAATTGTCCCTGTCATCTAGTTTGAACAGTTATGTTTAAAACATTGTATCCAGAGTTCATCAAACATAATTTTAGAGCTTGTTTATGGAAAAGTGGTTATTTCTGTAGTTCAATTGCTGCAACTTGCTGAAAATTGTCCACAGGGTCCCTATCATCTTGTTTGAACAGTTCTGTAAAAAATGTACTTCCAAAGTGCAACCAAACATGATTTAGACCTTGTTTATGGAAAAGTGGTTATTTCTGTAGTTCAATTGCTGCAACTTGCTGAAAATTGTCCCTATCATCTAGTTTGAACAGTTATGTTTAAAACATTGTATCCAGAGTGCATCAAACATGATTTTAGACCTTGTTTATGGAAAAGTGGTTATTTCTGTAGTTCAATTGCTGCAACTTGCTGAAAATCGTCCAGTGTCCCTATCATCTAGTTTGAACAGTTATGTTTAAAACATTGTATCCAGAGTGCATCAAACATGATTTTAGACCTTGTTTATGGAAAAGTGGTTATTTCTGTAGTTCAATTGCTGCAACTTGCTGAAAATTGTCCAGTGTCCCTATCATCTAGTTTGAACAGTTATGTTTAAAACATTGTATCCAGAGTGCATCAAACATGATTTTAGACCTTGTTTATGGAAAAGTGGTTATTTCTGTAGTTCAATTGCTGCAACTTGCTGAAAATTGTCCAGTGTCCCTATCATCTAGTTTGAACAGTTATGTTTAAAACATTGTATCCAGAGTGCATCAAACATGATTTTAGACCTTGTTTATGGAAAAGTGGTTATTTCTGTAGTTCAATTGCTGCAACTTGCTGAAAATTGTCCAGTGTCCCTATCATCTAGTTTGAACAGTTCTGTAAAAAATGTACTTCCAAAGTGCAACCAAACATGATTTAGACCTTGTTTATGGAAAAGTGGTTATTTCTGTAGTTCAATTGCTGCAACTTGCTGAAAATTGTCCCTGTCATCTAGTTTGAACAGTTATGTTTAAAACATTGTATCCAGAGTTCATCAAACATAATTTTAGAGCTTGTTTATGGAAAAGTGGTTATTTCTGTAGTTCAATTGCTGCAACTTGCTGAAAATTGTCCACAGGGTCCCTATCATCTTGTTTGAACAGTTCTGTAAAAAATGTACTTCCAAAGTGCAACCAAACATGATTTAGACCTTGTTTATGGAAAAGTGGTTATTTCTGTAGTTCAATTGCTGCAACTTGCTGAAAATTGTCCCTATCATCTAGTTTGAACAGTTATGTTTAAAACATTGTATCCAGAGATCATCAAACATGATTTTAGAGCTTGTTTATGGAAAAGTGGTTATTTCTGTAGTTCAATTGCTGCAACTTGCTGAAAATTGTCCCTATCATCTAGCTTGAACAGTTATGTTTTAAACATTGTATCCAGAGTTCATCAAACATGATTTTAGAGCTTGTTTATGGAAAAGTGGTTATATCTGTAGTTCAATTGCTGCAACTTGCTGAAAATTGTCCATAGTGTCCCTATCATCTAGTTTGAACAGTTCTGTAAAAAATGTACTTCCAAAGTGCAACCAAACATGATTTAGACCTCGTTTATGGAAAAGTGGTTATTTCTGTAGTTCAACTGCTGCAACTTGCTGAAAATTGTCCAGTGTCCCTATCATCTGGTTTGAACAGTTATGTTTAAAACATTGTATCCAGAGTGCACCAAACATGATTTAGACCTTGTTTATGGAAAAGTGGTTATTCCTGTAGTTCAATTGCTGCAACTTGCTGAAAATTGTCCAGTGTCCCTATCATCTGGTTTGAACAGTTATGTTTTAAACATTGTATCCAGAGTTCATCAAACATGATTTTAGAGCTTGTTTATGGAAAAGTGGTTATATCTGTAGTTCAATTGCTGCAACTTGCTGAAAATTGTCCATAGTGTCCCTATAATCTAGTTTGAACAGTTCTGTAAAAAATGTACTTCCAAAGTGCAACCAAACATGATTTAGACCTTGTTTATGGAAAAGTGGTTATTGCTGTAGTTCAATTGCTGCAACTTGCTGAAAATTGTCCAGTGTCCCTATCATCTAGTTTGAACAGTTCTGTAAAAAATGTACTTCCAAAGTGCAACCAAACATGATTTAGACCTTGTTCATGGAAAAGTGGTTATTTCTGTAGTTCAATTGCTGCAACTTGCTGAAAATTGTCCAGTGTCCCTATCATCTGGTTTGAACAGTTATGTTTAAAACATTGTATCCAGAGTGCATCAAACATGATTTTAGACCTTGTTTATGGAAAAGTGGTTATTTCTGTAGTTCAATTGCTGCAACTTGCTGAAAATTGTCCCTATCATCTAGTTTGAACAGTTATGTTTAAAACATTGTATCCAGAGATCATCAAACATGATTTTAGAGCTTGTTTATGGAAAAGTGGTTATTTCTGTAGTTCAGTTGCTGCAACTTGCTGAAAATTGTCCATAGTGTCCCTATAATCTAGTTTGAACAGTTCTGTAAAAAATGTACTTCCAAAGTGCAACCAAACATGATTTAGACCTTGTTTATGGAAAAGTGGTTATTTATGTAGTTCAATTGCTGCAAATTGCTGAAAATTGTCCATATCATCTAGTTTGAACAGTTATGTTTAAAACATTGTATCCAGAGATCATCAAACATAATTTTAGAGCTTGTTTATGGAAAAGTGGTTATATCTGTAGTTCAATTGCTGCAACTTGCTGAAAATTGTCCATAGTGTCCCTATAATCTAGTTTGAACAGTTCTGTAAAAAATGTACTTCCAAAGTGCAACCAAACATGATTTTAGACCTTGTTTATGGAAAAGTGGTTATTTCTGTAGTTCAATTGCTGCAACTTGCTGAAAATTGTCCAGTGTCCCTATCATCTATTTTGAACAGTTCTGTAAAAAATGTACTTCCAAAGTGCAACCAAACATGATTTAGACCTTGTTTATGGAAAAGTGGTTATTTATGTAGTTCATTAGCTGCAAATTGCTGAAAATTGTCCATATCATCTAGTTTGAACAGTTATGTTTAAAACATTGTATCCAGAGTGCATCAAACATGATTTTAGACCTTGTTTATGGAAAAGTGGTTATTTCTGTAGTTCAATTGCTGCAACTTGCTGAAAATTATCCATAGTGTCCCTATCATCTAGTTTGAACAGTTCTGTAAAAAATGTACTTCCAAAGTGCAACCAAACATGATTTAGACCTTGTTTATGGAAAAGTGGTTATTGCTGTAGTTCAATTGCTGCAACTTGCTGAAAATTGTCCAGTGTCCCTATCATCTAGTTTGAACAGTTTTGTAAAAAATGTACTTCCAAAGTGCAACCAAACATGATTTAGACCTTGTTTATGGAAAAGTGGTTATTTCTGTAGTTCAATTGCTGCAACTTGCTGAAAATTGTCCCTATCATCTAGCTTGAACAGTTATGTTTAAAACATTGTATCCAGAGTTCATTAAACATGATTTTAGAGCTTGTTTATGGAAAAGTGGTTATATCTGTAGTTCAATTGCTGCAACTTGCTGAAAATTATCCATAGTGTCCCTATCATCTAGTTTGAACAGTTCTGTAAAAAATGTACTTCCAAAGTGCAACCAAACATGATTTAGACCTTGTTTATGGAGAAGTGGTTATTTCTGTAGTTCAATTGCTGCAACTTGCTGAAAATTGTCCAGTGTCCCTATCATCTGGTTTGAACAGTTATGTTTAAAACATTGAATCCAGAGTGCATCAAACATGATTTAGACCTTGTTTATGGAAAAGTGGTTATTTCTGTAGTTCAATTGCTGCAACTTGCTGAAAATTGTCCCTGTCATCTAGTTTGAACAGTTATGTTTAAAACATTGTATCCAGAGTTCATCAAACATAATTTTAGAGCTTGTTTATGGAAAAGTGGTTATTTCTGTAGTTCAATTGCTGCAACTTGCTGAAAACTGTCCACAGGGTCCCTATCATCTTGTTTGAACAGTTCTGTAAAAAATGTACTTCCAAAGTGCAACCAAACATGATTTAGACCTTGTTTATGGAAAAGTGGTTATTTCTGTAGTTCAATTGCTGCAACTTGCTGAAAATTGTCCCTATCATCTAGTTTGAACAGTTATGTTTAAAACATTGTATCCAGAGATCATCAAACATGATTTTAGAGCTTGTTTATGGAAAAGTGGTTATTTCTGTAGTTCAATTGCTGCAACTTGCTGAAAACTGTCCCTATCATCTAGCTTGAACAGTTATGTTTTAAACATTGTATCCAGAGTTCATCAAACATGATTTTAGAGCTTGTTTATGGAAAAGTGGTTATATCTGTAGTTCAATTGCTGCAACTTGCTGAAAATTGTCCATAGTGTCCCTATCATCTAGTTTGAACAGTTCTGTAAAAAATGTACTTCCAAAGTGCAACCAAACATGATTTAGACCTTGTTTATGGAAAAGTGGTTATTTCTGTAGTTCAATTGCTGCAACTTGCTGAAAATTGTCCAGTGTCCCTATCATCTGGTTTGAACAGTTATGTTTAAAACATTGTATCCAGAGTGCACCAAACATGATTTAGACCTTGTTTATGGAAAAGTGGTTATTCCTGTAGTTCAATTGCTGCAACTTGCTGAAAATTGTCCAGTGTCCCTATCATCTTGTTTGAACAGTTATGTTTTAAACATTGTATCCAGAGTTCATCAAACATGATTTTAGAGCTTGTTTATGGAAAAGTGGTTATATCTGTAGTTCAATTGCTGCAACTTGCTGAAAATTGTCCATAGTGTCCCTATAATCTAGTTTGAACAGTTCTGTAAAAAATGTACTTCCAAAGTGCAACCAAACATGATTTAGACCTTGTTTATGGAAAAGTGGTTATTGCTGTAGTTCAATTGCTGCAACTTGCTGAAAATTGTCCAGTGTCCCTATCATCTAGTTTGAACAGTTCTGTAAAAAATGTACTTCCAAAGTGCAACCAAACATGATTTAGACCTTGTTCATGGAAAAGTGGTTATTTCTGTAGTTCAATTGCTGCAACTTGCTGAAAATTGTCCAGTGTCCCTATCATCTGGTTTGAACAGTTATGTTTAAAACATTGTATCCAGAGTGCATCAAACATGATTTTAGACCTTGTTTATGGAAAAGTGGTTATTTCTGTAGTTCAATTGCTGCAACTTGCTGAAAATTGTCCCTATCATCTAGTTTGAACAGTTATGTTTTAAACATTGTATCCAGAGTTCATCAAACATGATTTTAGAGCTTGTTTATGGAAAAGTGGTTATATCTGTAGTTCAATTGCTGCAACTTGCTGAAAATTGTCCATAGTGTCCCTATAATCTAGTTTGAACAGTTCTGTAAAAAATGTACTTCCAAAGTGCAACCAAACATGATTTTAGACCTTGTTTATGGAAAAGTGGTTATTTATGTAGTTCAATTGCTGCAACTTGCTGAAAATTGTCCATATCATCTAGTTTGAACAGTTATGTTTAAAACATTGTATCCAGAGATCATCAAACATAATTTTAGAGCTTGTTTATGGAAAAGTGGTTATTTCTGTAGTTCAATTGCTGCAACTTGCTGAAAATTGTCCATAGTGTCCCTATCATCTAGTTTGAACAGTTCTGTAAAAAATGTACTTCCAAAGTGCAACCAAACATGATTTAGACCTTGTTTATGGAAAAGTGGTTATTTCTGTAGTTCAATTGCTGCAACTTGCTGAAAATTGTTCAGTGTCCCTATCATCTGGTTTGAACAGTTATGTTTAAAACATTGTATCCAGAGTGCATCAAACATGATTTTAGACCTTGTTTATGGAAAAGTGGTTATTTCTGTAGTTCAATTGCTGCAACTTGCTGAAAATTGTCCACAGGGTCCCTATCATCTTGTTTGAACAGTTCTGTAAAAAATGTACTTCCAAAGTGCAACCAAACATGATTTAGACCTTGTTTATGGAAAAGTGGTTATTTCTGTAGTTCAATTGCTGCAACTTGCTGAAAATTGTCCCTATCATCTAGTTTGAACAGTTATGTTTAAAACATTGTATCCAGAGTTCATTAAACATGATTTTAGAGCTTGTTTATGGAAAAGTGGTTATATCTGTAGTTCAATTGCTGCAACTTGCTGAAAATTGTCCATAGTGTCCCTATCATCTAGTTTGAACAGTTCTGTAAAAAATGTACTTCCAAAGTGCAACCAAACATGATTTAGACCTTGTTTATGGAAAAGTGGTTATTTCTGTAGTTCAATTGCTGCAACTTGCTGAAAATTGTCCAGTGTCCCTATCATCTGTTTTGAACAGTTATGTTTAAAACATTGTATCCAGAGTGCACCAAACATGATTTTAGACCTTGTTTATGGAAAAGTGGTTATTTCTGTGGTTCAATTGCTGCAACTTGCTGAAAATTGTCCAGTGTCCCTATCATCTGGTTTGAACAGTTATGTTTAAAACATTGTATCCAGAGTGCACCAAACATGATTTAGACCTTGTTTATGGAAAAGTGGTTATTCCTGTAGTTCAATTGCTGCAACTTGCTGAAAATTGTCCCTATCATCTAGTTTAAACAGTTATGTTTAAAACATTGTATCCAGAGATCATCAAACATGATTTTAGAGCTTGTTTATGGAAAAGTGGTTATATCTGTAGTTCAATTGCTGCAACTTGCTGAAAATTGTCCAGTGTCCCTATCATCTAGTTTGAACAGTTTTGTAAAAAATGTACTTCCAAAGTGCAACCAAACATGATTTAGACCTTGTTTATGGAAAAGTGGTTATTTCTGTAGTTCTATTGCTGCAACTTGCTGAAAATTGTCCCTATCATCTAGTTTGAACAGTTATGTTTAAAACATTGTATCCAGAGTTCATTAAACATGATTTTAGAGCTTGTTTATGGAAAAGTGGTTATATCTGTAGTTCAATTGCTGCAACTTGCTGAAATTGTCCATAGTGTCCCTATCATCTAGTTTGAACAGTTCTGTAAAAAATGTACTTCCAAAGTGCAACCAAACATGATTTAGACCTTGTTTATGGAAAAGTGGTTATTTCTGTAGTTCAATTGCTGCAACTTGCTGAAAATTGTCCCTATCATCTAGTTTAAACAGTTATGTTTCAAACATTGTATCCAGAGATCATCAAACATGATTTTAGAGCTTGTTTATGGAAAAGTGGTTATATCTGTAGTTCAATTGCTGCAACTTGCTGAAAATTGTCCAGTGTCCCTATCATCTAGTTTGAACAGTTTTGTAAAAAAATGTACTTCCAAAGTGCAACCAAACATGATTTAGACCTTGTTTATGGAAAAGTGGTTATTTCTGTAGTTCAATTGCTGCAACTTGCTGAAAATTGTCCCTATCATCTAGTTTGAACAGTTATGTTTAAAACATTGTATCCAGAGTTCATTAAACATGATTTTAGAGCTTGTTTATGGAAAAGTGGTTATATCTGTAGTTCAATTGCTGCAACTTGCTGAAAATTGTCCATAGTGTCCCTATCATCTAGTTTGAACAGTTCTGTAAAAAATGTACTTCCAAAGTGCAACCAAACATGATTTAGACCTTGTTTATGGAAAAGTGGTTATTTCTGTAGTTCAATTGCTGCAACTTGCTGAAAATTGTCCAGTGTCCCTATCATCTGGTTTGAACAGTTATGTTTAAAACATTGTATCCAGAGTGCACCAAACATGATTTTAGACCTTGTTTATGGAAAAGTGGTTATTTCTGTAGTTCAATTGCTGCAACTTGCTGAAAATTGTCCAGTGTCCCTATCATCTGGTTTGAACAGTTATGTTTAAAACATTGTATCCAGAGTGCAACCAAACATGATTTAGACCTTGTTTATGGAAAAGTGGTTATTCCTGTAGTTCAATTGCTGCAACTTGCTGAAAATTGTCCAGTGTCCCTATCATCTGGTTTGAACAGTTATGTTTTAAACATTGTATCCAGAGTTCATCAAACATAATTTTAGAGCTTGTTTATGGAAAAGTGGTTATATCTGTAGTTCAATTGCTGCAACTTGCTGAAAATTGTCCATAGTGTCCCTATAATCTAGTTTGAACAGTTCTGTAAAAAATGTACTTCCAAAGTGCAACCAAACATGATTTAGACCTTGTTTCTGGAAAAGTGGTTATTTATGTAGTTCAATTGCTGCAAATTGCTGAAAATTGTCCATATCATCTAGTTTGAACAGTTATGTTTAAAACATTGTATCCAGAGATCATCAAACATAATTTTAGAGCTTGTTTATGGAAAAGTGGTTATATCTGTAGTTCAATTGCTGCAACTTGCTGAAAATTGTCCATAGTGTCCCTATAATCTAGTTTGAACAGTTCTGTAAAAAATGTACTTCCAAAGTGCAACCAAACATGATTTTAGACCTTGTTTATGGAAAAGTGGTTATTTCTGTAGTTCAATTGCTGCAACTTGCTGAAAATTGTCCAGTGTCCCTATCATCTATTTTGAACAGTTCTGTAAAAAATGTACTTCCAAAGTGCAACCAAACATGATTTAGACCTTGTTTATGGAAAAGTGGTTATTTATGTAGTTCAATTGCTGCAAATTGCTGAAAATTGTCCATATCATCTAGTTTGAACAGTTATGTTTAAAACATTGTATCCAGAGTGCATCAAACATGATTTTAGACCTTGTTTATGGAAAAGTGGTTATTTCTGTAGTTCAATTGCTGCAACTTGCTGAAAATTGTCCACAGGGTCCCTATCATCTTGTCTGAACAGTTCTGTAAAAAATGTACTTCCAAAGTGCAACCAAACATGATTTATACCTTGTTTATGGAAAAGTGGTTATTTCTGTAGTTCAATTGCTGCAACTTGCTGAAAATTGTCCGTATCATCTAGTTTAAACAGTTATGTTTAAAACATTGTATCCAGAGATCATCAAACATGATTTTAGAGCTTGTTTATGGAAAAGTGGTTATATCTGTAGTTCAATTGCTGCAACTTGCTGAAAATTGTCCAGTGTCCCTATCATCTAGTTTGAACAGTTTTGTAAAAAATGTACTTCCAAAGTGCAACCAAACATGATTTAGACCTTGTTTATGGAAAAGTGGTTATTTCTGTAGTTCTATTGCTGCAACTTGCTGAAAATTGTCCCTATCATCTAGTTTGAACAGTTATGTTTAAAACATTGTATCCAGAGTTCATTAAACATGATTTTAGAGCTTGTTTATGGAAAAGTGGTTATATCTGTAGTTCAATTGCTGCAACTTGCTGAAATTGTCCATAGTGTCCCTATCATCTAGTTTGAACAGTTCTGTAAAAAATGTACTTCCAAAGTGCAACCAAACATGATTTAGACCTTGTTTATGGAAAAGTGGTTATTTCTGTAGTTCAATTGCTGCAACTTGCTGAAAATTGTCCCTATCATCTAGTTTAAACAGTTATGTTTCAAACATTGTATCCAGAGATCATCAAACATGATTTTAGAGCTTGTTTATGGAAAAGTGGTTATATCTGTAGTTCAATTGCTGCAACTTGCTGAAAATTGTCCAGTGTCCCTATCATCTAGTTTGAACAGTTTTGTAAAAAAATGTACTTCCAAAGTGCAACCAAACATGATTTAGACCTTGTTTATGGAAAAGTGGTTATTTCTGTAGTTCAATTGCTGCAACTTGCTGAAAATTGTCCCTATCATCTAGTTTGAACAGTTATGTTTAAAACATTGTATCCAGAGTTCATTAAACATGATTTTAGAGCTTGTTTATGGAAAAGTGGTTATATCTGTAGTTCAATTGCTGCAACTTGCTGAAAATTGTCCATAGTGTCCCTATCATCTAGTTTGAACAGTTCTGTAAAAAATGTACTTCCAAAGTGCAACCAAACATGATTTAGACCTTGTTTATGGAAAAGTGGTTATTTCTGTAGTTCAATTGCTGCAACTTGCTGAAAATTGTCCAGTGTCCCTATCATCTGGTTTGAACAGTTATGTTTAAAACATTGTATCCAGAGTGCACCAAACATGATTTTAGACCTTGTTTATGGAAAAGTGGTTATTTCTGTAGTTCAATTGCTGCAACTTGCTGAAAATTGTCCAGTGTCCCTATCATCTGGTTTGAACAGTTATGTTTAAAACATTGTATCCAGAGTGCAACCACACATGATTTAGACCTTGTTTATGGAAAAGTGGTTATTCCTGTAGTTCAATTGCTGCAACTTGCTGAAAATTGTCCAGTGTCCCTATCATCTGGTTTGAACAGTTATGTTTTAAACATTGTATCCAGAGTTCATCAAACATAATTTTAGAGCTTGTTTATGGAAAAGTGGTTATATCTGTAGTTCAATTGCTGCAACTTGCTGAAAATTGTCCATAGTGTCCCTATAATCTAGTTTGAACAGTTCTGTAAAAAATGTACTTCCAAAGTGCAACCAAACATGATTTAGACCTTGTTTCTGGAAAAGTGGTTATTGCTGTAGTTCAATTGCTGCAACTTGCTGAAAATTGTCCAGTGTCCCTATCATCTAGTTTGAACAGTTCTGTAAAAAATGTACTTCCAAAGTGCAACCAAACATGATTTAGACCTTGTTCATGGAAAAGTGGTTATTTCTGTAGTTCAATTGCTGCAACTTGCTGAAAATTGTCCAGTGTCCCTATCATCTGGTTTGAACAGTTATGTTTAAAACATTGTATCCAGAGTGCATCAAACATGATTTTAGACCTTGTTTATGGAAAAGTGTTTATTTCTGTAGTTCAATTGCTGCAACTTGCTGAAAATTGTCCCTATCATCTCGTTTGAACAGTTATGTTTTAAACATTGTATCCAGAGTTCATCAAACATGATTTTAGAGCTTGTTTATGGAAAAGTGGTTATATCTGTAGTTCAATTGCTGCAACTTGCTGAAAATTGTCCATAGTGTCCCTATAATCTAGTTTGAACAGTTCTGTAAAAGATGTACTTCCAAAGTGCAACCAAACATGATTTTAGACCTTGTTTATGGAAAAGTGGTTATTTCTGTAGTTCAATTGCTGCAACTTGCTGAAAATTGTCCAGTGTCCCTATCATCTAGTTTGAACAGTTCTGTAAAAAATGTACTTCCAAAGTGCAACCAAACATGACTTAGACCTTGTTTATGGAAAAGTGGTTATTTATGTAGTTCAATTGCTGCAACTTGCTGAAAATTGTCCATATCATCTAGTTTGAACAGTTATGTTTAAAACATTGTATCCAGAGATCATCAAACATAATTTTAGAGCTTGTTTATGGAAAAGTGGTTATTTCTGTAGTTCAATTGCTGCAACTTGCTGAAAATTGTCCATAGTGTCCCTATCATCTAGTTTGAACAGTTCTGTAAAAAATGTACTTCCAAAGTGCAACCAAACATGATTTAGACCTTGTTTATGGAAAAGTGGTTATTTCTGTAGTTCAATTGCTGCAACTTGCTGAAAATTGTCCAGTGTCCCTATCATCTGGTTTGAACAGTTATGTTTAAAACATTGTATCCAGAGTGCACCAAACATGATTTAGACCTTGTTTATGGAAAAGTGGTTATTCCTGTAGTTCAATTGCTGCAACTTGCTGAAAATTGTCCAGTGTCCCTATCATCTGGTTTGAACAGTTATGTTTTAAACATTGTATCCAGAGTTCATCAAACATGATTTTAGAGCTTGTTTATGGAAAAGTGGTTATATCTGTAGTTCAATTGCTGCAACTTGCTGAAAATTGTCCATAGTGTACCTATAATCTAGTTTGAACAGTTCTGTAAAAAATGTACTTCCAAAGTGCAACCAAACATGATTTAGACCTTGTTTATGGAAAAGTGGTTATTGCTGTAGTTCAATTGCTGCAACTTGCTGAAAATTGTCCAGTGTCCCTATCATCTAGTTTGAACAGTTCTGTAAAAAATGTACTTCCAAAGTGCAACCAAACATGATTTAGACCTTGTTCATGGAAAAGTGGTTATTTCTGTAGTTCAATTGCTGCAACTTGCTGAAAATTGTCCAGTGTCCCTATCATCTGGTTTGAACAGTTATGTTTTAAACATTGTATCCAGAGTTTATCAAACATGATTTTAGAGCTTGTTTATGGAAAAGTGGTTATATCTGTAGTTCAATTGCTGCAACTTGCTGAAAATTGTCCATAGTGTACCTATAATCTAGTTTGAACAGTTCTGTAAAAAATGTACTTCCAAAGTGCAACCAAACATGATTTAGACCTTGTTTATGGAAAAGTGGTTATTGCTGTAGTTCAATTGCTGCAACTTGCTGAAAATTGTCCAGTGTCCCTATCATCTAGTTTGAACAGTTCTGTAAAAAATGTACTTCCAAAGTGCAACCAAACATGATTTAGACCTTGTTCATGGAAAAGTGGTTATTTCTGTAGTTCAATTGCTGCAACTTGCTGAAAATTGTCCAGTGTCCCTATCATCTGGTTTGAACAGTTATGTTTAAAACATTGTATCCAGAGTGCATCAAACATGATTTTAGACCTTGTTTATGGAAAAGTGGTTATTTCTGTAGTTTAATTGCTGCAACTTGCTGAAAATTGTCCCTATCATCTAGTTTGAACAGTTATGTTTTAAACATTGTATCCAGAGTTCATCAAACATGATTTTAGAGCTTGTTTATGGAAAAGTGGTTATATCTGTAGTTCAATTGCTGCAACTTGCTGAAAATTGTCCAGTGTCCCTATAATCTAGTTTGAACAGTTCTGTAAAAAATGTACTTCCAAAGTGCAACCAAACATGACTTAGACCTTGTTTATGGAAAAGTGGTTATTTCTGTAGTTCAATTGCTGCAACTTGCTGAAAATTGTCCAGTGTCCCTATCATCTACTTTGAACAGTTCTGTAAAAAATGTACTTCCAAAGTGCAACCAAACATGATTTAGACCTTGTTTATGGAAAAGTGGTTATTTATGTAGTTCAATTGCTGCAACTTGCTGAAAATTGTCCATATCATCTAGTTTGAACAGTTATGTTTAAAACATTGTATCCAGAGATCATCAAACATAATTTTAGAGCTTGTTTATGGAAAAGTGGTTATTTCTGTAGTTCAATTGCTGCAACTTGCTGAAAATTGTCCATAGTGTCCCTATCATCTAGTTTGAACAGTTCTGTAAAAAATGTACTTCCAAAGTGCAACCAAACATGATTTAGACCTTGTTTATGGAAAAGTGGTTATTTCTGTAGTTCAATTGCTGCAACTTGCTGAAAATTGTCCCTATCATCTAGTTTGAACAGTTATGTTTAAAACATTGTATCCAGAGTTCATTAAACATGATTTTAGAGCTTGTTTATGGAAAAGTGGTTATATCTGTAGTTCAATTGCTGCAACTTGCTGAAAATTGTCCATAGTGTCCCTATCATCTAGTTTGAACAGTTCTGTAAAAAATGTACTTCCAAAGTGCAACCTAACATGATTTAGACCTTGTTTATGGAAAAGTGGTTATTTCTGTAGTTCAATTGCTGCAACTTGCTGAAAATTGTCCAGTGTCCCTATCATCTGGTTTGAACAGTTATGTTTAAAACATTGTATCCAGAGTGCACCAAACATGATTTTAGACCTTGTTTATGGAAAAGTGGTTATTTCTGTAGTTCAATTGCTGCAACTTGCTGAAAATTGTCCACAGGGTCCCTATCATCTAGTTTGAACAGTTTTGTAAAAAATGTACTTCCAAAGTGCAACCAAACATGATTTAGACCTTGTTTATGGAAAAGTGGTTATTTCTGTAGTTCAATTGCTGCAACTTGCTGAAAATTGTCCCTATCATCTAGTTTGAACAGTTATGTTTAAAACATTGTATCCAGAGTTCATTAAACATGATTTTAGAGCTTGTTTATGGAAAAGTGGTTATATCTGTAGTTCAATTGCTGCAACTTGCTGAAAATTGTCCATAGTGTCCCTATCATCTAGTTTGAACAGTTCTGTAAAAAATGTACTTCCAAAGTGCAACCAAACATGATTTAGACCTTGTTTATGGAAAAGTGGTTATTTCTGTAGTTCAATTGCTGCAACTTGCTGAAAATTGTCCAGTGTCCCTATCATCTGGTTTGAACAGTTATGTTTAAAACATTGTATCCAGAGTGCACCAAACATGATTTTAGACCTTGTTTATGGAAAAGTGGTTATTTCTGTAGTTCAATTGCTGCAACTTGCTGAAAATTGTCCAGTGTCCCTATCATCTGGTTTGAACAGTTATGTTTAAAACATTGTATCCAGAGTGCAACCAAACATGATTTAGACCTTGTTTATGGAAAAGTGGTTATTCCTGTAGTTCAATTGCTGCAACTTGCTGAAAATTGTCCAGTGTCCCTATCATCTGGTTTGAACAGTTATGTTTTAAACATTGTATCCAGAGTTCATCAAACATGATTTTTGAGCTTGTTTATGGAAAAGTGGTTATATCTGTAGTTCAATTGCTGCAACTTGCTGAAAATTGTCCATAGTGTCCCTATAATCTAGTTTGAACAGTTCTGTAAAAAATGTACTTCCAAAGTGCAACCAAACATGATTTAGACCTTGTTTCTGGAAAAGTGGTTATTGCTGTAGTTCAATTGCTGCAACTTGCTGAAAATTGTCCAGTGTCCCTATCATCTAGTTTGAACAGTTCTGTAAAAAATGTACTTCCAAAGTGCAACCAAACATGATTTAGACCTTGTTCATGGAAAAGTGGTTATTTCTGTAGTTCAATTGCTGCAACTTGCTGAAAATTGTCCAGTGTCCCTATCATCTGGTTTGAACAGTTATGTTTAAAACATTGTATCCAGAGTGCATCAAACATGATTTTAGACCTTGTTTATGGAAAAGTGTTTATTTCTGTAGTTCAATTGCTGCAACTTGCTGAAAATTGTCCCTATCATCTCGTTTGAACAGTTATGTTTTAAACATTGTATCCAGAGTTCATCAAACATGATTTTAGAGCTTGTTTATGGAAAAGTGGTTATATCTGTAGTTCAATTGCTGCAACTTGCTGAAAATTGTCCATAGTGTCCCTATAATCTAGTTTGAACAGTTCTGTAAAAGATGTACTTCCAAAGTGCAACCAAACATGATTTTAGACCTTGTTTATGGAAAAGTGGTTATTTCTGTAGTTCAATTGCTGCAACTTGCTGAAAATTGTCCATATCATCTAGTTTGAACAGTTATGTTTAAAACATTGTATCCAGAGATCATCAAACATAATTTTAGAGCTTGTTTATGGAAAAGTGGTTATTTCTGTAGTTCAATTGCTGCAACTTGCTGAAAATTGTCCATAGTGTCCCTATCATCTAGTTTGAACAGTTCTGTAAAAAATGTACTTCCAAAGTGCAACCAAACATGATTTAGACCTTGTTTATGGAAAAGTGGTTATTTCTGTAGTTCAATTGCTGCAACTTGCTGAAAATTGTCCAGTGTCCCTATCATCTGGTTTGAACAGTTATGTTTAAAACATTGTATCCAGAGTGCACCAAACATGATTTAGACCTTGTTTATGGAAAAGTGGTTATTCCTGTAGTTCAATTGCTGCAACTTGCTGAAAATTGTCCAGTGTCCCTATCATCTGGTTTGAACAGTTATGTTTTAAACATTGTATCCAGAGTTCATCAAACATGATTTTAGAGCTTGTTTATGGAAAAGTGGTTATTGCTGTAGTTCAATTGCTGCAACTTGCTGAAAATTGTCCAGTGTCCCTATCATCTAGTTTGAACAGTTCTGTAAAAAATGTACTTCCAAAGTGCAACCAAACATGATTTAGACCTTGTTTATGGAAAAGTGGTTATTTCTGTAGTTCAATTGCTGCAACTTGCTGAAAATTGTCCAGTGTCCCTATCATCTGGTTTGAACAGTTATGTTTTAAACATTGTATCCAGAGTTTATCAAACATGATTTTAGAGCTTGTTTATGGAAAAGTGGTTATATCTGTAGTTCAATTGCTGCAACTTGCTGAAAATTGTCCATAGTGTACCTATAATCTAGTTTGAACAGTTCTGTAAAAAATGTACTTCCAAAGTGCAACCAAACATGATTTAGACCTTGTTTATGGAAAAGTGGTTATTGCTGTAGTTCAATTGCTGCAACTTGCTGAAAATTGTCCAGTGTCCCTATCATCTAGTTTGAACAGTTCTGTAAAAATGTACTTCCAAAGTGCAACCAAACATGATTTAGACCTTGTTCATGGAAAAGTGGTTATTTCTGTAGTTCAATTGCTGCAACTTGCTGAAAATTGTCCAGTGTCCCTATCATCTGGTTTGAACAGTTATGTTTAAAACATTGTATCCAGAGTGCATCAAACATGATTTTAGACCTTGTTTATGGAAAAGTGGTTATTTCTGTAGTTCAATTGCTGCAACTTGCTGAAAATTGTCCCTATCATCTAGTTTGAACAGTTATGTTTTAAACATTGTATCCAGAGTTCATCAAACATGATTTTAGAGCTTGTTTATGGAAAAGTGGTTATATCTGTAGTTCAATTGCTGCAACTTGCTGAAAATTGTCCAGTGTCCCTATAATCTAGTTTGAACAGTTCTGTAAAAAATGTACTTCCAAAGTGCAACCAAACATGACTTAGACCTTGTTTATGGAAAAGTGGTTATTTCTGTAGTTCAATTGCTGCAACTTGCTGAAAATTGTCCAGTGTCCCTATCATCTAGTTTGAACAGTTCTGTAAAAAATGTACTTCCAAAGTGCAACCAAACATGATTCAGACCTTGTTTATGGAAAAGTGGTTATTTATGTAGTTCAATTGCTGCAACTTGCTGAAAATTGTCCATATCATCTAGTTTGAACAGTTATGTTTAAAACATTGTATCCAGAGATCATCAAACATAATTTTAGAGCTTGTTTATGGAAAAGTGGTTATTTCTGTAGTTCAATTGCTGCAACTTGCTGAAAATTGTCCAGTGTCCCTATCATCTAGTTTGAACAGTTCTGTAAAAAATGTACTTCCAAAGTGCAACCAAACATGATTTAGACCTTGTTTATGGAAAAGTGGTTATTTCTGTAGTTCAATTGCTGCAACTTGCTGAAAATTGTCCAGTGTCCCTATAATCTGGTTTGAACAGTTATGTTTAAAACATTGTATCCAGAGTGCATCAAACATGATTTTAGACCTTGTTTATGGAAAAGTGGTTATTTCTGTAGTTCAATTGCTGCAACTTGCTGAAAATTGTCCCTATCATCTAGTTTGAACAGTTATGTTTAAAACATTGTATCCAGAGATCATCAAACATAATTTTAGAGCTTGTTTATGGAAAAGTGGTTATTTCTGTAGTTCAATTGCTGCAACTTGCTGAAAATTGTCCACAGGGTCCCTATCATCTTGTTTGAACAGTTCTGTAAAAAAAATTACTTCCAAAGTGCAACCAAACATGATTTAGACCTTGTTTATGGAAAAGTGGTTATTTATGTAGTTCAATTGCTGCAACTTGCTGAAAATTGTCCCTATCATCTAGTTTGAACAGTTATGTTTAAAACATTGTATCCAGAGATCATCAAACATAATTTTGGAGCTTGTTTATGGAAAAGTGGTTATTTATGTAGTTCAATTGCTGCAACTTGCTGAAAATTGTCCATATCATCTAGTTTGAACAGTTATGTTTAAAACATTGTATCCAGAGATCATCAAACATAATTTTAGAGCTTGTTTATGGAAAAGTGGTTATTTATGTAGTTCAATTGCTGCAACTTGCTGAAAATTGTCCATATCATCTAGTTTGAACAGTTATGTTTAAAACATTGTATCCAGAGATCATCAAACATAATTTTAGAGCTTGTTTATGGAAAAGTGGTTATTTCTGTAGTTCAATTGCTGCAACTTGCTGAAAATTGTCCCTATCATCTAGTTTGAACAGTTCTGTAAAAAATGTACTTCCAAAGTGCAACCAAACATGATTTAGACCTTGTTTATGGAAAAGTGGTTATTTCTGTAGTTCAATTGCTGCAACTTGCTGAAAATTGTCCAGTGTCCCTATAATCTGGTTTGAACAGTTATGTTTAAAACATTGTATCCAGAGTGCATCAAACATGATTTTAGACCTTGTTTATGGAAAAGTGGTTATTTCTGTAGTTCAATTGCTGCAACTTGCTGAAAATTGTCCACAGGGTCCCTATCATCTTGTTTGAACAGTTCTGTAAAAAAATTTACTTCCAAAGTGCAACCAAACATGATTTAGACCTTGTTTATGGAAAAGTGGTTATTTCTGTAGTTCAATTGCTGCAACTTGCTGAAAATTGTCCAGTGTCCCTATCATCTAGTTTGAACAGTTCTGTAAAAAATGTACTTCCAAAGTGCAACCAAACATGATTTAGACCTTGTTTATGGAAAAGTGGTTATTTCTGTAGTTCAATTGCTGCAACTTGCTGAAAATTGTCCATATCATCTAGTTTGAACAGTTTTGTTTAAAACATTGTATCCAGAGATCATCAAACATAATTTTAGAGCTTGTTTATGGAAAAGTGGTTATTTCTGTAGTTCAATTGCTGCAACTTGCTGAAAATTGTCCACAGGGTCCCTATCATCTTGTTTGAACAGTTCTGTAAAAAAATTTACTTCCAAAGTGCAACCAAACATGATTTAGACCTTGTTTATGGAAAAGTGGTTATTTCTGTAGTTCAATTGCTGCAACTTGCTGAAAATTGTCCAGTGTCCCTATCATCTAGTTTGAACAGTTCTGTAAAAAATGTACTTCCAAAGTGCAACCAAACATGATTTAGACCTTGTTTATGGAAAAGTGGTTATTTATGTAGTTCAATTGCTGCAACTTGCTGAAAATTGTCCATATCATCTAGTTTGAACAGTTATGTTTAAAACATTGTATCCAGAGATCATCAAACATAATTTTAGAGCTTGTTTATGGAAAAGTGGTTATTTCTGTAGTTCAATTGCTGCAACTTGCTGAAAATTGTCCAGTGTCCCTATCATCTAGTTTGAACAGTTCTGTAAAAAATGTACTTCCAAAGTGCAACCAAACATGATTTAGACCTTGTTTATGGAAAAGTGGTTATTTCTGTAGTTCAATTGCTGCAACTTGCTGAAAATTGTCCAGTGTCCCTATAATCTGGTTTGAACAGTTATGTTTAAAACATTGTATCCAGAGTGCATCAAACATGATTTTAGACCTTGTTTATGGAAAAGTGGTTATTTCTGTAGTTCAATTGCTGCAACTTGCTGAAAATTGTCCCTATCATCTAGTTTGAACAGTTATGTTTAAAACATTGTATCCAGAGATCATCAAACATAATTTTAGAGCTTGTTTATGGAAAAGTGGTTATTTCTGTAGTTCAATTGCTGCAACTTGCTGAAAATTGTCCACAGGGTCCCTATCATCTTGTTTGAACAGTTCTGTAAAAAAAATTACTTCCAAAGTGCAACCAAACATGATTTAGACCTTGTTTATGGAAAAGTGGTTATTTATGTAGTTCAATTGCTGCAACTTGCTGAAAATTGTCCCTATCATCTAGTTTGAACAGTTATGTTTAAAACATTGTATCCAGAGATCATCAAACATAATTTTGGAGCTTGTTTATGGAAAAGTGGTTATTTATGTAGTTCAATTGCTGCAACTTGCTGAAAATTGTCCATATCATCTAGTTTGAACAGTTATGTTTAAAACATTGTATCCAGAGATCATCAAACATAATTTTAGAGCTTGTTTATGGAAAAGTGGTTATTTATGTAGTTCAATTGCTGCAACTTGCTGAAAATTGTCCATATCATCTAGTTTGAACAGTTATGTTTAAAACATTGTATCCAGAGATCATCAAACATAATTTTAGAGCTTGTTTATGGAAAAGTGGTTATTTCTGTAGTTCAATTGCTGCAACTTGCTGAAAATTGTCCCTATCATCTAGTTTGAACAGTTCTGTAAAAAATGTACTTCCAAAGTGCAACCAAACATGATTTAGACCTTGTTTATGGAAAAGTGGTTATTTCTGTAGTTCAATTGCTGCAACTTGCTGAAAATTGTCCAGTGTCCCTATAATCTGGTTTGAACAGTTATGTTTAAAACATTGTATCCAGAGTGCATCAAACATGATTTTAGACCTTGTTTATGGAAAAGTGGTTATTTCTGTAGTTCAATTGCTGCAACTTGCTGAAAATTGTCCATATCATCTAGTTTGAACAGTTTTGTTTAAAACATTGTATCCAGAGATCATCAAACATAATTTTAGAGCTTGTTTATGGAAAAGTGGTTATTTCTGTAGTTCAATTGCTGCAACTTGCTGAAAATTGTCCACAGGGTCCCTATCATCTTGTTTGAACAGTTCTGTAAAAAAATTTACTTCCAAAGTGCAACCAAACATGATTTAGACCTTGTTTATGGAAAAGTGGTTTTTTCTGTAGTTCAATTGCTGCAACTTGCTGAAAATTGTCCAGTGTCCCTATCATCTAGTTTGAACAGTTCTGTAAAAAATGTACTTCCAAAGTGCAACCAAACATGATTTAGACCTTGTTTATGGAAAAGTGGTTATTTATGTAGTTCAATTGCTGCAACTTGCTGAAAATTGTCCATATCATCTAGTTTGAACAGTTATGTTTAAAACATTGTATCCAGAGATCATCAAACATAATTTTAGAGCTTGTTTATGGAAATGTGGTTATTTCTGTAGTTCAATTGCTGCAACTTGCTGAAAATTGTCCACAGGGTCCCTATCATCTTGTTTGAACAGTTCTGTAAAAAAAATTACTTCCAAAGTGTAACCAAACATGATTTAGACCTTGTTTATGGAAAAGTGGTTATTTATGTAGTTCAATTGCTGCAACTTGCTGAAAATTGTCCCTATCATCTAGTTTGAACAGTTATGTTTAAAACATTGTATCCAGAGATCATCAAACATAATTTTGGAGCTTGTTTATGGAAAAGTGGTTATTTATGTAGTTCAATTGCTGCAACTTGCTGAAAATTGTCCATATCATCTAGTTTGAACAGTTATGTTTAAAACATTGTATCCAGAGATCATCAAACATAATTTTAGAGCTTGTTTATGGAAAAGTGGTTATTTCTGTAGTTCAATTGCTGCAACTTGCTGAAAATTGTCCCTATCATCTAGTTTGAACAGTTCTGTAAAAAATGTACTTCCAAAGTGCAACCAAACATGATTTAGACCTTGTTTATGGAAAAGTGGTTATTTCTGTAGTTCAATTGCTGCAACTTGCTGAAAATTGTCCCTATCATCTAGTTTGAACAGTTATGTTTAAAACATTGTTTCCAGAGATCATCAAACATGATTTTAGAGCTTGTTTATGGAAAAGTGGTTATTTCTGTAGTTCAATTGCTGCAACTTGCTGAAAATTGTCCAGTGTCCCTATCATCTAGTTTGAACATTTATGTTTAAAACATTGTATCCAGAGTGCATCAAACATGATTTTAGACCTTGTTTATGGAAAAGTGGTTATTTCTGTGGTTCAATTGCTGCAACTTGCTGAAAATTGTCCAGTGTCCCTATCATCTAGTTTGAACAGTTATGTTTAAAACATTGTATCCAGAGTGCATCAAACATGATTTTAGACCTTGTTTATGGAAACGTGGTTATTTCTGTAGTTCAATTGCTGCAACTTGCTGAAAATTGTCCAGTGTCCCTATCATCTAGTTTGAACAGTTATGTTTAAAACATTGTATCCAGAGTGCATCAAACATGATTTTAGACCTTTTTTATGGAAAAGTGGTTATTTCTGTAGTTCAATTGCTGCAACTTGCTGAAAATTGTCCCGTGTCCCTATCATCTAGTTTGAACAGTTCTGTAAAAAATGTACTTCCAAAGTGCAACCAAACATGATTTAGACCTTGTTTATGGAAAAGTGGTTATTTCTGTAGTTCAATTGCTGCAACTTGCTGAAAATTGTCCAGTGTCCCTATCATCTAGTTTGAACAGTTATGTTTAAAACATTGTATCCAGAGTGCATCAAACATGATTTTAGACCTTGTTTATGGAAAAGTGGTTATTTCTGTAGTTCAATTCCTGCAACTTGCTGAAAATTGTCCCTATCATCTAGTTTGAACAGTTATGTTTTAAACATTGTATCCAGAGTTCATCAAACATGATTTTAGAGCTTGTTTATGGAAAAGTGGTTATATCTGTAGTTCAATTGCTGCAACTTGCTGAAAATTGTCCATAGTGTCCCTATAATCTAGTTTGAACAGTTCTGTAAAAAATGTCCTTCCAAAGTGCAACCAAACATGATTTAGACCTTGTTTATGGAAAAGTGGTTATTTCTGTGGTTCAATTGCTGCAACTTGCTGAAAATTGTCCAGTGTCCCTATCATCTAGTTTGAACAGTTATGTTTAAAACATTGTATCCAGAGTGCATCAAACATGATTTTAGACCTTGTTTATGGAAAAGTGGTTATTTCTGTAGTTCAATTGCTGCAACTTGCTGAAAATTGTCCAGTGTCCCTATCATCTAGTTTGAACAGTTATGTTTAAAACATTGTATCCAGAGTGCATCAAACATGATTTTAGACCTTGTTTATGGAAAAGTGGTTATTTCTGTAGTTCAATTGCTGCAACTTGCTGAAAATTGTCCAGTGTCCCTATCATCTAGTTTGAACAGTTCTGTAAAAAATGTACTTCCAAAGTGCAACCAAACATGATTTAGACCTTGTTTATGGAAAAGTGGTTATTTCTGTAGTTCAATTGCTGCAACTTGATGAAAATTGTCCAGTGTCCCTATCATCTAGTTTGAACAGCTCTGTAAAAAATGTACTTCCAAAGTGCAACCAAACACGATTTAGACCTTGTTTATGGAAAAGTGGTTATTTCTGTAGTTCAATTGCTGCAACTTGCTGAAAATTGTCCAGTGTCCCTATCATCTGGTTTGAACAGTTATGTTTAAAACATTGTATCCAGAGTGCATCAAACATGATTTTAGACCTTGTTTATGGAAAAGTGGTTATTTCTGTAGTTCAATTGCTGCAACTTGCTGAAAATTGTCCCTATCATCTAGTTTGAACAGTTATGTTTTAAACATTGTATCCAGAGTTCATCAAACATGATTTTAGAGCTTGTTTATGGAAAAATGGTTATATCTGTAGTTCAATTGCTGCAACTTGCTGAAAATTGTCCAGTGTCCCTATAATCTAGTTTGAACAGTTCTGTAAAAAATGTACTTCCAAAGTGCAACCAAACATGACTTAGACCTTGTTTATGGAAAAGTGGTTATTTCTGTAGTTCAATTGCTGCAACTTGCTGAAAATTGTCCAGTGTCCCTATCATCTAGTTTGAACAGTTCTGTAAAAAATGTACTTCCAAAGTGCAACCAAACATGATTTAGACCTTGTTTATGGTAAAGTGGTTATTTATGTAGTTCAATTGCTGCAACTTGCTGAAAATTGTCCATATCATCTAGTTTGAACAGTTATGTTTAAAACATTGTATCCAGAGATCATCAAACATAATTTTAGAGCTTGTTTATGGAAAAGTGGTTATTTCTGTAGTTCAATTGCTGCAACTTGCTGAAAATTGTCCATAGTGTCCCTATCATCTAGTTTGAACAGTTCTGTAAAAAATGTACTTCCAAAGTGCAACGGAACATGATTTAGACCTTGTTTATGGAAAAGTGGTTATTTCTGTAGTTCAATTGCTGCAACTTGCTGAAAATTGTCCAGTGTCCCTATAATCTGGTTTGAACAGTTATGTTTAAAACATTGTATCCAGAGTGCATCAAACATGATTTTAGACCTTGTTTATGGAAAAGTGGTTATTTCTGTAGTTCAATTGCTGCAACTTGCTGAAAATTGTCCCTATCATCTAGTTTGAACAGTTATGTTTAAAACATTGTATCCAGAGATCATCAAACATAATTTTAGAGCTTGTTTATGGAAAAGTGGTTATTTCTGTAGTTCAATTGCTGCAACTTGCTGAAAATTGTCCCTATCATCTAGTTTGAACAGTTCTGTAAAAAATGTACTTCCAAAGTGCAACCAAACATGATTTAGACCTTGTTTATGGAAAAGTGGTTATTTCTGTAGTTCAATTGCTGCAACTTGCTGAAAATTGTCCAGTGTCCCTATAATCTGGTTTGAACAGTTATGTTTAAAACATTGTATCCAGAGTGCATCAAACATGATTTTAGACCTTGTTTATGGAAAAGTGGTTATTTCTGTAGTTCAATTGCTGCAACTTGCTGAAAATTGTCCATATCATCTAGTTTGAACAGTTTTGTTTAAAACATTGTATCCAGAGATCATCAAACATAATTTTAGAGCTTGTTTATGGAAAAGTGGTTATTTCTGTAGTTCAATTGCTGCAACTTGCTGAAAATTGTCCACAGGGTCCCTATGATCTTGTTTGAACAGTTCTGTAAAAAAATTTACTTCCAAAGTGCAACCAAACATGATTTAGACCTTGTTTATGGAAAAGTGCTTATTTCTGTAGTTCAATTGCTGCAACTTGCTGAAAATTGTCCAGTGTCCCTATAATCTGGTTTGAACAGTTATGTTTAAAACATTGTATCCAGAGTGCATCAAACATGATTTTAGACCTTGTTTATGGAAAAGTGGTTATTTCTGTAGTTCAATTGCTGCAACTTGCTGAAAATTGTCCATATCATCTAGTTTGAACAGTTTTGTTTAAAACATTGTATCCAGAGATCATCAAACATAATTTTAGAGCTTGTTTATGGAAAAGTGGTTATTTCTGTAGTTCAATTGCTGCAACTTGCTGAAAATTGTCCACAGGGTCCCTATGATCTTGTTTGAACAGTTCTGTAAAAAAATGTACTTCCAAAGTGCAACCAAACATGATTTAGACCTTGTTTATGGAAAAGTGGTTATTTCTGTAGTTCAATTGCTGCAACTTGCTGAAAATTGTCCAGTGTCCCTATCATCTAGTTTGAACAGTTCTGTAAAAAATGTAATTCCAAAGTGCAACCAAACATGACTTAGACCTTGTTTATGGAAAAGTGGTTATTTCTGTAGTTCAATTGCTGCAACTTGCTGAAAATTGTCCAGTGTCCCTATCATCTAGTTTGAACAGTTCTGTAAAAAATGTACTTCCAAAGTGCAACCAAACATGATTTAGACCTTGTTTATGGAAAAGTGGTTATTTATGTAGTTCAATTGCTGCAACTTGCTGAAAATTGTCCATATCATCTAGTTTGAACAGTTATGTTTAAAACATTGTATCCAGAGATCATCAAACATAATTTTAGAGCTTGTTTATGGAAAAGTGGTTATTTCTGTAGTTCAATTGCTGCAACTTGCTGAAAATTGTCCATAGTGTCCCTATCATCTAGTTTGAACAGTTCTGTAAAAAATGTACTTCCAAAGTGCAACCAAACATGATTTAGACCTTGTTTATGGAAAAGTGGTTATTTCTGTAGTTCAATTGCTGCAACTTGCTGAAAATTGTCCAGTGTCCCTATAATCTGGTTTGAACAGTTATGTTTAAAACATTGTATCCAGAGTGCATCAAACATGATTTTAGACCTTGTTTATGGAAAAGTGGTTATTTCTGTAGTTCAATTGCTGCAACTTGCTGAAAATTGTCCCTATCATCTAGTTTGAACAGTTCTGTAAAAAATGTACTTCCAAAGTGCAACCAAACATGATTTAGACCTTGTTTATGGAAAAGTGGTTATTTCTGTAGTTCAATTGCTGCAACTTGCTGAAAATTGTCCAGTGTCCCTATAATCTGGTTTGAACAGTTATGTTTAAAACATTGTATCCAGAGTGCATCAAACATGATTTTAGACCTTGTTTATGGAAAAGTGGTTATTTCTGTAGTTCAATTGCTGCAACTTGCTGAAAATTGTCCATATCATCTAGTTTGAACAGTTTTGTTTAAAACATTGTATCCAGAGATCATCAAACATAATTTTAGAGCTTGTTTATGGAAAAGTGGTTATTCCTGTAGTTCAATTGCTGCAACTTGCTGAAAATTGTCCACAGGGTCCCTATGATCTTGTTTGAACAGTTCTGTAAAAAAATTTACTTCCAAAGTGCAACCAAACATGATTTAGACCTTGTTTATGGAAAAGTGGTTATTTCTGTAGTTCAATTGCTGCAACTTGCTGAAAATTGTCCAGTGTCCCTATCATCTAGTTTGAACAGTTCTGTAAAAAATGTACTTCCAAAGTGCAACCAAACATGATTTAGACCTTGTTTATGGAAAAGTGGTTATTTCTGTAGTTCAATTGCTGCAACTTGCTGAAAATTGTCCCTATCATCTAGTTTGAACAGTTCTGTAAAAAATGTACTTCCAAAGTGCAAACAAACATGATTTAGACCTTGTTTATGGAAAAGTGGTTATTTCTGTAGTTCAATTGCTGCAACTTGCTGAAAATTGTCCCTATCATCTAGTTTGAACAGTTATGTTTAAAACATTGTATCCAGAGTGCATCAAACATGATTTTAGACCTTGTTTATGGAAAGTGGTTATTTCTGTAGTTCAATTGCTGCAACTTGCTGAAAATTGTCCCTATCATCTAGTTTGAACAGTTATGTTTAAAACATTGTTTCCAGAGATCATCAAACATGATTTTAGAGCTTGTTTATGGACAAGTGGTTATTTCTGTAGTTCAATTGCTGCAACTTGCTGAAAATTGTCCACAGTGTCCCTATCATCTAGTTTGAACATTTATGTTTAAAACATTGTATCCAGAGTGCATCAAACATGATTTTAGACCTTGTTTATGGAAAAGTGGTTATTTCTGTGGTTCAATTGCTGCAACTTGCTGAAAATTGTCCAGTGTCCCTATCATCTAGTTTGAACAGTTATGTTTAAAACATTGTATCCAGAGTGCATCAAACATGATTTTAGACCTTGTTTATGGAAACGTGGTTATTTCTGTAGTTCAATTGCTGCAACTTGCTGAAAATTGTCCAGTGTCCCTATCATCTAGTTTGAACAGTTATGTTTAAAACATTGTATCCAGAGTGCATCAAACATGATTTTAGACCTTTTTTATGGAAAAGTGGTTATTTCTGTAGTTCAATTGCTGCAACTTGCTGAAAATTGTCCCGTGTCCTTATCATCTAGTTTGAACAGTTCTGTAAAAAATGTACTTCCAAAGTGCAACCAAACATGATTTAGACCTTGTTTATGGAAAAGTGGTTATTTCTGTAGTTCAATTGCTGCAACTTGCTGAAAATTGTCCAGTGTCCCTATCATCTAGTTTGAACAGTTATGTTTAAAACATTGTATCCAGAGTGCATCAAACATGATTTTAGACCTTGTTTATGGAAAAGTGGTTATTTCTGTAGTTCAATTCCTGCAACTTGCTGAAAATTGTCCCTATCATCTAGTTTGAACAGTTATGTTTTAAACATTGTATCCAGAGTTCATCAAACATGATTTTAGAGCTTGTTTATGGAAAAGTGGTTATATCTGTAGTTCAATTGCTGCAATTTGCTGAAAATTGTCCATAGTGTCCCTATAATCTAGTTTGAACAGTTCTGTAAAAAATGTACTTCCAAAGTGCAACCAAACATGATTTAGACCTTGTTTATGGAAAAGTGGTTATTTCTGTGGTTCAATTGCTGCAACTTGCTGAAAATTGTCCAGTGTCCCTATCATCTAGTTTGAACAGTTATGTTTAAAACATTGTATCCAGAGTGCATCAAACATGATTTTAGACCTTGTTTATGGAAAAGTGGTTATTTCTGTAGTTCAATTGCTGCAACTTGCTGAAAATTGTCCAGTGTCCCTATCATCTAGTTTGAACAGTTATGTTTAAAACATTGTATCCAGAGTGCATCAAACATGATTTTAGACCTTGTTTATGGAAAAGTGGTTATTTCTGTAGTTCAATTGCTGCAACTTGCTGAAAATTGTCCAGTGTCCCTATCATCTAGTTTGAACAGTTCTGTAAAAAATGTACTTCCAAAGTGCAACCAAACATGATTTAGACCTTGTTTATGGAAAAGTGGTTATTTCTGTAGTTCAATTGCTGCAACTTGCTGAAAATTGTCCAGTGTCCCTATCATCTAGTTTGAACAGCTCTGTAAAAAATGTACTTCCAAAGTGCAACCAAACACGATTTAGACCTTGTTTATGGAAAAGTGGTTATTTCTGTAGTTCAATTGCTGCAACTTGCTGAAAATTGTCCAGTGTCCCTATCATCTGGTTTGAACAGTTATGTTTAAAACATTGTATCCAGAGTGCATCAAATATGATTTTAGACCTTGTTTATGGAAAAGTGGTTATTTCTGTAGTTCAATTGCTGCAACTTGCTGAAAATTGTCCAGTGTCCCTATCATCTAGTTTGAACAGTTCTGTAAAAAAAATGTACTTCCAAAGTGCAACCAAACATGATTTTAGACCTTGTTTATGGAAAAGTGGTTATTTCTGTAGTTCAATTGCTGCAACTTGCTGAAAATTGTCCAGTGTCCCTAACATCTAGTTTGAACAGTTCTGTAAAAAATGTACTTCCAAAGTGCAACCAAACATGATTTAGACCTTGTTTATGGAAAAGTGGTTATTTCTGTAGTTCAATTGCTGCAACTTGCTGAAAATTGTCCAGTGTCCCTATCATCTAGTTTGAACAGTTCTGTAAAAACTGTATTTCCAAAGTGCAACCAAACATGATTTAGACCTTGTTTATGGAAAAGTGGTTATTTCTGTAGTTCAATTGCTGCAACTTGCTGAAAATTGTCCACAGTGTCCCTATCATCTAGTTTGAACAGTTATGTTTAAAACATTGTATCCAGAGTGCATCAAACATGATTTTAGACCTTGTTTATGGAAAAGTGGTTATTTCTGTGGTTCAATTGCTGCAACTTGCTGAATATTGTCCAGTGTCCCTATCATCTAGTTTGAACAGTTCTGTAAAAAATGTACTTCCAAAGTGCAACCAAAGATGATTTAGACCTTGTTTATGGAAAAGTGGTTATTTCTGTAGTTCAATTGCTGCAACTTGCTGAAAATTGTCCATAGTGTCCCTATCATCAAGTTTGAACAGTTCTGTAAAAAATGTACTTCCAAAGTGCAACCAAACATGATTTAGACCTTGTTTATGGAAAAGTGGTTATTTCTGTAGTTCAATTGCTGCAACTTGCTGAAAATTGTCCCTATCATCTAGTTTGAACAGTTATGTTTAAAACATTGTATCCAGAGTGCATCAAACATGATTTTAGACCTTGTTTATGGAAAAGTGGTTATTTCTGTAGTTCAATTGCTGCAACTTGCTGAAAATTGTCCCTATCATCTAGTTTGAACAGTTATGTTTAAAACATTGTTTCCAGAGATCATCAAACATGATTTTAGAGCTTGTTTATGGAAAAGTGGTTATTTCTGTAGTTCAATTGCTGCAACTTGCTGAAAATTGTCCACAGTGTCCCTATCATCTAGTTTGAACATTTATGTTTAAAACATTGTATCCAGAGTGCATCAAACATGATTTTAGACCTTGTTTATGGAAAAGTGGTTATTTCTGTGGTTCAATTGCTGCAACTTGCTGAAAATTGTCCAGTGTCCCTATCATCTAGTTTGAACAGTTATGTTTAAAACATTGTATCCAGAGTGCATCAAACATGATTTTAGACCTTGTTTATGGAAACGTGGTTATTTCTGTAGTTCAATTGCTGCAACTTGCTGAAAATTGTCCAGTGTCCCTATCATCTAGTTTGAACAGTTATGTTTAAAACATTGTATCCAGAGTGCATCAAACATGATTTTAGACCTTTTTTATGGAAAAGTGGTTATTTCTGTAGTTCAATTGCTGCAACTTGCTGAAAATTGTCCATATCATCTAGTTTGAACAGTTTTGTTTAAAACATTGTATCCAGAGATCATCAAACATAATTTTAGAGCTTGTTTATGGAAAAGTGGTTATTTCTGTAGTTCAATTGCTGCAACTTGCTGAAAATTGTCCACAGGGTCCCTATGATCTTGTTTGAACAGTTCTGTAAAAAAATTTACTTCCAAAGTGCAACCAAACATGATTTAGACCTTGTTTATGGAAAAGTGGTTATTTCTGTAGTTCAATTGCTGCAACTTGCTGAAAATTGTCCAGTGTCCCTATCATCTAGTTTGAACAGTTCTGTAAAAAATGTACTTCCAAAGTGCAACCAAACATGACTTAGACCTTGTTTATGGAAAAGTGGTTATTTCTGTAGTTCAATTGCTGCAACTTGCTGAAAATTGTCCAGTGTCCCTATCATCTAGTTTGAACAGTTCTGTAAAAAATGTACTTCCAAAGTGCAACCAAACATGATTTAGACCTTGTTTATGGAAAAGTGGTTATTTATGTAGTTCAATTGCTGCAACTTGCTGAAAATTGTCCATATCATCTAGTTTGAACAGTTATGTTTAAAACATTGTATCCAGAGATCATCAAACATAATTTTAGAGCTTGTTTATGGAAAAGTGGTTATTTCTGTAGTTCAATTGCTGCAACTTGCTGAAAATTGTCCATAGTGTCCCTATCATCTAGTTTGAACAGTTCTGTAAAAAATGTACTTCCAAAGTGCAACCAAACATGATTTAGACCTTGTTTATGGAAAAGTGGTTATTTCTGTAGTTCAATTGCTGCAACTTGCTGAAAATTGTCCAGTGTCCCTATAATCTGGTTTGAACAGTTATGTTTAAAACATTGTATCCAGAGTGCATCAAACATGATTTTAGACCTTGTTTATGGAAAAGTGGTTATTTCTGTAGTTCAATTGCTGCAACTTGCTGAAAATTGTCCCTATCATCTAGTTTGAACAGTTATGTTTAAAACATTGTATCCAGAGATCATCAAACATAATTTTAGATCTTGTTTATGGAAAAGTGGTTATTTCTGTAGTTCAATTGCTGCAACTTGCTGAAAATTGTCCCTATCATCTAGTTTGAACAGTTCTGTAAAAAATGTACTTCCAAAGTGCAACCAAACATGATTTAGACCTTGTTTATGGAAAAGTGGTTATTTCTGTAGTTCAATTGCTGCAACTTGCTGAAAATTGTCCAGTGTCCCTATAATCTGGTTTGAACAGTTATGTTTAAAACATTGTATCCAGAGTGCATCAAACATGATTTTAGACCTTGTTTATGGAAAAGTGGTTATTTCTGTAGTTCAATTGCTGCAACTTGCTGAAAATTGTCCATATCATCTAGTTTGAACAGTTTTGTTTAAAACATTGTATCCAGAGATCATCAAACATAATTTTAGAGCTTGTTTATGGAAAAGTGGTTATTTCTGTAGTTCAATTGCTGAAACTTGCTGAAAATTGTCCACAGGGTCCCTATGATCTTGTTTGAACAGTTCTGTAAAAAAATTTACTTCCAAAGTGCAACCAAACATGATTTAGACCTTGTTTATGGAAAAGTGGTTATTTCTGTAGTTCAATTGCTGCAACTTGCTGAAAATTGTCCAGTGTCCCTATCATCTAGTTTGAACAGTTCTGTAAAAAATGTACTTCCAAAGTGCAACCAAACATGATTTAGACCTTGTTTATGGAAAAGTGGTTATTTCTGTAGTTCAATTGCTGCAACTTGCTGAAAATTGTCCCTATCATCTAGTTTGAACAGTTCTGTAAAAAATGTACTTCCAAAGTGCAAACAAACATGATTTAGACCTTGTTTATGGAAAAGTGGTTATTTCTGTAGTTCAATTGCTGCAACTTGCTGAAAATTGTCCCTATCATCTAGTTTGAACAGTTATGTTTAAAACATTGTATCCAGAGTGCATCAAACATGATTTTAGACCTTGTTTATGGAAAGTGGTTATTTCTGTAGTTCAATTGCTGCAACTTGCTGAAAATTGTCCCTATCATCTAGTTTGAACAGTTATGTTTAAAACATTGTTTCCAGAGATCATCAAACATGATTTTAGAGCTTGTTTATGGACAAGTGGTTATTTCTGTAGTTCAATTGCTGCAACTTGCTGAAAATTGTCCACAGTGTCCCTATCATCTAGTT
The DNA here is from genome assembly GCF_045791955.1 of Oncorhynchus clarkii lewisi. Taxonomy (NCBI): domain Eukaryota; kingdom Metazoa; phylum Chordata; class Actinopteri; order Salmoniformes; family Salmonidae; genus Oncorhynchus; species Oncorhynchus clarkii. The sequence continues at coordinate 34,071,791 of NC_092155.1, forward strand.
TGAACATTTATGTTTAAAACATTGTATCCAGAGTGCATCAAACATGATTTTAGACCTTGTTTATGGAAAAGTGGTTATTTCTGTGGTTCAATTGCTGCAACTTGCTGAAAATTGTCCAGTGTCCCTATCATCTAGTTTGAACAGTTATGTTTAAAACATTGTATCCAGAGTGCATCAAACATGATTTTAGACCTTGTTTATGGAAACGTGGTTATTTCTGTAGTTCAATTGCTGCAACTTGCTGAAAATTGTCCAGTGTCCCTATCATCTAGTTTGAACAGTTATGTTTAAAACATTGTATCCAGAGTGCATCAAACATGATTTTAGACCTTTTTTATGGAAAAGTGGTTATTTCTGTAGTTCAATTGCTGCAACTTGCTGAAAATTGTCCCGTGTCCTTATCATCTAGTTTGAACAGTTCTGTAAAAAATGTACTTCCAAAGTGCAACCAAACATGATTTAGACCTTGTTTATGGAAAAGTGGTTATTTCTGTAGTTCAATTGCTGCAACTTGCTGAAAATTGTCCAGTGTCCCTATCATCTAGTTTGAACAGTTATGTTTAAAACATTGTATCCAGAGTGCATCAAACATGATTTTAGACCTTGTTTATGGAAAAGTGGTTATTTCTGTAGTTCAATTCCTGCAACTTGCTGAAAATTGTCCCTATCATCTAGTTTGAACAGTTATGTTTTAAACATTGTATCCAGAGTTCATCAAACATGATTTTAGAGCTTGTTTATGGAAAAGTGGTTATATCTGTAGTTCAATTGCTGCAATTTGCTGAAAATTGTCCATAGTGTCCCTATAATCTAGTTTGAACAGTTCTGTAAAAAATGTACTTCCAAAGTGCAACCAAACATGATTTAGACCTTGTTTATGGAAAAGTGGTTATTTCTGTGGTTCAATTGCTGCAACTTGCTGAAAATTGTCCAGTGTCCCTATCATCTAGTTTGAACAGTTATGTTTAAAACATTGTATCCAGAGTGCATCAAACATGATTTTAGACCTTGTTTATGGAAAAGTGGTTATTTCTGTAGTTCAATTGCTGCAACTTGCTGAAAATTGTCCAGTGTCCCTATCATCTAGTTTGAACAGTTATGTTTAAAACATTGTGTCCAGAGTGCATCAAACATGATTTTAGACCTTGTTTATGGAAAAGTGGTTATTTCTGTAGTTCAATTGCTGCAACTTGCTGAAAATTGTCCAGTGTCCCTATCATCTAGTTTGAACAGTTCTGTAAAAAATGTACTTCCAAAGTGCAACCAAACATGATTTAGACCTTGTTTATGGAAAAGTGGTTATTTCTGTAGTTCAATTGCTGCAACTTGCTGAAAATTGTCCAGTGTCCCTATCATCTAGTTTGAACAGCTCTGTAAAAAATGTACTTCCAAAGTGCAACCAAACACGATTTAGACCTTGTTTATGGAAAAGTGGTTATTTCTGTAGTTCAATTGCTGCAACTTGCTGAAAATTGTCCAGTGTCCCTATCATCTGGTTTGAACAGTTATGTTTAAAACATTGTATCCAGAGTGCATCAAATATGATTTTAGACCTTGTTTATGGAAAAGTGGTTATTTCTGTAGTTCAATTGCTGCAACTTGCTGAAAATTGTCCAGTGTCCCTATCATCTAGTTTGAACAGTTCTGTAAAAAAAATGTACTTCCAAAGTGCAACCAAACATGATTTTAGACCTTGTTTATGGAAAAGTGGTTATTTCTGTAGTTCAATTGCTGCAACTTGCTGAAAATTGTCCAGTGTCCCTAACATCTAGTTTGAACAGTTCTGTAAAAAATGTACTTCCAAAGTGCAACCAAACATGATTTAGACCTTGTTTATGGAAAAGTGGTTATTTCTGTAGTTCAATTGCTGCAACTTGCTGAAAATTGTCCAGTGTCCCTATCATCTAGTTTGAACAGTTCTGTAAAAACTGTATTTCCAAAGTGCAACCAAACATGATTTAGACCTTGTTTATGGAAAAGTGGTTATTTCTGTAGTTCAATTGCTGCAACTTGCTGAAAATTGTCCACAGTGTCCCTATCATCTAGTTTGAACAGTTATGTTTAAAACATTGTATCCAGAGTGCATCAAACATGATTTTAGACCTTGTTTATGGAAAAGTGGTTATTTCTGTGGTTCAATTGCTGCAACTTGCTGAATATTGTCCAGTGTCCCTATCATCTAGTTTGAACAGTTCTGTAAAAAATGTACTTCCAAAGTGCAACCAAAGATGATTTAGACCTTGTTTATGGAAAAGTGGTTATTTCTGTAGTTCAATTGCTGCAACTTGCTGAAAATTGTCCATAGTGTCCCTATCATCAAGTTTGAACAGTTCTGTAAAAAATGTACTTCCAAAGTGCAACCAAACATGATTTAGACCTTGTTTATGGAAAAGTGGTTATTTCTGTAGTTCAATTGCTGCAACTTGCTGAAAATTGTCCCTATCATCTAGTTTGAACAGTTATGTTTAAAACATTGTATCCAGAGTGCATCAAACATGATTTTAGACCTTGTTTATGGAAAAGTGGTTATTTCTGTAGTTCAATTGCTGCAACTTGCTGAAAATTGTCCCTATCATCTAGTTTGAACAGTTATGTTTAAAACATTGTTTCCAGAGATCATCAAACATGATTTTAGAGCTTGTTTATGGAAAAGTGGTTATTTCTGTAGTTCAATTGCTGCAACTTGCTGAAAATTGTCCACAGTGTCCCTATCATCTAGTTTGAACATTTATGTTTAAAACATTGTATCCAGAGTGCATCAAACATGATTTTAGACCTTGTTTATGGAAAAGTGGTTATTTCTGTGGTTCAATTGCTGCAACTTGCTGAAAATTGTCCAGTGTCCCTATCATCTAGTTTGAACAGTTATGTTTAAAACATTGTATCCAGAGTGCATCAAACATGATTTTAGACCTTGTTTATGGAAACGTGGTTATTTCTGTAGTTCAATTGCTGCAACTTGCTGAAAATTGTCCAGTGTCCCTATCATCTAGTTTGAACAGTTATGTTTAAAACATTGTATCCAGAGTGCATCAAACATGATTTTAGACCTTTTTTATGGAAAAGTGGTTATTTCTGTAGTTCAATTGCTGCAACTTGCTGAAAATTGTCCCGTGTCCCTATCATCTAGTTTGAACAGTTCTGTAAAAAATGTACTTCCAAAGTGCAACCAAACATGATTTAGACCTTGTTTATGGAAAAGTGGTTATTTCTGTAGTTCAATTGCTGCAACTTGCTGAAAATTGTCCAGTGTCCCTATCATCTAGTTTGAAAGGTTATGTTTAAAACATTGTATCCAGAGTGCATCAAACATGATTTTAGACCTTGTTTATGGAAAAGTGGTTATTTCTGTAGTTCAATTCCTGCAACTTGCTGAAAATTGTCCCTATCATCTAGTTTGAACAGTTATGTTTTAAACATTGTATCCAGAGTTCATCAAACATGATTTTAGAGCTTGTTTATGGAAAAGTGGTTATATCTGTAGTTCAATTGCTGCAACTTGCTGAAAATTGTCCATAGTGTCCCTATAATCTAGTTTGAACAGTTCTGTAAAAAATGTACTTCCAAAGTGCAACCAAACATGATTTAGACCTTGTTTATGGAAAAGTGGTTATTTCTGTGGTTCAATTGCTGCAACTTGCTGAAAATTGTCCAGTGTCCCTATCATCTAGTTTGAACAGTTATGTTTAAAACATTGTATCCAGAGTGCATCAAACATGATTTTAGACCTTGTTTATGGAAAAGTGGTTATTTCTGTAGTTCAATTGCTGCAACTTGCTGAAAATTGTCCAGTGTCCCTATCATCTAGTTTGAACAGTTATGTTTAAAACATTGTATCCAGAGTGCATCAAACATGATTTTAGACCTTGTTTATGGAAAAGTGGTTATTTCTGTAGTTCAATTGCTGCAACTTGCTGAAAATTGTCCAGTGTCCCTATCATCTAGTTTGAACAGTTCTGTAAAAAATGTACTTCCAAAGTGCAACCAAACATGATTTAGACCTTGTTTATGGAAAAGTGGTTATTTCTGTAGTTCAATTGCTGCAACTTGCTGAAAATTGTCCAGTGTCCCTATCATCTAGTTTGAACAGCTCTGTAAAAAATGTACTTCCAAAGTGCAACCAAACACGATTTAGACCTTGTTTATGGAAAAGTGGTTATTTCTGTAGTTCAATTGCTGCAACTTGCTGAAAATTGTCCAGTGTCCCTATCATCTGGTTTGAACAGTTATGTTTAAAACATTGTATCCAGAGTGCATCAAACATGATTTTAGACCTTGTTTATGGAAAAGTGGTTATTTCTGTAGTTCAATTGCTGCAACTTGCTGAAAATTGTCCCTATCATCTAGTTTGAACAGTTATGTTTTAAACATTGTATCCAGAGTTCATCAAACATGATTTTAGAGCTTGTTTATGGAAAAGTGGTTATATCTGTAGTTCAATTGCTGCAACTTGCTGAAAATTGTCCAGTGTCCCTATAATCTAGTTTGAACAGTTCTGTAAAAAATGTACTTCCAAAGTGCAACCAAACATGACTTAGACCTTGTTTATGGAAAAGTGGTTATTTCTGTAGTTCAATTGCTGCAACTTGCTGAAAATTGTCCCTATCATCTAGTTTGAACAGTTATGTTTTAAACATTGTATCCAGAGTGCATCAAACATGATTTTAGACCTTGTTTATGGAAAAGTGGTTATTTCTGTAGTTCAATTGCTGCAACTTGCTGAAAATTGTCCAGTGTCCCTATCATCTAGTTTGAACAGTTATGTTTAAAACATTGTATCCAGAGTGCATCAAACATGATTTTAGACCTTGTTTATGGAAAAGTGGTTATTTCTGTAGTTCAATTGCTGCAACTTGCTGAAAATTGTCCAGTGTCCCTATCATCTAGTTTGAACAGTTCTGTAAAAAAATGTACTTCCAAAGTGCAACCAAACATGATTTAGACCTTGTTTATGGAAAAGTGGTTATTTCTGTAGTTCAATTGCTGCAACTTGCTGAAAATTGTCCAGTGTCCCTATCATCTAGTTTGAACAGCTCTGTAAAAAATGTACTTCCAAAGTGCAACCAAACACGATTTAGACCTTGTTTATGGAAAAGTGGTTATTTCTGTAGTTCAATTTCTGCAACTTGCTGAAAATTGTCCAGTGTCCCTATCATCTGGTTTGAACAGTTATGTTTAAAACATTGTATCCAGAGTGCATCAAATATGATTTTAGACCTTGTTTATGGAAAAGTGGTTATTTCTGTAGTTCAATTGCTGCAACTTGCTGAAAATTGTCCAGTGTCCCTTTCATCTAGTTTGAACAGTTCTGTAAAAAAAATGTACTTCCAAAGTGCAACCAAACATGATTTTAGACCTTGTTTATGGAAAAGTGGTTATTTCTGTAGTTCAATTGCTGCAACTTGCTGAAAATTGTCCAGTGTCCCTAACATCTAGTTTGAACAGTTCTGTAAAAAATGTACTTCCAAAGTGCAACCAAACATGATTTAGACCTTGTTTATGGAAAAGTGGTTATTTATGTAGTTCAATTGCTGCAACTTGCTGAAAATTGTCCCTATCATCTAGTTTGAACAGTTATGTTTAAAACATTGTATCCAGAGATCATCAAACATAATTTTGGAGCTTGTTTATGGAAAAGTGGTTATTTATGTAGTTCAATTGCTGCAACTTGCTGAAAATTGTCCATATCATCTAGTTTGAACAGTTATGTTTAAAACATTGTATCCAGAGATCATCAAACATAATTTTAGAGCTTGTTTATGGAAAAGTGGTTATTTCTGTAGTTCAATTGCTGCAACTTGCTGAAAATTGTCCCTATCATCTAGTTTGAACAGTTCTGTAAAAAATGTACTTCCAAAGTGCAACCAAACATGATTTAGACCTTGTTTATGGAAAAGTGGTTATTTATGTAGTTCAATTGCTGCAACTTGCTGAAAATTGTCCCTATCATCTAGTTTGAACAGTTATGTTTAAAACATTGTATCCAGAGATCATCAAACATAATTTTGGAGCTTGTTTATGGAAAAGTGGTTATTTATGTAGTTCAATTGCTGCAACTTGCTGAAAATTGTCCATATCATCTAGTTTGAACAGTTATGTTTAAAACATTGTATCCAGAGATCATCAAACATAATTTTAGAGCTTGTTTATGGAAAAGTGGTTATTTATGTAGTTCAATTGCTGCAACTTGCTGAAAATTGTCCATATCATCTAGTTTGAACAGTTATGTTTAAAACATTGTATCCAGAGATCATCAAACATAATTTTAGAGCTTGTTTATGGAAAAGTGGTTATTTCTGTAGTTCAATTGCTGCAACTTGCTGAAAATTGTCCCTATCATCTAGTTTGAACAGTTCTGTAAAAAATGTACTTCCAAAGTGCAACCAAACATTATTTAGACCTTGTTTATGGAAAAGTGGTTATTTCTGTAGTTCAATTGCTGCAACTTGCTGAAAATTGTCCAGTGTCCCTATAATCTGGTTTGAAGAGTTATGTTTAAAACATTGTATCCAGAGTGCATCAAACATGATTTTAGACCTTGTTTATGGAAAAGTGGTTATTTCTGTAGTTCAATTGCTGCAACTTGCTGAAAATTGTCCATATCATCTAGTTTGAACAGTTTTGTTTAAAACATTGTATCCAGAGATCATCAAACATAATTTTAGAGCTTGTTTATGGAAAAGTGGTTATTTCTGTAGTTCAATTGCTGCAACTTGCTGAAAATTGTCCACAGGGTCCCTATCATCTTGTTTGAACAGTTCTGTAAAAAAATTTACTTCCAAAGTGCAACCAAACATGATTTAGACCTTGTTTATGGAAAAGTGGTTATTTCTGTAGTTCAATTGCTGCAACTTGCTGAAAATTGTCCAGTGTCCCTATCATCTAGTTTGAACAGTTCTGTAAAAAATGTACTTCCAAAGTGCAACCAAACATGATTTAGACCTTGTTTATGGAAAAGTGGTTATTTCTGTAGTTCAATTGCTGCAACTTGCTGAAAATTGTCCCTATCATCTAGTTTGAACAGTTCTGTAAAAAATGTACTTCCAAAGTGCAACCAAACATGATTTAGACCTTGTTTATGGAAAAGTGGTTATTTCTGTAGTTCAATTGCTGCAACTTGCTGAAAATTGTCCCTATCATCTAGTTTGAACAGTTATGTTTAAAACATTGTATCCAGAGTGCATCAAACATGATTTTAGACCTTGTTTATGGAAAAGTGGTTATTTCTGTAGTTCAATTGCTGCAACTTGCTGAAAATTGTCCCTATCATCTAGTTTGAACAGTTATGTTTAAAACATTGTTTCCAGAGATCATCAAACATGATTTTAGAGCTTGTTTATGGAAAAGTGGTTATTTCTGTAGTTCAATTGCTGCAACTTGCTGAAAATTGTCCACAGTGTCCCTATCATCTAGTTTGAACATTTATGTTTAAAACATTGTATCCAGAGTGCATCAAACATGATTTTAGACCTTGTTTATGGAAAAGTGGTTATTTCTGTGGTTCAATTGCTGCAACTTGCTGAAAATTGTCCAGTGTCCCTATCATCTAGTTTGAACAGTTATGTTTAAAACATTGTATCCAGAGTGCATCAAACATGATTTTAGACCTTGTTTATGGAAACGTGGTTATTTCTGTAGTTCAATTGCTGCAACTTGCTGAAAATTGTCCAGTGTCCCTATCATCTAGTTTGAACAGTTATGTTTAAAACATTGTATCCAGAGTGCATCAAACATGATTTTAGACCTTTTTTATGGAAAAGTGGTTATTTCTGTAGTTCAATTCCTGCAACTTGCTGAAAATTGTCCCTATCATCTAGTTTGAACAGTTATGTTTTAAACATTGTATCCAGAGTTCATCAAACATGATTTTAGAGCTTGTTTATGGAAAAGTGGTTATATCTGTAGTTCAATTGCTGCAACTTGCTGAAAATTGTCCATAGTGTCCCTATAATCTAGTTTGAACAGTTCTGTAAAAAATGTACTTCCAAAGTGCAACCAAACATGATTTAGACCTTGTTTATGGAAAAGTGGTTATTTCTGTGGTTCAATTGCTGCAACTTGCTGAAAATTGTCCAGTGTCCCTATCATCTAGTTTGAACAGTTATGTTTATAACATTGTATCCAGAGTGCATCAAACATGATTTTAGACCTTGTTTATGGAAAAGTGGTTATTTCTGTAGTTCAATTGCTGCAACTTGCTGAAAATTGTCCAGTGTCCCTATCATCTAGTTTGAACAGTTATGTTTAAAACATTGTATCCAGAGTGCATCAAACATGATTTTAGACCTTGTTTATGGAAAAGTGGTTATTTCTGTAGTTCAATTGCTGCAACTTGCTGAAAATTGTCCAGTGTCCCTATCATCTAGTTTGAACAGTTATGTTTAAAACATTGTATCCAGAGTGCATCAAACATGATTTTAGACCTTGTTTATGGAAAAGTGGTTATTTCTGTAGTTCAATTCCTGCAACTTGCTGAAAATTGTCCCTATCATCTAGTTTGAACAGTTATGTTTTAAACATTGTATCCAGAGTTCATCAAACATGATTTTAGAGCTTGTTTATGGAAAAGTGGTTATATCTGTAGTTCAATTGCTGCAACTTGCTGAAAATTGTCCATAGTGTCCCTATAATCTAGTTTGAACAGTTCTGTAAAAAATGTACTTCCAAAGTGCAACCAAACATGATTTAGACCTTGTTTATGGAAAAGTGGTTATTTCTGTGGTTCAATTGCTGCAACTTGCTGAAAATTGTCCAGTGTCCCTATCATCTAGTTTGAACAGTTATGTTTAAAACATTGTATCCAGAGTGCATCAAACATGATTTTAGACCTTGTTTATGGAAAAGTGGTTATTTCTGTAGTTCAATTGCTGCAACTTGCTGAAAATTGTCCAGTGTCCCTATCATCTAGTTTGAACAGTTATGTTTAAAACATTGTATCCAGAGTGCATCAAACATGATTTTAGACCTTGTTTATGGAAAAGTGGTTATTTCTGTAGTTCAATTGCTGCAACTTGCTGAAAATTGTCCAGTGTCCCTATCATCTAGTTTGAACAGTTCTGTAAAAAATGTACTTCCAAAGTGCAACCAAACATGATTTAGACCTTGTTTATGGAAAAGTGGTTATTTCTGTAGTTCAATTGCTGCAACTTGCTGAAAATTGTCCAGTGTCCCTATCATCTAGTTTGAACAGCTCTGTAAAAAATGTACTTCCAAAGTGCAACCAAACACGATTTAGACCTTGTTTATGGAAAAGTGGTTATTTCTGTAGTTCAATTTCTGCAACTTGCTGAAAATTGTCCAGTGTCCCTATCATCTGGTTTGAACAGTTATGTTTAAAACATTGTATCCAGAGTGCATCAAATATGATTTTAGACCTTGTTTATGGAAAAGTGGTTATTTCTGTAGTTCAATTGCTGCAACTTGCTGAAAATTGTCCAGTGTCCCTATCATCTAGTTTGAACAGTTCTGTAAAAAAAATTTACTTCCAAAGTGCAACCAAACATGATTTTAGACCTTGTTTATGGAAAATTGGTTATTTCTGTAGTTCAATTGCTGCAACTTGCTGAAAATTGTCCAGTGTCCCTAACATCTAGTTTGAACAGTTCTGTAAAAAATGTACTTCCAAAGTGCAACCAAACATGATTTAGACCTTGTTTATGGAAAAGTGGTTATTTCTGTAGTTCAATTGCTGCAACTTGCTGAAAATTGTCCACAGTGTCCCTATCATCTAGTTTGAACAGTTATGTTTAAAACATTGTATCCAGAGTGCATCAAACATGATTTTAGACCTTGTTTATGGAAAAGTGGTTATTTCTGTAGTTCAATTGCTGCAACTTGCTGAAAATTGTCCAGTGTCCCTATCATCTAGTTTGAACAGTTATGTTTAAAACATTGTATCCAGAGTGCATCAAACATGATTTTAGACCTTGTTTATGGAAAAGTGGTTATTTCTGTAGTTCAATTGCTGCAACTTGCTGAAAATTGTCCAGTGTCCCTATCATCTAGTTTGAACAGTTCTGTAAAAAATGTACTTCCAAAGTGCAACCAAACATGATTTAGACCTTGTTTATGGAAAAGTGGTTATTTCTGTAGTTCAATTGCTGCAACTTGCTGAAAATTGTCCAGTGTCCCTATCATCTAGTTTGAACAGCTCTGTAAAAAATGTACTTCCAAAGTGCAACCAAACACGATTTAGACCTTGTTTATGGAAAAGTGGTTATTTCTGTAGTTCAATTTCTGCAACTTGCTGAAAATTGTCCAGTGTCCCTATCATCTGGTTTGAACAGTTATGTTTAAAACATTGTATCCAGAGTGCATCAAATATGATTTTAGACCTTGTTTATGGAAAAGTGGTTATTTCTGTAGTTCAATTGCTGCAACTTGCTGAAAATTGTCCAGTGTCCCTATCATCTAGTTTGAACAGTTCTGTAAAAAAAATTTACTTCCAAAGTGCAACCAAACATGATTTTAGACCTTGTTTATGGAAAATTGGTTATTTCTGTAGTTCAATTGCTGCAACTTGCTGAAAATTGTCCAGTGTCCCTAACATCTAGTTTGAACAGTTCTGTAAAAAATGTACTTCCAAAGTGCAACCAAACATGATTTAGACCTTGTTTATGGAAAAGTGGTTATTTCTGTAGTTCAATTGCTGCAACTTGCTGAAAATTGTCCACAGTGTCCCTATCATCTAGTTTGAACAGTTATGTTTAAAACATTGTATCCAGAGTGCATCAAACATGATTTTAGACCTTGTTTATGGAAAAGTGGTTATTTCTGTGGTTCAATTGCTGCAACTTGCTGAATATTGTCCAGTGTCCCTATCATCTAGTTTGAACAGTTCTGTAAAAAATGTACTTCCAAACCGCAACCAAACACGATTTAGACCTTGTTTATGGAAAAGTGGTTATTTCTGTAGTTCAATTGCTGCAACTTGCTGAAAATTGTCCAGTGTCCCTATCATCTAGTTTGAACAGTTATGTTTAAAACATTGTATCCAGAGTGCATCAAATATGATTTTAGACCTTGTTTATGGAAAAGTGGTTATTTCTGTAGTTCAATTGCTGCAACTTGCTGAAAATTGTCCAGTGTCCCTATCATCTAGTTTGAACAGTTCTGTAAAAAATGTACTTCCAAAGTGCAACCAAAGATGATTTAGACCTTGTTTATGGAAAAGTGGTTATTTCTGTAGTTCAATTGCTGCAACTTGCTTAAAATTGTCCATAGTGTCCCTATCATCAAGTTTGAACAGTTCTGTAAAAAATGTACTTCCAAAGTGCAACCAAACATGATTTAGACCTTGTTTATGGAAAAGTGGTTATTTCTGTAGTTCAATTGCTGCAACTTGCTGAAAATTGTCCCTATCATCTAGTTTGAACAGTTATGTTTAAAACATTGTATCCAGAGTGCATCAAACATGATTTTAGACCTTGTTTATGGAAAAGTGGTTATTCCTGTAGTTCAATTGCTGCAACTTGCTGAAAATTGTCCCTATCATCTAGTTTGAACAGTTATGTTTTAAACATTGTATCCAGAGTGCATCAAACATGATTTTAGACCTTGTTTATGGAAAAGTGGTTATTTCTGTAGTTCAATTGCTGCAACTTGCTGAAAATTGTCCAGTGTCCCTATCATCTAGTTTGAACAGTTATGTTTAAAACATTGTATCCAGAGTGCATCAAACATGATTTTAGACCTTGTTTATGGAAAAGTGGTTATTTCTGTAGTTCAATTGCTGCAACTTGCTGAAAATTGTCCAGTGTCCCTATCATCTAGTTTGAACAGTTCTGTAAAAAATGTACTTCCAAAGTGCAACCAAACATGATTTAGACCTTGTTTATGGAAAAGTGGTTATTTCTGTAGTTCAATTGCTGCAACTTGCTGAAAATTGTCCAGTGTCCCTATCATCTAGTTTGAACAGCTCTGTAAAAAATGTACTTCCAAAGTGCAACCAAACACGATTTAGACCTTGTTTATGGAAAAGTGGTTATTTCTGTAGTTCAATTTCTGCAACTTGCTGAAAATTGTCCAGTGTCCCTATCATCTGGTTTGAACAGTTATGTTTAAAACATTGTATCCAGAGTGCATCAAATATGATTTTAGACCTTGTTTATGGAAAAGTGGTTATTTCTGTAGTTCAATTGCTGCAACTTGCTGAAAATTGTCCAGTGTCCCTATCATCTAGTTTGAACAGTTCTGTAAAAAAAATGTACTTCCAAAGTGCAACCAAACATGATTTTAGACCTTGTTTATGGAAAAGTGGTTATTTCTGTAGTTCAATTGCTGCAACTTGCTGAAAATTGTCCAGTGTCCCTAACATCTAGTTTGAACAGTTCTGTAAAAAATGTACTTCCAAAGTGCAACCAAACATGATTTAGACCTTGTTTATGGAAAAGTGGTTATTTCTGTAGTTCAATTGCTGCAACTTGCTGAAAATTGTCCAGTGTCCCTATCATCTAGTTTGAACAGTTCTGTAAAAACTGTATTTCCAAAGTGCAACCAAACATGATTTAGACCTTGTTTATGGAAAAGTGGTTATTTCTGTAGTTCAATTGCTGCAACTTGCTGAAAATTGTCCCTATCATCTAGTTTGAACAGTTATGTTTTAAACATTGTATCCAGAGTTCATCAAACATGATTTTAGAGCTTGTTTATGGAAAAGTGGTTATATCTGTAGTTCAATTGCTGCAACTTGCTGAAAATTGTCCATAGTGTCCCTATAATCTAGTTTGAACAGTTCTGTAAAAAATGTACTTCCAAAGTGCAACCAAACATGATTTAGACCTTGTTTATGGAAAAGTGGTTATTTCTGTGGTTCAATTGCTGCAACTTGCTGAAAATTGTCCAGTGTCCCTATCATCTAGTTTGAACAGTTATGTTTAAAACATTGTATCCAGAGTGCATCAAACATGATTTTAGACCTTGTTTATGGAAAAGTGGTTATTTCTGTAGTTCAATTGCTGCAACTTGCTGAAAATTGTCCAGTGTCCCTATCATCTAGTTTGAACAGTTATGTTTAAAACATTGTATCCAGAGTGCATCAAACATGATTTTAGACCTTGTTTATGGAAAAGTGGTTATTTCTGTAGTTCAATTGCTGCAACTTGCTGAAAATTGTCCAGTGTCCCTATCATCTAGTTTGAACAGTTCTGTAAAAAATGTACTTCCAAAGTGCAACCAAACATGATTTAGACCTTGTTTATGGAAAAGTGGTTATTTCTGTAGTTCAATTGCTGCAACTTGCTGAAAATTATCCAGTGTCCCTATCATCTAGTTTGAACAGCTCTGTAAAAAATGTACTTCCAAAGTGCAACCAAACACGATTTAGACCTTGTTTATGGAAAAGTGGTTATTTCTGTAGTTCAATTTCTGCAACTTGCTGAAAATTGTCCAGTGTCCCTATCATCTGGTTTGAACAGTTATGTTTAAAACATTGTATCCAGAGTGCATCAAATATGATTTTAGACCTTGTTTATGGAAAAGTGGTTATTTCTGTAGTTCAATTGCTGCAACTTGCTGAAAATTGTCCAGTGTCCCTATCATCTAGTTTGAACAGTTCTGTAAAAAAAAATTACTTCCAAAGTGCAACCAAACATGATTTTAGACCTTGTTTATGGAAAATTGGTTATTTCTGTAGTTCAATTGCTGCAACTTGCTGAAAATTGTCCAGTGTCCCTAACATCTAGTTTGAACAGTTCTGTAAAAAATGTACTTCCAAAGTGCAACCAAACATGATTTAGACCTTGTTTATGGAAAAGTGGTTATTTCTGTAGTTCAATTGCTGCAACTTGCTGAAAATTGTCCACAGTGTCCCTATCATCTAGTTTGAACAGTTATGTTTAAAACATTGTATCCAGAGTGCATCAAACATGATTTTAGACCTTGTTTATGGAAAAGTGGTTATTTCTGTGGTTCAATTGCTGCAACTTGCTGAATATTGTCCAGTGTCCCTATCATCTAGTTTGAACAGTTCTGTAAAAAATGTACTTCCAAACTGCAACCAAACACGATTTAGACCTTGTTTATGGAAAAGTGGTTATTTCTGTACTTCAATTGCTGCAACTTGCTGAAAATTGTCCAGTGTCCCTATCATCTAGTTTGAACAGTTATGTTTAAAACATTGTATCCAGAGTGCATCAAATATGATTTTAGACCTTGTTTATGGAAAAGTGGTTATTTCTGTAGTTCAATTGCTGCAACTTGCTGAAAATTGTCCAGTGTCCCTATCATCTAGTTTGAACAGTTCTGTAAAAAATGTACTTCCAAAGTGCAACCAAAGATGATTTAGACCTTGTTTATGGAAAAGTGGTTATTTCTGTAGTTCAATTGCTGCAACTTGCTTAAAATTGTCCATAGTGTCCCTATCATCAAGTTTGAACAGTTCTGTAAAAAATGTACTTCCAAAGTGCAACCAAACATGATTTAGACCTTGTTTATGGAAAAGTGGTTATTTCTGTAGTTCAATTGCTGCAACTTGCTGAAAATTGTCCCTATCATCTAGTTTGAACAGTTATGTTTAAAACATTGTATCCAGAGTGCATCAAACATGATTTTAGACCTTGTTTATGGAAAAGTGGTTATTCCTGTAGTTCAATTGCTGCAACTTGCTGAAAATTGTCCCTATCATCTAGTTTGAACAGTTATGTTTAAAACATTGTTTCCAGAGATCATCAAACATGATTTTAGAGCTTGTTTATGGAAAAGTGGTTATTTCTGTAGTTCAATTGCTGCAACTTGCTGAAAATTGTCCACAGTGTCCCTATCATCTAGTTTGAACATTTATGTTTAAAACACTGTATCCAGAGTGCATCAAACATGATTTTAGACCTTGTTTATGGAAAAGTGGTTATTTCTGTGGTTCAATTGCTGCAACTTGCTGAAAATTGTCCAGTGTCCCTATCATCTAGTTTGAACAGTTATGTTTAAAACATTGTATCCAGAGTGCATCAAACATGATTTTAGACCTTGTTTATGGAAACGTGGTTATTTCTGTAGCTCAATTGCTGCAACTTGCTGAAAATTGTCCAGTGTCCCTATCATCTAGTTTGAACAGTTATGTTTAAAACATTGTATCCAGAGTGCATCAAACATGATTTTAGACCTTTTTTATGGAAAAGTGGTTATTTCTGTAGTTCAATTGCTGCAACTTGCTGAAAATTGTCCCTTGTCCCTATCATCTAGTTTGAACAGTTCTGTAAAAAATGTACTTCCAAAGTGCAACCAAACATGATTTAGACCTTGTTTATGGAAAAGTGGTTATTTCTGTAGTTCAATTGCTGCAACTTGCTGAAAATTGTCCAGTGTCCCTATCATCTAGTTTGAACAGTTATGTTTAAAACATTGTATCCAGAGTGCATCAAACATGATTTTAGACCTTGTTTATGGAAAAGTGGTTATTTCTGTAGTTCAATTCCTGCAACTTGCTGAAAATTGTCCCTATCATCTAGTTTGAACAGTTATGTTTTAAACATTGTATCCAGAGTTCATCAAACATGATTTTAGAGCTTGTTTATGGAAAAGTGGTTATATCTGTAGTTCAATTGCTGCAACTTGCTGAAAATTGTCCATAGTGTCCCTATAATCTAGTTTGAACAGTTCTGTAAAAAATGTACTTCCAAAGTGCAACCAAACATGATTTAGACCTTGTTTATGGAAAAGTGGTTATTTCTGTAGTTCAATTGCTGCAACTTGCTGAAAATTGTCCAGTGTCCCTATCATCTAGTTTGAACAGCTCTGTAAAAAAATGTACTTCCAAAGTGCAACCAAACACGATTTAGACCTTGTTTATGGAAAAGTGGTTATTTCTGTAGTTCAATTGCTGCAACTTGCTGAAAATTGTCCAGTGTCCCTATCATCTAGTTTGAACAGTTATGTTTAAAACATTGTATCCAGAGTGCATCAAACATGATTTTAGACCTTGTTTATGGAAACGTGGTTATTTCTGTAGCTCAATTGCTGCAACTTGCTGAAAATTGTCCAGTGTCCCTATCATCTAGTTTGAACAGTTATGTTTAAAACATTGTATCCAGAGTGCATCAAACATGATTTTAGACCTGTTTTATGGAAAAGTGGTTATTTCTGTAGTTCAATTGCTGCAACTTGCTGAAAATTGTCCCTTGTCCCTATCATCTAGTTTGAACAGTTCTGTAAAAAATGTACTTCCAAAGTGCAACCAAACATGATTTAGACCTTGTTTATGGAAAAGTGGTTATTTCTGTAGTTCAATTGCTGCAACTTGCTGAAAATTGTCCAGTGTCCCTATCATCTAGTTTGAACAGTTATGTTTAAAACATTGTATCCAGAGTGCATCAAACATGATTTTAGACCTTGTTTATGGAAAAGTGGTTATTTCTGTAGTTCAATTCCTGCAACTTGCTGAAAATTGTCCCTATCATCTAGTTTGAACAGTTATGTTTTAAACATTGTATCCAGAGTTCATCAAACATGATTTTAGAGCTTGTTTATGGAAAAGTGGTTATATCTGTAGTTCAATTGCTGCAACTTGCTGAAAATTGTCCATAGTGTCCCTATAATCTAGTTTGAACAGTTCTGTAAAAAATGTACTTCCAAAGTGCAACCAAACATGATTTAGACCTTGTTTATGGAAAAGTGGTTATTTCTGTAGTTCAATTGCTGCAACTTGCTGAAAATTGTCCAGTGTCCCTATCATCTAGTTTGAACAGCTCTGTAAAAAAATGTACTTCCAAAGTGCAACCAAACACGATTTAGACCTTGTTTATGGAAAAGTGGTTATTTCTGTAGTTCAATTGCTGCAACTTGCTGAAAATTGTCCAGTGTCCCTATCATCTGGTTTGAACAGTTATGTTTAAAACATTGTATCCAGAGTGCATCAAACATGATTTTAGACCTTGTTTATGGAAAAGTGGTTATTTCTGTAGTTCAATTGCTGCAACTTGCTGAAAATTGTCCCTATCATCTAGTTTGAACAGTTATGTTTTAAACATTGTATCCAGAGTTCATCAAACATGATTTTAGAGCTTGTTTATGGAAAAGTGGTTATATCTGTAGTTCAATTGCTGCAACTTGCTGAAAATTGTCCAGTGTCCCTATAATCTAGTTTGAACAGTTCTGTAAAAAATGTACTTCCAAAGTGCAACCAAACATGACTTAGACCTTGTTTATGGAAAAGTGGTTATTTCTGTAGTTCAATTGCTGCAACTTGCTGAAAATTGTCCCTATCATCTAGTTTGAACAGTTATGTTTTAAACATTGTATCCAGAGTGCATCAAACATGATTTTAGACCTTGTTTATGGAAAAGTGGTTATTTCTGTAGTTCAATTGCTGCAACTTGCTGAAAATTGTCCAGTGTCCCTATCATCTAGTTTGAACAGTTATGTTTAAAACATTGTATCCAGAGTGCATCAAACATGATTTTAGACCTTGTTTATGGAAAAGTGGTTATTTCTGTAGTTCAATTGCTGCAACTTGCTGAAAATTGTCCAGTGTCCCTATCATCTAGTTTGAACAGTTCTGTAAAAAATGTACTTCCAAAGTGCAACCAAACATGATTTAGACCTTGTTTATGGAAAAGTGGTTATTTCTGTAGTTCAATTGCTGCAACTTGCTGAAAATTGTCCAGTGTCCCTATCATCTAGTTTGAACAGCTCTGTAAAAAATGTACTTCCAAAGTGCAACCAAACACGATTTAGACCTTGTTTATGGAAAAGTGGTTATTTCTGTAGTTCAATTTCTGCAACTTGCTGAAAATTGTCCAGTGTCCCTATCATCTGGTTTGAACAGTTATGTTTAAAACATTGTATCCAGAGTGCATCAAATATGATTTTAGACCTTGTTTATGGAAAAGTGGTTATTTCTGTAGTTCAATTGCTGCAACTTGCTGAAAATTGTCCAGTGTCCCTATCATCTAGTTTGAACAGTTCTGTAAAAAAAATGTACTTCCAAAGTGCAACCAAACATGATTTTAGACCTTGTTTATGGAAAAGTGGTTATTTCTGTAGTTCAATTGCTGCAACTTGCTGAAAATTGTCCAGTGTCCCTAACATCTAGTTTGAACAGTTCTGTAAAAAATGTACTTCCAAAGTGCAACCAAACATGATTTAGACCTTGTTTATGGAAAAGTGGTTATTTCTGTAGTTCAATTGCTGCAACTTGCTGAAAATTGTCCAGTGTCCCTATCATCTAGTTTGAACAGTTCTGTAAAAACTGTATTTCCAAAGTGCAACCAAACATGATTTAGACCTTGTTTATGGAAAAGTGGTTATTTCTGTAGTTCAATTGCTGCAACTTGCTGAAAATTGTCCACAGTGTCCCTATCATCTAGTTTGAACAGTTATGTTTAAAACATTGTATCCAGAGTGCATCAAACATGATTTTAGACCTTGTTTATGGAAAAGTGGTTATTTCTGTGGTTCAATTGCTGCAACTTGCTGAATATTGTCCAGTGTCCCTATCATCTTGTTTGAACAGTTCTGTAAAAAATGTACTTCCAAACTGCAACCAAACACGATTTAGACCTTGTTTATGGAAAAGTGGTTATTTCTGTAGTTCAATTGCTGCAACTTGCTGAAAATTGTCCAGTGTCCCTATCATCTAGTTTGAACAGTTATGTTTAAAACATTGTATCCAGAGTGCATCAAATATGATTTTAGACCTTGTTTATGGAAAAGTGGTTATTTCTGTAGTTCAATTGCTGCAACTTGCTGAAAATTGTCCAGTGTCCCTATCATCTAGTTTGAACAGTTCTGTAAAAAATGTACTTCCAAAGTGCAACCAAAGATGATTTAGACCTTGTTTATGGAAAAGTGGTTATTTCTGTAGTTCAATTGCTGCAACTTGCTTAAAATTGTCCATAGTGTCCCTATCATCAAGTTTGAACAGTTCTGTAAAAAATGTACTTCCAAAGTGCAACCAAACACAATTTAGACCTTGTTTATGGAAAAGTGGTTATTTCTGTAGTTCAATTGCTGCAACTTGCTGATGAAAATTGTCCAGTGTCCCTATCATCTGGTTTGAACAGTTATGTTTAAAACATTGTATCCAGAGTGCAACCAAACATGATTTAGACCTTGTTTATGAAAAGTGGTTATTTCTGTAGTTCAATTGCTGCAACTTGCTGAAAATTGTCCACAGTGTCCCTATCATCTAGTTTGAACAGTTATGTTTAAAACATTGTATCCAGAGTGCATCAAACATGATTTTAGACCTTGTTTATGGAAAAGTGGTTATTTCTGTGGTTCAATTGCTGCAACTTGCTGAAAATTGTCCAGTGTCCCTATCATCTAGTTTGAACAGTTATGTTTAAAACATTGTATCCAGAGTGCATCAAATATGATTTTAGACCTTGTTTATGGAAAAGTGGTTATTTCTGTAGTTCAATTGCTGCAACTTGCTGAAAATTGTCCAGTGTCCCTATCATCTAGTTTGAACAGTTCTGTAAAAAATGTACTTCCAAAGTGCAACCAAAGATGATTTAGACCTTGTTTATGGAAAAGTGGTTATTTCTGTAGTTCAATTGCTGCAACTTGCTTAAAATTGTCCATAGTGTCCCTATCATCTAGTTTGAACAGTTCTGTAAAAAATGTACTTCCAAAGTGCAACCAAACACAATTTAGACCTTGTTTATGGAAAAGTGTTTATTTCTGTAGTTCAATTGCTGCAACTTGCTGAAAATTGTCCAGTGTCCCTATCATCTGGTTTGAACAGTTATGTTTAAAACATTGTATCCAGAGTGCAACCAAACATGATTTAGACCTTGTTTATGGAAAAGTGGTTATTTCTGTAGTTCAATTGCTGCAACTTGCTGAAAATTGTCCCTATCATCTAGTTTGAACAGTTATGTTTAAAACATTGTTTCCAGAGATCATCAAACATGATTTTAGATCTTGTTTATGGAAAAGTGATTATTTCTGTAGTTCAATTGCTGCAACTTGCTGAAAATTGTCCAGTGTCCCTATCATCTAGTTTGAACAGTTATGTTTAAAACATTGTATCCAGAGTGCATCAAACATGATTTTAGACCTTTTTTATGGAAAAGTGGTTATTTCTGTAGTTCAATTGCTGCAACTTGCTGAAAATTGTCCAGTGTCCCTATCATCTAGTTTGAACAGTTCTGTAAAAAATGTACTTCCAAAGTGCAACCAAACATGATTTAGACCTTGTTTATGGAAAAGTGGTTATTTCTGTAGTTCAATTGCTGCAACTTGCAGAAAATTGTCCAGTGTCCCTATCATCTAGTTTGAACAGTTATGTTTAAAACATTGTATCCAGAGTGCATCAAACATGATTTTAGACCTTGTTTATGGAAAAGTGGTTATTTCTGTAGTTCAATTCCTGCAACTTGCTGAAAATTGTCCTTATCATCTAGTTTGAACAGTTATGTTTTAAACATTGTATCCAGAGTTCATCAAACATGATTTTAGAGCTTGTTTATGGAAAAGTGGTTATATCTGTAGTTCAATTGCTGCAACTTGCTGAAAATTGTCCAGTGTCCCTATCATCTAGTTTGAACAGTTATGTTTAAAACATTGTATCCAGAGTGCATCAAATATGATTTTAGACCTTGTTTATGGAAAAGTGGTTATTTCTGTAGTTCAATTGCTGCAACTTGCTGAGAATTGTCCAGTGTCCCTATCATCTAGTTTGAACAGTTCTGTAAAAAATGTACTTGCAAAGTGCAACCAAAGATGATTTAGACCTTGTTTATGGAAAAGTGGTTATTTCTGTAGTTCAATTGCTGCAACTTGCTTAAAATTGTCCATAGTGTCCCTATCATCTAGTTTGAACAGTTCTGTAAAAAATGTACTTCCAAAGTGCAACCAAACACAATTTAGACCTTGTTTATGGAAAAGTGGTTATTTCTGTAGTTCAATTGCTGCAACTTGCTGAAAATTGTCCAGTGTCCCTATCATCTAGTTTGAACAGTTATGTTTAAAACATTGTATCCAGAGTGCATCAAACATGATTTTAGACCTTGTTTATGGAAAAGTGGTTATTTCTGTGGTTCAATTGCTGCAACTTGCTGAAAATTGTCCAGTGTCCCTATCATCTAGTTTGAACAGTTATGTTTAAAACATTGTATCCAGAGTGCAACCAAACATGATTTAGACCTTGTTTATGGAAAAGTGGTTATTTCTGTAGTTCAATTGCTGCAACTTGCTGAAAATTGTCCAGTGTCCCTATCATCTAGTTTGAACAGTTCTGTAAAAAATGTACTTCCAAACTGCAACCAAACACGATTTAGACCTTGTTTATGGAAAAGTGGTTATTTCTGTAGTTCAATTGCTGCAACTTGCTGAAAATTGTCCAGTGTCCCTATCATCTGGTTTGAACAGTTATGTTTAAAACATTGTATCCAGAGTGCATCAAACATGATTTTACACCTTGTTTATGGAAAAGTGGTTATTTCTGTGGTTCAATTGCTGCAACTTGCTGAAAATTGTCCAGTGTCCCTATCATCTAGTTTGAACAGTTATGTTTAAAACATTGTATCCAGAGTGCATCAAATATGATTTTAGACCTTGTTTATGGAAAAGTGGTTATTTCTGTAGTTCAATTGCTGCAACTTGCTGAAAATTGTCCAGTGTCCCTATCATCTAGTTTGAACAGTTCTGTAAAAAATGTACTTCCAAAGTGCAACCAAAGATGATTTAGACCTTGTTTATGGAAAAGTGGTTATATCTGTAGTTCAATTGCTGCAACTTGCTGAAAATTGTCCACAGTGTCCCTATAATCTAGTTTGAACAGTTCTGTAAAAAATGTACTTCCAAAGTGCAACCAAACACAATTTAGACCTTGTTTATGGAAAAGTGTTTATTTCTGTAGTTCAATTGCTGCAACTTGCTGAAAATTGTCCAGTGTCCCTATCATCTGGTTTGAACAGTTATGTTTAAAACATTGTATCCAGAGTGCAACCAAACATGATTTAGACCTTGTTTATGGAAAAGTGGTTATTTCTGTAGTTCAATTGCTGCAACTTGCTGAAAATTGTCCCTATCATCTAGTTTGAACAGTTATGTTTAAAACATTGTTTCCAGAGATCATCAAACACAATTTTAGAGCTTGTTTATGGAAAAGTGATTATTTCTGTAGTTCAATTGCTGCAACTTGCTGAAAATTGTCCAGTGTCCCTATCATCTAGTTTGAACATTTATGTTTAAAACATTGTATCCAGAGTGCATCAAACATGATTTTAGACCTTGTTTATGGAAACGTGGTTATTTCTGTAGTTCAATTGCTGCAACTTGCTGAAAATTGTCCAGTGTCCCTATCATCTAGTTTGAACAGTTCTGTAAAAAATGTACTTCCAAAGTGCAACCAAACATGATTTAGACCTTGTTTATGGAAAAGTGGTTATTTCTGTAGTTCAATTGCTGCAACTTGCTGAAAATTGTCCAGTGTCCCTATCATCTAGTTTGAACAGTTATGTTTAAAACATTGTATCCAGAGTGCATCAAACATGATTTTAGACCTTGTTTATGGAAAAGTGGTTATTTCTGTAGTTCAATTCCTGCAACTTGCTGAAAATTGTCCCTATCATCTAGTTTGAACAGTTATGTTTTAAACATTGTATCCAGAGTTCATCAAACATGATTTTAGAGCTTGTTTATGGAAAAGTGGTTATATCTGTAGTTCAATTGCTGCAACTTGCTGAAAATTGTCCATAGTGTCCCTATAATCTAGTTTGAACAGTTCTGTAAAAAATGTACTTCCAAAGTGCAACCAAACATGATTTAGACCTTGTTTATGGAAAAGTGGTTATTTCTGTAGTTCAATTTCTGCAACTTGCTGAAAATTGTCCAGTGTCCCTATCATCTAGTTTGAACAGTTCTGTAAAAAATGTACTTCCAAACTGCAACCAAACACGATTTAGACCTTGTTTATGGAAAAGTGGTTATTTCTGTAGTTCAATTGCTGCAACTTGCTGAAAATTGTCCAGTGTCCCTATCATCTGGTTTGAACAGTTATGTTTAAAACATTGTATCCAGAGTGCATCAAACATGATTTTAGACCTTGTTTATGGAAAAGTGGTTATTTCTGTAGTTCAATTGCTGCAACTTGCTGAAAATTGTCCAGTGTCCCTATCATCTAGTTTGAACAGTTATGTTTAAAACATTGTATCCAGAGTGCATCAAACATGATTTTAGACCTTGTTTATGGAAAAGTGGTTATTTCTGTAGTTCAATTGCTGCAACTTGCTGAAAATTGTCCAGTGTCCCTATCATCTAGTTTGAACAGTTCTGTAAAAAATGTACTTCCAAAGTGCAACCAAACATGATTTAGACCTTGTTTATGGAAAAGTGGTTATTTCTGTAGTTCAATTGCTGCAACTTGCTGAAAATTGTCCAGTGTCCCTATCATCTAGTTTGAACAGTTCTGTAAAAAATGTACTTCCAAACTGCAACCAAACACGATTTAGACCTTGTTTATGGAAAAGTGGTTATTTCTGTAGTTCAATTGCTGCAACTTGCTGAAAATTGTCCAGTGTCCCTATCATCTGGTTTGAACAGTTATGTTTAAAACATTGTATCCAGAGTGCATCAAACATGATTTTAGACCTTGTTTATGGAAAAGTGGTTATTTCTGTGGTTCAATTGCTGCAACTTGCTGAAAATTGTCCAGTGTCCCTATCATCTAGTTTGAACAGTTCTGTAAAAAATGTACTTCCAAACTGCAACCAAACACGATTTAGACCTTGTTTATGGAAAAGTGGTTATTTCTGTAGTTCAATTGCTGCAACTTGCTGAAAATTGTCCAGTGTCCCTATCATCTGGTTTGAACAGTTATGTTTAAAACATTGTATCCAGAGTGCATCAAACATGATTTTAGACCTTTTTTATGGAAAAGTGGTTATTTCTGTGGTTCAATTGCTGCAACTTGCTGAAAATTGTCCAGTGTCCCTATCATCTAGTTTGAACAGTTCTGTAAAAAATGTACTTCCAAAGTGCAACCAAACATGATTTAGACCTTGTTTATGGAAAAGTGGTTATTTCTGTAGTTCAATTGCTGCAACTTGCTGAAAATTGTCCAGTGTCCCTATCATCTAGTTTGAACAGTTATGTTTAAAACATTGTATCCAGAGTGCATCAAACATGATTTTAGACCTTGTTTATGGAAAAGTGGTTATTTCTGTAGTTCAATTCCTGCAACTTGCTGAAAATTGTCCCTATCATCTAGTTTGAACAGTTATGTTTTAAACATTGTATCCAGAGTTCATCAAACATGATTTTAGAGCTTGTTTATGGAAAAGTGGTTATATCTGTAGTTCAATTGCTGCAACTTGCTGAAAATTGTCCATAGTGTCCCTATAATCTAGTTTGAACAGTTCTGTAAAAAATGTACTTCCAAAGTGCAACCAAACATGATTTAGACCTTGTTTATGGAAAAGTGGTTATTTCTGTGGTTCAATTGCTGCAACTTGCTGAAAATTGTCCAGTGTCCCTATCGTCTAGTTTGAACAGTTATGTTTAAAACATTGTATCCAGAGTGCATCAAACATGATTTTAGACCTTGTTTATGGAAAAGTGGTTATTTCTGTAGTTCAATTGCTGCAACTTGCTGAAAATTGTCCAGTGTCCCTATCATCTAGTTTGAACAGTTATGTTTAAAACATTGTATCCAGAGTGCATCAAACATGATTTTGGACCTTGTTTATGGAAAAGTGGTTATTTCTGTAGTTCAATTGCTGCAACTTGCTGAAAATTGTCCAGTGTCCCTATCATCTAGTTTGAACAGTTCTGTAAAAAATGTACTTCCAAAGTGCAACCAAACATGATTTAGACCTTGTTTATGGAAAAGTGGTTATTTCTGTAGTTCAATTTCTGCAACTTGCTGAAAATTGTCCAGTGTCCCTATCATCTAGTTTGAACAGTTCTGTAAAAAATGTACTTCCAAACTGCAACCAAACACGATTTAGACCTTGTTTATGGAAAAGTGGTTATTTCTGTAGTTCAATTGCTGCAACTTGCTGAAAATTGTCCAGTGTCCCTATCATCTGGTTTGAACAGTTATGTTTAAAACATTGTATCCAGAGTGCATCAAACATGATTTTAGACCTTGTTTATGGAAAAGTGGTTATTTCTGTAGTTCAATTGCTGCAACTTGCTGAAAATTGTCCAGTGTCCCTATCATCTAGTTTGAACAGTTATGTTTAAAACATTGTATCCAGAGTGCATCAAACATGATTTTAGACCTTGTTTATGGAAAAGTGGTTATTTCTGTAGTTCAATTCCTGCAACTTGCTGAAAATTGTCCAGTGTCCCTATCGTCTAGTTTGAACAGTTATGTTTAAAACATTGTATCCAGAGTGCATCAAACATGATTTTAGACCTTGTTTATGGAAAAGTGGTTATTTCTGTAGTTCAATTGCTGCAACTTGCTGAAAATTGTCCAGTGTCCCTATCATCTAGTTTGAACAGTTATGTTTAAAACATTGTATCCAGAGTGCATCAAACATGATTTTGGACCTTGTTTATGGAAAAGTGGTTATTTCTGTAGTTCAATTGCTGCAACTTGCTGAAAATTGTCCAGTGTCCCTATCATCTAGTTTGAACAGTTCTGTAAAAAATGTACTTCCAAAGTGCAACCAAACATGATTTAGACCTTGTTTATGGAAAAGTGGTTATTTCTGTAGTTCAATTTCTGCAACTTGCTGAAAATTGTCCAGTGTCCCTATCATCTAGTTTGAACAGTTCTGTAAAAAATGTACTTCCAAACTGCAACCAAACACGATTTAGACCTTGTTTATGGAAAAGTGGTTATTTCTGTAGTTCAATTGCTGCAACTTGCTGAAAATTGTCCAGTGTCCCTATCATCTGGTTTGAACAGTTATGTTTAAAACATTGTATCCAGAGTGCATCAAACATGATTTTAGACCTTGTTTATGGAAAAGTGGTTATTTCTGTAGTTCAATTGCTGCAACTTGCTGAAAATTGTCCAGTGTCCCTATCATCTAGTTTGAACAGTTATGTTTAAAACATTGTATCCAGAGTGCATCAAACATGATTTTAGACCTTGTTTATGGAAAAGTGGTTATTTCTGTAGTTCAATTCCTGCAACTTGCTGAAAATTGTCCCTATCATCTAGTTTGAACAGTTATGTTTTAAACATTGTATCCAGAGTTCATCAAACATGATTTTAGAGCTTGTTTATGGAAAAGTGGTTATATCTGTAGTTCAATTGCTGCAACTTGCTGACAATTGTCCATAGTGTCCCTATAATCTAGTTTGAACAGTTCTGTAAAAAATGTACTTCCAAAGTGCAACCAAACATGATTTAGACCTTGTTTATGGAAAAGTGGTTATTTCTGTGGTTCAATTGCTGCAACTTGCTGAAAATTGTCCAGTGTCCCTATCGTCTAGTTTGAACAGTTATGTTTAAAACATTGTATCCAGAGTGCATCAAACATGATTTTAGACCTTGTTTATGGAAAAGTGGTTATTTCTGTAGTTCAATTGCTGCAACTTGCTGAAAATTGTCCAGTGTCCCTATCATCTAGTTTGAACAGTTATGTTTAAAACATTGTATCCAGAGTGCATCAAACATGATTTTGGACCTTGTTTATGGAAAAGTGGTTATTTCTGTAGTTCAATTGCTGCAACTTGCTGAAAATTGTCCAGTGTCCCTATCATCTAGTTTGAACAGTTCTGTAAAAAATGTACTTCCAAAGTGCAACCAAACATGATTTAGACCTTGTTTATGGAAAAGTGGTTATTTCTGTAGTTCAATTTCTGCAACTTGCTGAAAATTGTCCAGTGTCCCTATCATCTAGTTTGAACAGTTCTGTAAAAAATGTACTTCCAAACTGCAACCAAACACGATTTAGACCTTGTTTATGGAAAAGTGGTTATTTCTGTAGTTCAATTGCTGCAACTTGCTGAAAATTGTCCAGTGTCCCTATCATCTGGTTTGAACAGTTATGTTTAAAACATTGTATCCAGAGTGCATCAAACATGATTTTAGACCTTGTTTATGGAAAAGTGGTTATTTCTGTAGTTCAATTGCTGCAACTTGCTGAAAATTGTCCAGTGTCCCTATCATCTAGTTTGAACAGTTATGTTTAAAACATTGTATCCAGAGTGCATCAAACATGATTTTAGACCTTGTTTATGGAAAAGTGGTTATTTCTGTAGTTCAATTGCTGCAACTTGCTGAAAATTGTCCAGTGTCCCTATCATCTAGTTTGAACAGTTCTGTAAAAAATGTACTTCCAAAGTGCAACCAAACATGATTTAGACCTTGTTTATGGAAAAGTGGTTATTTCTGTAGTTCAATTGCTGCAACTTGCTGAAAATTGTCCAGTGTCCCTATAATCTAGTTTGAACAGTTCTGTAAAAAATGTACTTCCAAACTGCAACCAAACACGATTTAGACCTTGTTTATTTAAAAGTGGTTATTTCTGTAGTTCAATTGCTGCAACTTGCTGAAAATTGTCCAGTGTCCCTATCATCTGGTTTGAACAGTTATGTTTAAAACATTGTATCCAGAGTGCATCAAACATGATTTTAGACCTTTTTTATGGAAAAGTGGTTATTTCTGTGGTTCAATTGCTGCAACTTGCTGAAAATTGTCCAGTGTCCCTATCATCTAGTTTGAACAGTTCTGTAAAAAATGTACTTCCAAAGTGCAACCAAACATGATTTAGACCTTGTTTATGGAAAAGTGGTTATTTCTGTAGTTCAATTGCTGCAACTTGCTGAAAATTGTCCAGTGTCCCTATCATCTAGTTTGAACAGTTATGTTTAAAACATTGTATCCAGAGTGCATCAAACATGATTTTAGACCTTGTTTATGGAAAAGTGGTTATTTCTGTAGTTCAATTCCTGCAACTTGCTGAAAATTGTCCCTATCATCTAGTTTGAACAGTTATGTTTTAAACATTGTATCCAGAGTTCATCAAACATGATTTTAGAGCTTGTTTATGGAAAAGTGGTTATATCTGTAGTTCAATTGCTGCAACTTGCTGAAAATTGTCCATAGTGTCCCTATAATCTAGTTTGAACAGTTCTGTAAAAAATGTACTTCCAAAGTGCAACCAAACATGATTTAGACCTTGTTTATGGAAAAGTGGTTATTTCTGTGGTTCAATTGCTGCAACTTGCTGAAAATTGTCCAGCGTCCCTATCGTCTAGTTTGAACAGTTATGTTTAAAACATTGTATCCAGAGTGCATCAAACATGATTTTAGACCTTGTTTATGGAAAAGTGGTTATTTCTGTAGTTCAATTGCTGCAACTTGCTGAAAATTGTCCAGTGTCCCTATCATCTAGTTTGAACAGTTATGTTTAAAACATTGTATCCAGAGTGCATCAAACATGATTTTAGACCTTGTTTATGGAAAAGTGGTTATTTCTGTAGTTCAATTGCTGCAACTTGCTGAAAATTGTCCAGTGTCCCTATCATCTAGTTTGAACAGTTCTGTAAAAAATGTACTTCCAAAGTGCAACCAAACATGATTTAGACCTTGTTTATGGAAAAGTGGTTATTTCTGTAGTTCAATTTCTGCAACTTGCTGAAAATTGTCCAGTGTCCCTATCATCTAGTTTGAACAGTTCTGTAAAAAATGTACTTCCAAACTGCAACCAAACACGATTTAGACCTTGTTTATGGAAAAGTGGTTATTTCTGTAGTTCAATTGCTGCAACTTGCTGAAAATTGTCCAGTGTCCCTATCATCTGGTTTGAACAGTTATGTTTAAAACATTGTATCCAGAGTGCATCAAACATGATTTTAGACCTTGTTTATGGAAAAGTGGTTATTTCTGTGGTTCAATTGCTGCAACTTGCTGAAAATTGTCCAGTGTCCCTATCATCTAGTTTGAACAGTTCTGTAAAAAATGTACTTCCAAACTGCAACCAAACACGATTTAGACCTTGTTTATGGAAAAGTGGTTATTTCTGTAGTTCAATTGCTGCAACTTGCTGAAAATTGTCCAATGTCCCTATCATCTGGTTTGAACAGTTATGTTTAAAACATTGTATCCAGAGTGCATCAAACATGATTTTAGACCTTGTTTATGGAAAAGTGGTTATTTCTGTAGTTCAATTGCTGCAACTTGCTGAAAATTGTCCAGTGTCCCTATCATCTAGTTTGAACAGTTCTGTAAAAAATGTACTTCCAAAGTGCAACCAAAGATGATTTAGACCTTGTTTATGGAAAAGTGGTTATTTCTGTAGTTCAATTGCTGCAACTTGCTTAAAATTGTCCATAGTGTCCCTATCATCTAGTTTGAACAGTTCTGTAAAAAATGTACTTCCAAACTGCAACCAAACACGATTTAGACCTTGTTTATGGAAAAGTGGTTATTTCTGTAGTTCAATTGCTGCAACTTGCTGAAAATTGTCCAGTGTCCCTATCATCTGGTTTGAACAGTTATGTTTAAAACATTGTATCCAGAGTGCATCAAACATGATTTTAGACCTTGTTTATGGAAAAGTGGTTATTTCTGTGGTTCAATTGCTGCAACTTGCTGAAAATTGTCCAGTGTCCCTATCATCTAGTTTGAACAGTTATGCTTAAAACATTGTATCCAGAGTGCATCAAATATGATTTTAGACCTTGTTTATGGAAAAGTGGTTATTTCTGTAGTTCAATTGCTGCAACTTGCTGAAAATTGTCCAGTGTCCCTATCATCTAGTTTGAACAGTTATGTTTAAAACATTGTATCCAGAGTGCATCAAACATGATTTTAGACCTTGTTTATGGAAAAGTGGTTATTTCTGTGGTTCAATTGCTGCAACTTGCTGAAAATTGTCCAGTGTCCCTATCATCTAGTTTGAACAGTTATGTTTAAAACATTGTATCCAGAGTGCATCAAACACGATTTTAGACCTTGTTTATGGAAAAGTGGTTATTTCTGTAGTTCAATTGCTGCAACTTGCTGAAAATTGTCCAGTGTCCCTATCATCTAGTTTGAACAGTTCTGTAAAAAATGTACTTCCAAAGTGCAACCAAACATGATTTAGACCTTAGGTATGTAGTTCAATTGCTGCGACTTGCTGAAAATTGGCCCTATCATCTAGTTTGAACAGTTATGTTTAAAACATTTTATCCAGAGTGCATCAAACATGATTTTAGACCGTGTTTATGGAAAGAAAAGTGGTTATTTCTGTAGTTCAATTGCTGCAACTTGCTGAAAATTGGCCCTATTATCTAGTTTGAACAGTTATGTTTAAAACATTGTATCCAGAGTGCATCAAACATGATTTTAGACCGTGTTTATGGAAAGAAAAGTGGTTATTTCTGTAGTTCAATTGCTTTAACTTGCTGAAAATTGGCCCTATCATCTAGTTTGAACAGTTATGTTTAAAACATTGTATCCAGAGTGCCTCAAACATGATTTTAGACCGTGTTAATAGAAAGAAAAGTGGTTATTTCTGTAGTATAATTGCTGCAACTTGCTGAAAATTGGCCCTATCATCTAGTTTGAACAGTTATGTTTAAAACATTGTATCCAGAGTGCATCAAACATGATTTTAGACCGTGTTTATGGAAAGAAAAGTGGTTATTTCTGTAGTTCAATTGCTGCGACTTGCTGAAAATTGGCCCTATCATCTAGTTTGAACAGTTACGTTTAAAACATTGTATCCAGAGTGCATCAAACATGATTTTAGACCGTGTTTATGGAAAGAAAAGTGGTTATTTCTGTAGTTCAATTGCTGCGACTTGCTGAAAATTGGCCCTATCATCTAGTTTGAACAGTTATGTTTAAAACATTGTATCCAGAGTGCATCAAACATGATTTTAGACCGTGTTTATGGAAAGAAAAGTGGTTATTTCTGTAGTTCAATTGCTGCAACTTGCTGAAAATTGGCCCTATCATCTAGTTTGAACAGTTATGTTTAAAACATTGTATCCAGAGTGCATCAAACATGATTTTAGACCGTGTTCATGGAAAGAAAAGTGGTTATTTCTGTAGTTCAATTGCTGCAACTTGCTGAAAATTGGCCCTATCATCTAGTTTGAAAAGTTATGTTTAAAACATTGTATCCAGAGTGCATCAAACATGATTTTAGACCGTGTTTATGGAAAGAAAAGTGGTTATTTCTGTAGTTCAATTGCTGCGACTTGCTGAAAATTTGCCCTATCATCTAGTTTGAACAGTTATGTTTAAAACATTGTATCCAGAGTGCATCAAACATGATTTTAGACCGTGTTTATGGAAAGAAAAGTGGTTATTTCTGTAGTTCAATTGCTGCGACTTGCTGAAAATTGGCCCTATCATCTAGTTTGAACAGTTATGTTTAAAACATTGTATCCAGAGTGCATCAAAAATGATTTTAGACCATGGTTATTTCTGTAGTTCAATTGCTGCGACTTGCTGAAAATTGGCCCTATCATCTAGTTTGAACAGTTATGTTTAAAACATTGTATCCAGAGTGCATCAAAAATGATTTTAGACCACGGTTATTTCTGTAGTTCAATTGCTGCGACTTGCTGAAAATTGGCCCTATCATCTAGTTTGAACAGTTATGTTTAAAACATTGTATCCAGAGTGCATCAAAAATGATTTTAGACCGTGGTTATTTCTGTAGTTCAATTGCTGCGACTTGCTGAAAATTGGCCCTATCATCTAGTTTGAACAGTTATGTTTAAAACGTTGTATCCAGAGTGCATCAAAAATGATTTTAGACCGTGGTTATTTCTGTAGTTCAATTGCTGCGACTTGCTGAAAATTGGCCCTATCATCTAGTTTGAACAGTTATGTTTAAAACATTGTATCCAGAGTGCATCAAACATGATTTTAGACCGTGTTTATGGAAAGAAAAGTGGTTATTTCTGTAGTTCAATTGCTGCAACTTGCTGAAAATTGGCCCTATCATCTAGTTTGAACAGTTTTGTTTAAAACATTGTATCCAGAGTGCATCAAACATGATTTTAGACTGTGTTTATGGAAATAAAAGTGGTTATTTCTGTAGTTCAATTGCTTTAACTTGCTGAAAATTGGCCCTATCATCTAGTTTGAACAGTTATGTTTAAAACATTGTATCCAGAGTGCATCAAACATGATTTTAGACCGTGTTTATGGAAAGAAAAGTGGTTGTTTCTGTAGTTCAATTGCTGCGACTTGCTGAAAATTGGCCCTATCATCTAGTTTGAACAGTTATGTTTAAAACATTGTATCCAGAGTGCATCAAACATGATTTTAGACCGTGTTTATGGAAAGAAAAGTGGTTATTTCTGTAGTTCAATTGCTGCGACTTGCTGAAAATTGGCCCTATCATGTAGTTTGAACAGTTATGTTTAAAACATTGTATCCAGAGTGCATCAAACATGATTTTAGACCATGGTTATTTCTGTAGTTCAGTTGCTGCGACTTGCTGAAAATTGGCCCTATCATCTAGTTTGAACAGTTATGTTTAAAACATTGTATCCAGAGTGCATCAAAAATGATTTTAGACCATGGTTATTTCTGTAGTTCAATTGCTGCGACTTGCTGAAAATTGGCCCTATCATCTAGTTTGAACAGTTATGTTTAAAACATTGTATCCAGAGTGCATCAAACATGATTTTAGACCGTGTTTATGGAAAGAAAAGTGGTTATTTCTGTAGTTCAATTGCTGCAACTTGCTGAAAATTGGCCCTATCATCTAGTTTGAACAGTTATGTTTAAAACATTGTATCCAGAGTGCATCAAACATGATTTTAGACCGTGTTTATGGAAAGAAAAGTGGTTATTTCTGTAGTTCAATTGCTGCAACTTGCTGAAAATTGGCCCTATAATCTAGTTTGAACAGTTATGTTTAAAACATTGTATCCAGAGTGCATCAAACATGATTTTAGACCGTGTTTATGGAAAGAAAAGTGGTTATTTCTGTAGTTCAATTGCTGCGACTTGCTGAAAATTGGCCCTATCATCTAGTTTGAACAGTTATGTTTAAAACATTGTATCCAGAGTGCATCAAACATGATTTTAGACCGTGTTTATGGAAAGAAAAGTGGTTATTTCTGTAGTATAATTGCTGCAACTTGCTGAAAATTGGCCCTATCATCTAGTTTGAACAGTTATGTTTAAAACATTGTATCCAGAGTGCATCAAACATGATTTTAGACCGTGTTTATGGAAAGAAAAGTGGTTATTTCTGTAGTTCAATTGCTGCGACTTGCTGAAAATTGGCCCTATCATCTAGTTTGAACAGTTATGTTTAAAACATTGTATCCAGAGTGCATCAAACATGATTTTAGACCGTGTTTATGGAAAGAAAAGTGGTTATTTCTGTAGTTCAATTGCTGCGACTTGCTGAAAATTGGCCCTATCATGTAGTTTGAACAG
This sequence comes from Oncorhynchus clarkii lewisi, assembly GCF_045791955.1. Taxonomy (NCBI): domain Eukaryota; kingdom Metazoa; phylum Chordata; class Actinopteri; order Salmoniformes; family Salmonidae; genus Oncorhynchus; species Oncorhynchus clarkii. Next base: position 34,105,035 of record NC_092155.1, read on the forward strand.
TTATGTTTAAAACATTGTATCCAGAGTGCATCAAACATGATTTTAGACCATGGTTATTTCTGTAGTTCAGTTGCTGCGACTTGCTGAAAATTGGCCCTATCATCTAGTTTGAACAGTTATGTTTAAAACATTGTATCCAGAGTGCATCAAAAATGATTTTAGACCGTGGTTATTTCTGTAGTTCAATTGCTGCGACTTGCTGAAAATTGGCCCTATCATCTAGTTTGAACAGTTATGTTTAAAACATTGTATCCAGAGTGCATCAAACATGATTTTAGACCGTGTTTATGGAAAGAAAAGTGGTTATTTCTGTAGTTCAATTGCTGCGACTTGCTGAAAATTGGCCCTATCATCTAGTTTGAACAGTTATGTTTAAAACATTGTATCCAGAGTGCATCAAACATGATTTTAGACCGTGTTTATGGAAAGAAAAGTGGTTATTTCTGTAGTTCAATTGCTGCAACTTGCTGAAAATTGGCCCTATCGTCTAGTTTGAACAGTTATGTTTAAAACATTGTATCCAGAGTGCATCAAACATGATTTTAGACCATGGTTATTTCTGTAGTTCAATTGCTGCGACTTGCTGAAAATTGGCCCTATCATCTAGTTTGAACAGTTATGTTTAAAACATTGTATCCAGAGTGCATCAAAAATGATTTTAGACCGTGGTTATTTCAATTGCTGCGACTTGCTGAAAATTGGCCCTATCATCTAGTTTGAACAGTTATGTTTAAAACATTGTATCCAGAGTGCATCAAAAATGATTTTAGACCGTGGTTCTTTCTGTAGTTCAATTGCTGCGACTTGCTGAAAATTGGCCCTATCATCTAGTTTGAACAGTTATGTTTAAAACATTGTATCCAGAGTGCATCAAACATGATTTTAGACCGTGTTTATGGAAAGAAAAATGGTTATTTCTGTAGTTCAATTGCTGCAACTTGCTGAAAATTGGCCCTATGATCTAGTTTGAACAGTTATGTTTAAAACATTGTATCCAGAGTGCATCAAACATGATTTTAGACCGTGTTTATGGAAAGAAAAGTGGTTATTTCTGTAGTTCAATTGCTGCAACTTGCTGAAAATTGGCCCTATCATCTAGTTTGAACAGTTATGTTTAAAACATTGTATCCAGAGTGCATCAAACATGATTTTAGACCGTGTTTATGGAAAGAAAAGTGGTTATTTCTGTAGTTCAATTGCTGCAACTTGCTGAAAATTGGCCCTATCATCTAGTTTGAACAGTTATGTTTAAAACATTGTATCCAGAGTGCATCAAACATGATTTTAGACCGTGTTTATGGAAAGAAAAGTGGTTATTTCTGTAGTTCAATTGCTGCGACTTGCTGAAAATTGGCCCTATCATCTAGTTTGAACAGTTATGTTTAAAACATTGTATCCAGAGTGCATCAAACATGATTTTAGACCATGGTTATTTCTGTAGTTCAATTGCTGCGACTTGCTGAAAATTGGCCCTATCATCTAGTTTGAACAGTTATGTTTAAAACATTGTATCCAGAGTGCATCAAAAATGATTTTAGACCGTGGTTCTTTCTGTAGTTCAATTGCTGCGACTTGCTGAAAATTGGCCCTATCATCTAGTTTGAACAGTTATGTTTAAAACATTGTATCCAGAGTGCATCAAACATGATTTTAGACCGTGGTTATGGAAAGAAAAGTGGTTATTTCTGTAGTTCAATTGCTGCAACTTGCTGAAAATTGGCCCTATCATCTAGTTTGAACAGTTATGTTTAAAACATTGTATCCAGAGTGCATCAAACATGATTTTAGACCATGGTTATTTCTGTAGTTCAATTGCTGCGACTTGCTGAAAATTGGCCCTATCATCTAGTTTGAACAGTTATGTTTAAAACATTGTATCCAGAGTGCATCAAAAATGATTTTAGACCGTGGTTCTTTCTGTAGTTCAATTGCTGCGACTTGCTGAAAATTGGCCCTATCATCTAGTTTGAACAGTTATGTTTAAAACATTGTATCCAGAGTGCATCAAACATGATTTTAGACCGTGTTTATGGAAAGAAAAGTGGTTATTTCTGTAGTTCAATTGCTGCAACTTGCTGAAAATTGGCCCTATCGTCTAGTTTGAACAGTTATGTTTAAAACATTGTATCCAGAGTGCATCAAACATGATTTTAGACCGTGTTTATGGAAAGAAAAGTGGTTATTTCTGTAGTTCAATTGCTGCAACTTGCTGAAAATTGGCCCTATCATCTAGTTTGAACAGTTATGTTTAAAACATTGTATCCAGAGTGCATCAAACATGATTTTAGACCGTGTTTATGGAAAGAAAAGTGGTTATTTCTGTAGTTCAATTGCTGCAACTTGCTGAAAATTGGCCCTATCATCTAGTTTGAACAGTTATGTTTAAAACATTGTATCCAGAGTGCATCAAACATGATTTTAGACCGTGTTTATGGAAAGAAAAGTGGTTGTTTCTGTAGTTCAATTGCTGCGACTTGCTGAAAATTGGCCCTATCATCTAGTTTGAACAGTTATGTTTAAAACATTGTATCCAGAGTGCATCAAACATGATTTTAGACCATGGTTATTTCTGTAGTTCAATTGCTGCGACTTGCTGAAAATTGGCCCTATCATCTAGTTTGAACAGTTATGTTTAAAACATTGTATCCAGAGTGCATCAAACATGATTTTAGACCGTGTTTATGGAAAGAAAAGTGGTTATTTCTGTAGTTCAATTGCTGCAACTTGCTGAAAATTGGCCCTATCATCTAGTTTGAACAGTTATGTTTAAAACATTGTATCCAGAGTGCATCAAACATGATTTTAGACCGTGTTTATGGAAAGAAAAGTGGTTATTTCTGTAGTTCAATTGCTGCAACTTGCTGAAAATTGGCCCTATCATCTAGTTTGAACAGTTATGTTTAAAACATTGTATCCAGAGTGCATCAAACATGATTTTAGACCGTGTTTATGGAAAGAAAAGTGGTTATTTCTGTAGTTCAATTGCTGCAACTTGCTGAAAATTGGCCCTATCATCTAGTTTGAACAGTTATGTTTAAAACATTGTATCCAGAGTGCATCAAAAATGATTTTAGACCGTGGTTCTTTCTGTAGTTCAATTGCTGCGACTTGCTGAAAATTGGTCCTATCATCTAGTTTGAACAGTTATGTTTAAAACATTGTATCCAGAGTGCATCAAACATGATTTTAGACCGTGTTTATGGAAAGAAAAGTGGTTATTTCTGTAGTTCAATTGCTGCAACTTGCTGAAAATTGGCCCTATCATCTAGTTTGAACAGTTATGTTTAAAACATTGTATCCAGAGTGCATCAAACATGATTTTAGACCGTGTTTATGGAAAGAAAAGTGGTTATTTCTGTAGTTCAATTGCTGCGACTTGCTGAAAATTGGCCCTATCATCTAGTTTGAACAGTTATGTTTAAAACATTGTATCCAGAGTGCATCAAACATGATTTTAGACCATGGTTATTTCTGTAGTTCAATTGCTGCGACTTGCTGAAAATTGGCCCTATCATCTAGTTTGAACAGTTATGTTTAAAACATTGTATCCAGAGTGCATCAAAAATGATTTTAGACCGTGGTTCTTTCTGTAGTTCAATTGCTGCGACTTGCTGAAAATTGGCCCTATCATCTAGTTTGAACAGTTATGTTTAAAACATTGTATCCAGAGTGCATTAAAAATGATTTTAGACCGTGGTTCTTTCTGTAGTTCAATTGCTGCGACTTGCTGAAAATTGGCCCTATCATCTAGTTTGAACAGTTATGTTTAAAACATTGTATCCAGAGTGCATCAAACATGATTTTAGACCGTGTTTATGGAAAGAAAAGTGGTTATTTCTGTAGTTCAATTGCTGCAACTTGCTGAAAATTGGCCCTATCATCTAGTTTGAACAGTTATGTTTAAAACATTGTATCCAGAGTGCATCAAACATGATTTTAGACCGTGTTTATGGAAAGAAAAGTGGTTATTTCTGTAGTTCAATTGCTGCAACTTGCTGAAAATTGGCCCTATCATCTAGTTTGAACAGTTATGTTTAAAACATTGTATCCAGAGTGCATCAAACATGATTTTAGACCGTGTTTATGGAAAGAAAAGTGGTTATTTCTGTAGTTCAATTGCTGCAACTTGCTGAAAATTGGCCCTATCATCTAGTTTGAACAGTTATGTTTAAAACATTGTATCCAGAGTGCATCAAACATGATTTTAGACCGTGTTTATGGAAAGAAAAGTGGTTATTTCTGTAGTTCAATTGCTGCAACTTGCTGAAAATTGGCCCTATCATCTAGTTTGAACAGTTATGTTTAAAACATTGTATCCAGAGTGCATCAAAAATGATTTTAGACCGTGGTTCTTTCTGTAGTTCAATTGCTGCGACTTGCTGAAAATTGGTCCTATCATCTAGTTTGAACAGTTATGTTTAAAACATTGTATCCAGAGTGCATCAAACATGATTTTAGACCGTGTTTATGGAAAGAAAAGTGGTTATTTCTGTAGTTCAATTGCTGCAACTTGCTGAAAATTGGCCCTATCATCTAGTTTGAACAGTTATGTTTAAAACATTGTATCCAGAGTGCATCAAACATGATTTTAGACCGTGTTTATGGAAAGAAAAGTGGTTATTTCTGTAGTTCAATTGCTGCGACTTGCTGAAAATTGGCCCTATCATCTAGTTTGAACAGTTATGTTTAAAACATTGTATCCAGAGTGCATCAAACATGATTTTAGACCATGGTTATTTCTGTAGTTCAATTGCTGCGACTTGCTGAAAATTTGCCCTATCATCTAGTTTGAACAGTTATGTTTAAAACATTGTATCCAGAGTGCATCAAAAATGATTTTAGACCGTGGTTCTTTCTGTAGTTCAATTGCTGCGACTTGCTGAAAATTGGCCCTATCATCTAGTTTGAACAGTTATGTTTAAAACATTGTATCCAGAGTGCATTAAAAATGATTTTAGACCGTGGTTCTTTCTGTAGTTCAATTGCTGCGACTTGCTGAAAATTGGCCCTATCATCTAGTTTGAACAGTTATGTTTAAAACATTGTATCCAGAGTGCATCAAACATGATTTTAGACCGTGTTTATGGAAAGAAAAGTGGTTATTTCTGTAGTTCAATTGCTGCAACTTGCTGAAAATTGGCCCTATCATCTAGTTTGAACAGTTATGTTTAAAACATTGTATCCAGAGTGCATCAAACATGATTTTAGACCGTGTTTATGGAAAGAAAAGTGGTTATTTCTGTAGTTCAATTGCTGCAACTTGCTGAAAATTGGCCCTATCATCTAGTTTGAACAGTTATGTTTAAAACATTGTATCCAGAGTGCATCAAACATGATTTTAGACCGTGTTTATGGAAAGAAAAGTGGTTATTTCTGTAGTTCAATTGCTGCAACTTGCTGAAAATTGGCCCTATCATCTAGTTTGAACAGTTATGTTTAAAACATTGTATCCAGAGTGCATCAAACATGATTTTAGACCGTGTTTATGGAAAGAAAAGTGGTTGTTTCTGTAGTTCAATTGCTGCGGCTTGCTGAAAATTGGCCCTATCATCTAGTTTGAACAGTTATGTTTAAAACATTGTATCCAGAGTGCATCAAACATGATTTTAGACCGTGTTTATGGAAAGAAAAGTGGTTATTTCTGTAGTTCAATTGCTGCAACTTGCTGAAAATTGGCCCTATCATCTAGTTTGAACAGTTATGTTTAAAACATTGTATCCAGAGTGCATCAAACATGATTTTAGACCGTGTTTATGGAAAGAAAAGTGGTTGTTTCTGTAGTTCAATTGCTGCGACTTGCTGAAAATTGGCCCTATCATCTAGTTTGAACAGTTATGTTTAAAACATTGTATCCAGAGTGCATCAAACATGATTTTAGACCGTGTTTATGGAAAGAAAAGTGGTTATTTCTGTAGTTCAATTGCTGCGACTTGCTGAAAATTGGCCCTATCATCTAGTTTGAACAGTTATGTTTAAAACATTGTATCCAGAGTGCATCAAACATGATTTTAGACCATGGTTATTTCTGTAGTTCAATTGCTGCGACTTGCTGAAAATTGGCCCTATCATCTAGTTTGAACAGTTATGTTTAAAACATTGTATCCAGAGTGCATCAAAAATTATTTTAGACCGTGGTTCTTTCTGTAGTTCAATTGCTGCGACTTGCTGAAAATTGGCCCTATCATCTAGTTTGAACAGTTATGTTTAAAACATTGTATCCAGAGTGCATCAAACATGATTTTAGACCGTGTTTATGGAAAGAAAAGTGGTTATTTCTGTAGTTCAATTGCTGCAACTTGCTGAAAATTGGCCCTATCATCTAGTTTGAACAGTTATGTTTAAAACATTGTATCCAGAGTGCATCAAACATGATTTTAGACCGTGTTTATGGAAAGAAAAGTGGTTATTTCTGTAGTTCAATTGCTGCAACTTGCTGAAAATTGGCCCTATCATCTAGTTTGAACAGTTATGTTTAAAACATTGTATCCAGAGTGCATCAAACATGATTTTAGACTGTGTTTATGGAAAGAAAAGTGGTTATTTCTGTAGTTCAATTGCTGCAACTTGCTGAAAATTGGCCCTATCATCTAGTTTGAACAGTTATGTTTAAAACATTGTATCCAGAGTGCATCAAACATGATTTTAGACCGTGTTTATGGAAAGAAAAGTGGTTATTTCTGTAGTTCAATTGCTGCAACTTGCTGAAAATTGGCCCTATCATCTAGTTTGAACAGTTATGTTTAAAACATTGTATCCAGAGTGCATCAAACATGATTTTAGACCATGGTTATTTCTGTAGTTCAATTGCTGCGACTTGCTGAAAATTGGCCCTATCATCTAGTTTGAACAGTTATGTTTAAAACATTGTATCCAGAGTGCATCAAAAATGATTTTAGACCGTGGTTCTTTCTGTAGTTCAATTGCTGCGACTTGCTGAAAATTGGTCCTATCATCTAGTTTGAACAGTTATGTTTAAAACATTGTATCCAGAGTGCATCAAACATGATTTTAGACCGTGTTTATGGAAAGAAAAGTGGTTATTTCTGTAGTTCAATTGCTGCAACTTGCTGAAAATTGGCCCTATCATCTAGTTTGAACAGTTATGTTTAAAACATTGTATCCAGAGTGCATCAAACATGATTTTAGACCGTGTTTATGGAAAGAAAAGTGGTTATTTCTGTAGTTCAATTGCTGCGACTTGCTGAAAATTGGCCCTATCATCTAGTTTGAACAGTTATGTTTAAAACATTGTATCCAGAGTGCATCAAACATGATTTTAGACCATGGTTATTTCTGTAGTTCAATTGCTGCGACTTGCTGAAAATTGGCCCTATCATCTAGTTTGAACAGTTATGTTTAAAACATTGTATCCAGAGTGCATCAAAAATGATTTTAGACCGTGGTTCTTTCTGTAGTTCAATTGCTGCGACTTGCTGAAAATTGGCCCTATCATCTAGTTTGAACAGTTATGTTTAAAACATTGTATCCAGAGTGCATCAAAAATGATTTTAGACCGTGGTTCTTTCTGTAGTTCAATTGCTGCGACTTGCTGAAAATTGGCCCTATCATCTAGTTTGAACAGTTATGTTTAAAACATTGTATCCAGAGTGCATCAAACATGATTTTAGACCGTGTTTATGGAAAGAAAAGTGGTTATTTCTGTAGTTCAATTGCTGCAACTTGCTGAAAATTGGCCCTATCATCTAGTTTGAACAGTTATGTTTAAAACATTGTATCCAGAGTGCATCAAACATGATTTTAGACCGTGTTTATGGAAAGAAAAGTGGTTATTTCTGTAGTTCAATTGCTGCAACTTGCTGAAAATTGGCCCTATCATCTAGTTTGAACAGTTATGTTTAAAACATTGTATCCAGAGTGCATCAAACATGATTTTAGACCGTGTTTATGGAAAGAAAAGTGGTTATTTCTGTAGTTCAATTGCTGCAACTTGCTGAAAATTGGCCCTATCATCTAGTTTGAACAGTTATGTTTAAAACATTGTATCCAGAGTGCATCAAACATGATTTTAGACCGTGTTTATGGAAAGAAAAGTGGTTGTTTCTGTAGTTCAATTGCTGCGACTTGCTGAAAATTGGCCCTATCATCTAGTTTGAACAGTTATGTTTAAAACATTGTATCCAGAGTGCATCAAACATGATTTTAGACCATGGTTATTTCTGTAGTTCAATTGCTGCGACTTGCTGAAAATTGGCCCTATCATCTAGTTTGAACAGTTATGTTTAAAACATTGTATCCAGAGTGCATCAAAAATGATTTTAGACCGTGGTTCTTTCTGTAGTTCAATTGCTGCGACTTGCTGAAAATTGGTCCTATCATCTAGTTTGAACAGTTATGTTTAAAACATTGTATCCAGAGTGCATCAAACATGATTTTAGACCGTGTTTATGGAAAGAAAAGTGGTTATTTCTGTAGTTCAATTGCTGCAACTTGCTGAAAATTGGCCCTATCATCTAGTTTGAACAGTTATGTTTAAAACAATGTATCCAGAGTGCATCAAACATGATTTTAGACCGTGTTTATGGAAAGAAAAGTGGTTATTTCTGTAGTTCAATTGCTGCGACTTGCTGAAAATTGGCCCTATCATCTAGTTTGAACAGTTATGTTTAAAACATTGTATCCAGAGTGCATCAAACATGATTTTAGACCATGGTTATTTCTGTAGTTCAATTGCTGCGACTTGCTGAAAATTGGCCCTATCATCTAGTTTGAACAGTTATGTTTAAAACATTGTATCCAGAGTGCATCAAAAATTATTTTAGACCGTGGTTCTTTCTGTAGTTCAATTGCTGCGACTTGCTGAAAATTGGCCCTATCATCTAGTTTGAACAGTTATGTTTAAAACATTGTATCCAGAGTGCATCAAACATGATTTTAGACCGTGTTTATGGAAAGAAAAGTGGTTATTTCTGTAGTTCAATTGCTGCAACTTGCTGAAAATTGGCCCTATCATCTAGTTTGAACAGTTATGTTTAAAACATTGTATCCAGAGTGCATCAAACATGATTTTAGACCGTGTTTATGGAAAGAAAAGTGGTTATTTCTGTAGTTCAATTGCTGCAACTTGCTGAAAATTGGCCCTATCATCTAGTTTGAACAGTTATGTTTAAAACATTGTATCCAGAGTGCATCAAACATGATTTTAGACTGTGTTTATGGAAAGAAAAGTGGTTATTTCTGTAGTTCAATTGCTGCAACTTGCTGAAAATTGGCCCTATCATCTAGTTTGAACAGTTATGTTTAAAACATTGTATCCAGAGTGCATCAAACATGATTTTAGACCGTGTTTATGGAAAGAAAAGTGGTTATTTCTGTAGTTCAATTGCTGCAACTTGCTGAAAATTGGCCCTATCATCTAGTTTGAACAGTTATGTTTAAAACATTGTATCCAGAGTGCATCAAACATGATTTTAGACCATGGTTATTTCTGTAGTTCAATTGCTGCGACTTGCTGAAAATTGGCCCTATCATCTAGTTTGAACAGTTATGTTTAAAACATTGTATCCAGAGTGCATCAAAAATGATTTTAGACCGTGGTTCTTTCTGTAGTTCAATTGCTGCGACTTGCTGAAAATTGGTCCTATCATCTAGTTTGAACAGTTATGTTTAAAACATTGTATCCAGAGTGCATCAAACATGATTTTAGACCGTGTTTATGGAAAGAAAAGTGGTTATTTCTGTAGTTCAATTGCTGCAACTTGCTGAAAATTGGCCCTATCATCTAGTTTGAACAGTTATGTTTAAAACATTGTATCCAGAGTGCATCAAACATGATTTTAGACCGTGTTTATGGAAAGAAAAGTGGTTATTTCTGTAGTTCAATTGCTGCGACTTGCTGAAAATTGGCCCTATCATCTAGTTTGAACAGTTATGTTTAAAACATTGTATCCAGAGTGCATCAAACATGATTTTAGACCATGGTTATTTCTGTAGTTCAATTGCTGCGACTTGCTGAAAATTGGCCCTATCATCTAGTTTGAACAGTTATGTTTAAAACATTGTATCCAGAGTGCATCAAAAATTATTTTAGACCGTGGTTCTTTCTGTAGTTCAATTGCTGCGACTTGCTGAAAATTGGCCCTATCATCTAGTTTGAACAGTTATGTTTAAAACATTGTATCCAGAGTGCATCAAAAATGATTTTAGACCGTGGTTCTTTCTGTAGTTCAATTGCTGCGACTTGCTGAAAATTGGCCCTATCATCTAGTTTGAACAGTTATGTTTAAAACATTGTATCCAGAGTGCATCAAACATGATTTTAGACCGTGTTTATGGAAAGAAAAGTGGTTATTTCTGTAGTTCAATTGCTGCAACTTGCTGAAAATTGGCCCTATCATCTAGTTTGAACAGTTATGTTTAAAACATTGTATCCAGAGTGCATCAAACATGATTTTAGACCGTGTTTATGGAAAGAAAAGTGGTTATTTCTGTAGTTCAATTGCTGCAACTTGCTGAAAATTGGCCCTATCATCTAGTTTGAACAGTTATGTTTAAAACATTGTATCCAGAGTGCATCAAACATGATTTTAGACCGTGTTTATGGAAAGAAAAGTGGTTATTTCTGTAGTTCAATTGCTGCAACTTGCTGAAAATTGGCCCTATCATCTAGTTTGAACAGTTATGTTTAAAACATTGTATCCAGAGTGCATCAAACATGATTTTAGACCGTGTTTATGGAAAGAAAAGTGGTTGTTTCTGTAGTTCAATTGCTGCGACTTGCTGAAAATTGGCCCTATCATCTAGTTTGAACAGTTATGTTTAAAACATTGTATCCAGAGTGCATCAAACATGATTTTAGACCATGGTTATTTCTGTAGTTCAATTGCTGCGACTTGCTGAAAATTGGCCCTATCATCTAGTTTGAACAGTTATGTTTAAAACATTGTATCCAGAGTGCATCAAAAATGATTTTAGACCGTGGTTCTTTCTGTAGTTCAATTGCTGCGACTTGCTGAAAATTGGTCCTATCATCTAGTTTGAACAGTTATGTTTAAAACATTGTATCCAGAGTGCATCAAACATGATTTTAGACCGTGTTTATGGAAAGAAAAGTGGTTATTTCTGTAGTTCAATTGCTGCAACTTGCTGAAAATTGGCCCTATCATCTAGTTTGAACAGTTATGTTTAAAACAATGTATCCAGAGTGCATCAAACATGATTTTAGACCGTGTTTATGGAAAGAAAAGTGGTTATTTCTGTAGTTCAATTGCTGCGACTTGCTGAAAATTGGCCCTATCATCTAGTTTGAACAGTTATGTTTAAAACATTGTATCCAGAGTGCATCAAACATGATTTTAGACCATGGTTATTTCTGTAGTTCAATTGCTGCGACTTGCTGAAAATTGGCCCTATCATCTAGTTTGAACAGTTATGTTTAAAACATTGTATCCAGAGTGCATCAAAAATGATTTTAGACCGTGGTTCTTTCTGTAGTTCAATTGCTGCGACTTGCTGAAAATTGGCCCTATCATCTAGTTTGAACAGTTATGTTTAAAACATTGTATCCAGAGTGCATCAAAAATTATTTTAGACCGTGGTTCTTTCTGTAGTTCAATTGCTGCGACTTGCTGAAAATTGGCCCTATCATCTAGTTTGAACAGTTATGTTTAAAACATTGTATCCAGAGTGCATCAAACATGATTTTAGACCGTGTTTATGGAAAGAAAAGTGGTTATTTCTGTAGTTCAATTGCTGCAACTTGCTGAAAATTGGCCCTATCATCTAGTTTGAACAGTTATGTTTAAAACATTGTATCCAGAGTGCATCAAACATGATTTTAGACCGTGTTTATGGAAAGAAAAGTGGTTATTTCTGTAGTTCAATTGCTGCAACTTGCTGAAAATTGGCCCTATCATCTAGTTTGAACAGTTATGTTTAAAACATTGTATCCAGAGTGCATCAAACATGATTTTAGACCGTGTTTATGGAAAGAAAAGTGGTTATTTCTGTAGTTCAATTGCTGCAACTTGCTGAAAATTGGCCCTATCATCTAGTTTGAACAGTTATGTTTAAAACATTGTATCCAGAGTGCATCAAACATGATTTTAGACCGTGTTTATGGAAAGAAAAGTGGTTGTTTCTGTAGTTCAATTGCTGCGACTTGCTGAAAATTGGCCCTATCATCTAGTTTGAACAGTTATGTTTAAAACATTGTATCCAGAGTGCATCAAACATGATTTTAGACCATGGTTATTTCTGTAGTTCAATTGCTGCGACTTGCTGAAAATTGGCCCTATCATCTAGTTTGAACAGTTATGTTTAAAACATTGTATCCAGAGTGCATCAAAAATGATTTTAGACCGTGGTTCTTTCTGTAGTTCAATTGCTGCGACTTGCTGAAAATTGGTCCTATCATCTAGTTTGAACAGTTATGTTTAAAACATTGTATCCAGAGTGCATCAAACATGATTTTAGACCGTGTTTATGGAAAGAAAAGTGGTTATTTCTGTAGTTCAATTGCTGCAACTTGCTGAAAATTGGCCCTATCATCTAGTTTGAACAGTTATGTTTAAAACAATGTATCCAGAGTGCATCAAACATGATTTTAGACCGTGTTTATGGAAAGAAAAGTGGTTATTTCTGTAGTTCAATTGCTGCGACTTGCTGAAAATTGGCCCTATCATCTAGTTTGAACAGTTATGTTTAAAACATTGTATCCAGAGTGCATCAAACATGATTTTAGACCATGGTTATTTCTGTAGTTCAATTGCTGCGACTTGCTGAAAATTGGCCCTATCATCTAGTTTGAACAGTTATGTTTAAAACATTGTATCCAGAGTGCATCAAAAATGATTTTAGACCGTGGTTCTTTCTGTTGTTCAATTGCTGCGACTTGCTGAAAATTGGCCCTATCATCTAGTTTGAACAGTTATGTTTAAAACATTGTATCCAGAGTGCATCAAAAATGATTTTAGACCGTGGTTATTTCTGTAGTTCAATTGCTGCAACTTGCTGAAAATTGGCCCTTTCATCTAGTTTAAACAGTTATGTTTAAAACATTGTATCCAGAGTGCATCAAACATGATTTTAGACCGTGTTTATGGAAAGAAAAGTGGTTATTTCTGTAGTTCAATTGCTGCAACTTGCTGAAAATTGGCCCTATCATCTAGTTTGAACAGTTATGTTTAAAACATTGTATCCAGAGTGCATCAAACATGATTTTAGACCGTGTTTATGGAAAGAAAAGTGGTTATTTCTGTAGTTCAATTGCTGCAACTTGCTGAAAATTGGCCCTATCATCTAGTTTGAACAGTTATGTTTAAAACATTGTATCCAGAGTGCATCAAACATGATTTTAGACCGTGTTTATGGAAAGAAAAGTGGTTATTTCTGTAGTTCAATTGCTGCAACTTGCTGAAAATTGGCCCTATCATCTAGTTTGAACAGTTATGTTTAAAACATTGTATCCAGAGTGCATCAAACATGATTTTAGACCGTGTTTATGGAAAGAAAAGTGGTTGTTTCTGTAGTTCAATTGCTGCGACTTGCTGAAAATTGGCCCTATCATCTAGTTTGAACAGTTATGTTTAAAACATTGTATCCAGAGTGCATCAAACATGATTTTAGACCATGGTTATTTCTGTAGTTCAATTGCTGCGACTTGCTGAAAATTGGCCCTATCATCTAGTTTGAACAGTTATGTTTAAAACATTGTATCCAGAGTGCATCAAAAATGATTTTAGACCGTGGTTCTTTCTGTAGTTCAATTGCTGCGACTTGCTGAAAATTGGTCCTATCATCTAGTTTGAACAGTTATGTTTAAAACATTGTATCCAGAGTGCATCAAACATGATTTTAGACCGTGTTTATGGAAAGAAAAGTGGTTATTTCTGTAGTTCAATTGCTGCAACTTGCTGAAAATTGGCCCTATCATCTAGTTTGAACAGTTATGTTTAAAACAATGTATCCAGAGTGCATCAAACATGATTTTAGACCGTGTTTATGGAAAGAAAAGTGGTTATTTCTGTAGTTCAATTGCTGCGACTTGCTGAAAATTGGCCCTATCATCTAGTTTGAACAGTTATGTTTAAAACATTGTATCCAGAGTGCATCAAACATGATTTTAGACCATGGTTATTTCTGTAGTTCAATTGCTGCGACTTGCTGAAAATTGGCCCTATCATCTAGTTTGAACAGTTATGTTTAAAACATTGTATCCAGAGTGCATCAAAAATGATTTTAGACCGTGGTTCTTTCTGTAGTTCAATTGCTGCGACTTGCTGAAAATTGGCCCTATCATCTAGTTTGAACAGTTATGTTTAAAACATTGTATCCAGAGTGCATCAAAAATGATTTTAGACCGTGGTTCTTTCTGTAGTTCAATTGCTGCGACTTGCTGAAAATTGGCCCTATCATCTAGTTTGAACAGTTATGTTTAAAACATTGTATCCAGAGTGCATCAAACATGATTTTAGACCGTGTTTATGGAAAGAAAAGTGGTTATTTCTGTAGTTCAATTGCTGCAACTTGCTGAAAATTGGCCCTATCATCTAGTTTGAACAGTTATGTTTAAAACATTGTATCCAGAGTGCATCAAACATGATTTTAGACCGTGTTTATGGAAAGAAAAGTGGTTATTTCTGTAGTTCAATTGCTGCAACTTGCTGAAAATTGGCCCTATCATCTAGTTTGAACAGTTATGTTTAAAACATTGTATCCAGAGTGCATCAAACATGATTTTAGACCGTGTTTATGGAAAGAAAAGTGGTTATTTCTGTAGTTCAATTGCTGCGACTTGCTGAAAATTGGCCCTATCATCTAGTTTGAACAGTTATGTTTAAAACATTGTATCCAGAGTGCATCAAACATGATTTTAGACCGTGTTTATGGAAAGAAAAGTGGTTGTTTCTGTAGTTCAATTGCTGCGGCTTGCTGAAAATTGGCCCTATCATCTAGTTTGAACAGTTATGTTTAAAACATTGTATCCAGAGTGCATCAAACATGATTTTAGACCGTGTTTATGGAAAGAAAAGTGGTTATTTCTGTAGTTCAATTGCTGCAACTTGCTGAAAATTGGCCCTATCATCTAGTTTGAACAGTTATGTTTAAAACATTGTATCCAGAGTGCATCAAACATGATTTTAGACCGTGTTTATGGAAAGAAAAGTGGTTGTTTCTGTAGTTCAATTGCTGCGACTTGCTGAAAATTGGCCCTATCATCTAGTTTGAACAGTTATGTTTAAAACATTGTATCCAGAGTGCATCAAACATGATTTTAGACCGTGTTTATGGAAAGAAAAGTGGTTATTTCTGTAGTTCAATTGCTGCGACTTGCTGAAAATTGGCCCTATCATCTAGTTTGAACAGTTATGTTTAAAACATTGTATCCAGAGTGCATCAAACATGATTTTAGACCATGGTTATTTCTGTAGTTCAATTGCTGCGACTTGCTGAAAATTGGCCCTATCATCTAGTTTGAACAGTTATGTTTAAAACATTGTATCCAGAGTGCATCAAAAATGATTTTAGACCGTGGTTCTTTCTGTAGTTCAATTGCTGCGACTTGCTGAAAATTGGCCCTATCATCTAGTTTGAACAGTTATGTTTAAAACATTGTATCCAGAGTGCATCAAACATGATTTTAGACCGTGTTTATGGAAAGAAAAGTGGTTATTTCTGTAGTTCAATTGCTGCAACTTGCTGAAAATTGGCCCTATCATCTAGTTTGAACAGTTATGTTTAAAACATTGTATCCAGAGTGCATCAAACATGATTTTAGACCGTGTTTATGGAAAGAAAAGTGGTTATTTCTGTAGTTCAATTGCTGCAACTTGCTGAAAATTGGCCCTATCATCTAGTTTGAACAGTTATGTTTAAAACATTGTATCCAGAGTGCATCAAACATGATTTTAGACTGTGTTTATGGAAAGAAAAGTGGTTATTTCTGTAGTTCAATTGCTGCAACTTGCTGAAAATTGGCCCTATCATCTAGTTTGAACAGTTATGTTTAAAACATTGTATCCAGAGTGCATCAAACATGATTTTAGACCGTGTTTATGGAAAGAAAAGTGGTTATTTCTGTAGTTCAATTGCTGCGACTTGCTGAAAATTGGCCCTATCATCTAGTTTGAACAGTTATGTTTAAAACATTGTATCCAGAGTGCATCAAACATGATTTTAGACCATGGTTATTTCTGTAGTTCAATTGCTGCGACTTGCTGAAAATTGGCCCTATCATCTAGTTTGAACAGTTATGTTTAAAACATTGTATCCAGAGTGCATCAAAAATGATTTTAGACCGTGGTTCTTTCTGTAGTTCAATTGCTGCGACTTGCTGAAAATTGGTCCTATCATCTAGTTTGAACAGTTATGTTTAAAACATTGTATCCAGAGTGCATCAAACATGATTTTAGACCGTGTTTATGGAAAGAAAAGTGGTTATTTCTGTAGTTCAATTGCTGCAACTTGCTGAAAATTGGCCCTATCATCTAGTTTGAACAGTTATGTTTAAAACATTGTATCCAGAGTGCATCAAACATGATTTTAGACCGTGTTTATGGAAAGAAAAGTGGTTATTTCTGTAGTTCAATTGCTGCGACTTGCTGAAAATTGGCCCTATCATCTAGTTTGAACAGTTATGTTTAAAACATTGTATCCAGAGTGCATCAAACATGATTTTAGACCATGGTTATTTCTGTAGTTCAATTGCTGCGACTTGCTGAAAATTGGCCCTATCATCTAGTTTGAACAGTTATGTTTAAAACATTGTATCCAGAGTGCATCAAAAATGATTTTAGACCGTGGTTCTTTCTGTAGTTCAATTGCTGCGACTTGCTGAAAATTGGCCCTATCATCTAGTTTGAACAGTTATGTTTAAAACATTGTATCCAGAGTGCATCAAAAATGATTTTAGACCGTGGTTCTTTCTGTAGTTCAATTGCTGCGACTTGCTGAAAATTGGCCCTATCATCTAGTTTGAACAGTTATGTTTAAAACATTGTATCCAGAGTGCATCAAACATGATTTTAGACCGTTTTTATGGAAAGAAAAGTGGTTATTTCTGTAGTTCAA
The DNA here is from genome assembly GCF_045791955.1 of Oncorhynchus clarkii lewisi. Classification (NCBI taxonomy): domain Eukaryota; kingdom Metazoa; phylum Chordata; class Actinopteri; order Salmoniformes; family Salmonidae; genus Oncorhynchus; species Oncorhynchus clarkii. The sequence continues at coordinate 34,122,063 of NC_092155.1, forward strand.
TTGCTGCAACTTGCTGAAAATTGGCCCTATCATCTAGTTTGAACAGTTATGTTTAAAACATTGTATCCAGAGTGCATCAAACATGATTTTAGACCGTGTTTATGGAAAGAAAAGTGGTTATTTCTGTAGTTCAATTGCTGCAACTTGCTGAAAATTGGCCCTATCATCTAGTTTGAACAGTTATGTTTAAAACATTGTATCCAGAGTGCATCAAACATGATTTTAGACCGTGTTTATGGAAAGAAAAGTGGTTATTTCTGTAGTTCAATTGCTGCAACTTGCTGAAAATTGGCCCTATCATCTAGTTTGAACAGTTATGTTTAAAACATTGTATCCAGAGTGCATCAAACATGATTTTAGACCGTGTTTATGGAAAGAAAAGTGGTTGTTTCTGTAGTTCAATTGCTGCGACTTGCTGAAAATTGGCCCTATCATCTAGTTTGAACAGTTATGTTTAAAACATTGTATCCAGAGTGCATCAAACATGATTTTAGACCATGGTTATTTCTGTAGTTCAATTGCTGCGACTTGCTGAAAATTGGCCCTATCATCTAGTTTGAACAGTTATGTTTAAAACATTGTATCCAGAGTGCATCAAAAATGATTTTAGACCGTGGTTCTTTCTGTAGTTCAATTGCTGCGACTTGCTGAAAATTGGCCCTATCATCTAGTTTGAACAGTTATTTTTATAACATTGTATCCAGAGTGCATCAAACATGATTTTAGACCGTGTTTATGGAAAGAAAAGTGGTTATTTCTGTAGTTCAATTGCTGCAACTTGCTGAAAATTGGCCCTATCATCTAGTTTGAACAGTTATGTTTAAAACATTGTATCCAGAGTGCATCAAACATGATTTTAGACCGTGTTTATGGAAAGAAAAGTGGTTATTTCTGTAGTTCAATTGCTGCAACTTGCTGAAAATTGGCCCTATCATCTAGTTTGAACAGTTATGTTTAAAACATTGTATCCAGAGTGCATCAAACATGATTTTAGACCGTGTTTATGGAAAGAAAAGTGGTTATTTCTGTAGTTCAATTGCTGCAACTTGCTGAAAATTGGCCCTATCATCTAGTTTGAACAGTTATGTTTAAAACATTGTATCCAGAGTGCATCAAACATGATTTTAGACCGTGTTTATGGAAAGAAAAGTGGTTATTTCTGTAGTTCAATTGCTGCGACTTGCTGAAAATTGGCCCTATCATCTAGTTTGAACAGTTATGTTTAAAACATTGTATCCAGAGTGCATCAAACATGATTTTAGACCATGGTTATTTCTGTAGTTCAATTGCTGCGACTTGCTGAAAATTGGCCCTATCATCTAGTTTGAACAGTTATGTTTAAAACATTGTATCCAGAGTGCATCAAAAATGATTTTAGACCGTGGTTCTTTCTGTAGTTCAATTGCTGCGACTTGCTGAAAATTGGCCCTATCATCTAGTTTGAACAGTTATGTTTAAAACATTGTATCCAGAGTGCATCAAACATGATTTTAGACCGTGTTTATGGAAAGAAAAGTGGTTATTTCTGTAGTTCAATTGCTGCAACTTGCTGAAAATTGGCCCTATCATCTAGTTTGAACAGTTATGTTTAAAACATTGTATCCAGAGTGCATCAAACATGATTTTAGACCGTGTTTATGGAAAGAAAAGTGGTTATTTCTGTAGTTCAATTGCTGCAACTTGCTGAAAATTGGCCCTATCATCTAGTTTGAACAGTTATGTTTAAAACATTGTATCCAGAGTGCATCAAACATGATTTTAGACCGTGTTTATGGAAAGAAAAGTGGTTATTTCTGTAGTTCAATTGCTGCAACTTGCTGAAAATTGGCCCTATCATCTACTTTGAACAGTTATGTTTAAAACATTGTATCCAGAGTGCATCAAACATGATTTTAGACCGTGTTTATGGAAAGAAAAGTGGTTATTTCTGTAGTTCAATTGCTGCAACTTGCTGAAAATTGGCGCTATCATCTAGTTTGAACAGTTATGTTTAAAACATTGTATCCAGAGTGCATCAAACATGATTTTAGACCGTGTTTATGGAAAGAAAAGTGGTTATTTCTGTAGTTCAATTGCTGCAACTTGCTGAAAATTGGCCCTATCATCTAGTTTGAACAGTTATGTTTAAAACATTGTATCCAGAGTGCATCAAACATGATTTTAGACCGTGTTTATGGAAAGAAAAGTGGTTATTTCTGTAGTTCAATTGCTGCAACTTGCTGAAAATTGGCCCTATCATCTAGTTTGAACAGTTATGTTTAAAACATTGTATCCAGAGTGCATCAAACATGATTTTAGACCGTGTTTATGGAAAGAAAAGTGGTTATTTCTGTAGTTCAATTGCTGCAACTTGCTGAAAATTGGCCCTATCATCTAGTTTGAACAGTTATGTTTAAAACATTGTATCCAGAGTGCATCAAACATGATTTTAGACCGTGTTTATGGAAAGAAAAGTGGTTATTTCTGTAGTTCAATTGCTGCAACTTGCTGAAAATTGGCCCTATCATCTAGTTTGAACAGTTATGTTTAAAACATTGTATCCAGAGTGCATCAAACATGATTTTAGACCGTGTTTATGGAAAGAAAAGTGGTTATTTCTGTAGTTCAATTGCTGCGACTTGCTGAAAATTGGCCCTATCATCTAGTTTGAACAGTTATGTTTAAAACATTGTATCCAGAGTGCATCAAACATGATTTTAGACCATGGTTATTTCTGTAGTTCAATTGCTGCGACTTGCTGAAAATTGGCCCTATCATCTAGTTTGAACAGTTATGTTTAAAACATTGTATCCAGAGTGCATCAAAAATGATTTTAGACCGTGGTTCTTTCTGTAGTTCAATTGCTGCGACTTGCTGAAAATTGGCCCTATCATCTAGTTTGAACAGTTATGTTTAAAACATTGTATCCAGAGTGCATCAAACATGATTTTAGACCGTGTTTATGGAAAGAAAAGTGGTTATTTCTGTAGTTCAATTGCTGCAACTTGCTGAAAATTGGCCCTATCATCTAGTTTGAACAGTTATGTTTAAAACATTGTATCCAGAGTGCATCAAACATGATTTTAGACCGTGTTTATGGAAAGAAAAGTGGTTATTTCTGTAGTTCAATTGCTGCAACTTGCTGAAAATTGGCCCTATCATCTAGTTTGAACAGTTATGTTTAAAACATTGTATCCAGAGTGCATCAAACATGATTTTAGACCGTGTTTATGGAAAGAAAAGTGGTTATTTCTGTAGTTCAATTGCTGCAACTTGCTGAAAATTGGCCCTATCATCTACTTTGAACAGTTATGTTTAAAACATTGTATCCAGAGTGCATCAAACATGATTTTAGATCGTGTTTATGGAAAGAAAAGTGGTTATTTCTGTAGTTCAATTGCTGCAACTTGCTGAAAATTGGCCCTATCATCTAGTTTGAACAGTTATGTTTAAAACATTGTATCCAGAGTGCATCAAACATGATTTTAGACCGTGTTTATGGAAAGAAAAGTGGTTATTTCTGTAGTTCAATTGCTGCAACTTGCTGAAAATTGGCCCTATCATCTAGTTTGAACAGTTATGTTTAAAACATTGTATCCAGAGTGCATCAAACATGATTTTAGACCGTGTTTATGGAAAGAAAAGTGGTTATTTCTGTAGTTCAATTGCTGCAACTTGCTGAAATTGGCCCTATCATCTAGTTTGAACAGTTATGTTTAAAACATTGTATCCAGAGTGCATCAAACATGATTTTAGACCGTGTTTATGGAAAGAAAAGTGGTTATTTCTGTAGTTCAATTGCTGCAACTTGCTGAAAATTGGCCCTATCATCTAGTTTGAACAGTTATGTTTAAAACATTGTATCCAGAGTGCATCAAACATGATTTTAGACCGTGTTTATGGAAAGAAAAGTGGTTATTTCTGTAGTTCAATTGCTGCAACTTGCTGAAAATTGGCCCTATCATCTACTTTGAACAGTTATGTTTAAAACATTGTATCCAGAGTGCATCAAACATGATTTTAGACCGTGTTTATGGAAAGAAAAGTGGTTATTTCTGTAGTTCAATTGCTGCAACTTGCTGAAAATTGGCCCTATCATCTAGTTTGAACAGTTATGTTTAAAACATTGTATCCAGAGTGCATCAAACATGATTTTAGACCGTGTTTATGGAAAGAAAAGTGGTTATTTCTGTAGTTCAATTGCTGCAACTTGCTGAAAATTGGCCCTATCATCTAGTTTGAACAGTTATGTTTAAAACATTGTATCCAGAGTGCATCAAACATGATTTTAGACCGTGTTTATGGAAAGAAAAGTGGTTATTTCTGTAGTTCAATTGCTGCAACTTGCTGAAAATTGGCCCTATCATCTAGTTTGAACAGTTATGTTTAAAACATTGTATCCAGAGTGCATCAAACATGATTTTAGACCGTGTTTATGGAAAGAAAAGTGGTTATTTCTGTAGTTCAATTGCTGCAACTTGCTGAAAATTGGCCCTATCATCTAGTTTGAACAGTTATGTTTAAAACATTGTATCCAGAGTGCATCAAACATGATTTTAGACCGTGTTTATGGAAAGAAAAGTGGTTATTTCTGTAGTTCAATTGCTGCGACTTGCTGAAAATTGGCCCTATCATCTAGTTTGAACAGTTATGTTTAAAACATTGTATCCAGAGTGCATCAAACATGATTTTAGACCATGGTTATTTCTGTAGTTCAATTGCTGCGACTTGCTGAAAATTGGCCCTATCATCTAGTTTGAACAGTTATGTTTAAAACATTGTATCCAGAGTGCATCAAAAATGATTTTAGACCGTGGTTCTTTCTGTAGTTCAATTGCTGCGACTTGCTGAAAATTGTCCCTATCATCTAGTTTGAACAGTTATGTTTAAAACATTGTATCCAGAGTGCATCAAACATGATTTTAGACCGTGTTTATGGAAAGAAAAGTGGTTATTTCTGTAGTTCAATTGCTGCAACTTGCTGAAAATTGGCCCTATCATCTAGTTTGAACAGTTATGTTTAAAACATTGTATCCAGAGTGCATCAAACATGATTTTAGACCGTGTTTATGGAAAGAAAAGTGGTTATTTCTGTAGTTCAATTGCTGCGACTTGCTGAAAATTGGCCCTATCATCTAGTTTGAACAGTTATGTTTAAAACATTGTATCCAGAGTGCATCAAACATGATTTTAGACCATGGTTATTTCTGTAGTTCAATTGCTGCTACTTGCTGAAAATTGGCCCTATCATCTAGTTTGAACAGTTATGTTTAAAACATTGTATCCAGAGTGCATCAAAAATGATTTTAGACCGTGGTTCTTTCTGTAGTTCAATTGCTGCGACTTGCTGAAAATTGGCCCTATCATCTAGTTTGAACAGTTATGTTTAAAACATTGTATCCAGAGTGCATCAAACATGATTTTAGACCGTGTTTATGGAAAGAAAAGTGGTTATTTCTGTAGTTCAAGTGCTGCAACTTGCTGAAAATTGGCCCTATCATCTAGTTTGAACAGTTATGTTTAAAACATTGTATCCAGAGTGCATCAAACATGATTTTAGACCGTGTTTATGGAAAGAAAAGTGGTTATTTCTGTAGTTCAATTGCTGCAACTTGCTGAAAATTGGCCCTATCATCTAGTTTGAACAGTTATGTTTAAAACATTGTATCCAGAGTGCATCAAACATGATTTTAGACCGTGTTTATGGAAAGAAAAGTGGTTATTTCTGTAGTTCAATTGCTGCAACTTGCTGAAAATTGGCCCTATCATCTAGTTTGAACAGTTATGTTTAAAACATTGTATCCAGAGTGCATCAAACATGATTTTAGACCGTGTTTATTTCTGTAGTTCAATTGCTGCGACTTGCTGAAAATTGGCCCTATCATCTAGTTTGAACAGTTATGTTTAAAACATTGTATCCAGAGTGCATCAAACATGATTTTAGACCGTGTTTATGGAAAGAAAAGTGGTTATTTCTGTAGTTCAATTGCTGCAACTTGCTGAAAATTGGCCCTATCATCTAGTTTGAACAGTTATGTTTAAAACATTGTATCCAGAGTGCATCAAACATGATTTTAGACCGTGTTTATGGAAAGAAAAGTGGTTATTTCTGTAGTTCAATTGCTGCAACTTGCTGAAAATTGGCCCTATCATCTAGTTTGAACAGTTATGTTTAAAACATTGTATCCAGAGTGCATCAAACATGATTTTAGACCGTGTTTATGGAAAGAAAAGTGGTTATTTCTGTAGTTCAATTGCTGCAACTTGCTGAAAATTGGCCCTATCATCTACTTTGAACAGTTATGTTTAAAACATTGTATCCAGAGTGCATCAAACATGATTTTAGACCGTGTTTATGGAAAGAAAAGTGGTTATTTCTGTAGTTCAATTGCTGCAACTTGCTGAAAATTGGCTCTATCATCTAGTTTGAACATTTATGTTTAAAACATTGTATCCAGAGTGCATCAAACATGATTTTAGGCCGTGTTTATGGAAAGAAAAGTGGTTATTTCTGTAGTTCAATTGCTGCAACTTGCTGAAAATTGGCCCTATCATCTAGTTTGAACAGTTATGTTTAAAACATTGTATCCAGAGTGCATCAAACATGATTTTAAACCGTGTTTATGGAAAGAAAAGTGGTTATTTCTGCAGTTCAATTGCTGCAACTTGCTGAAAATTGGCCCTATCATCTAGTTTGAACAGTTATGTATAAACATTGTATCCAGAGTGCATCAAACATGATTTTAGACCGTGTTTATGGAAAGAAAAGTGGTTATTTCTGTAGTTCAATTGCTGCAACTTGCTGAAAATTGGCCCTATCATCTAGTTTGAACAGTTATGTTTAAAACGTATCCAGAGTGCATCAAACATGATTTTAGACCGTGTTTATGGAAAGAAAAGTGGTTATTTCTGTAGTTCAATTGCTGCAACTTGCTGAAAATTGGCCCTATCATCTAGTTTGAACAGTTATGTTTAAAACATTGTATCCAGAGTGCATCAAACATGATTTTAGACCGTGTTTATGGAAAGAAAAGTGGTTATTTCTGTAGTTCAATTGCTGCAACTTGCTGAAAATTGGCCCTATCATCTAGCTTGAACAGTTATGTTTAAAACATTGTATCCAGAGTGCATCAAACATGATTTTAGACCGTGTTTATGGAAAGAAAAGTGGTTATTTCTGTAGTTCAATTGCTGCAACTTGCTGAAAATTGGCCCTATCATCTAGTTTGAACAGTTATGTTTAAAACGTTGTATCCAGAGTGCATCAAACATGATTTTAGACCGTGTTTATGGAAAGAAAAGTGGTTATTTCTGTAGTTCAATTGCTGCAACTTGCTGAAAATTGGCCCGATCATCTAGTTTGAACAGTTATGTTTAAAACATTGTATCCAGAGTGCATCAAACATGATTTTAGACCGTGTTTATGGAAAGAAAAGTGGTTATTTCTGTAGTTCAATTGCTGCAACTTGCTGAAAATTGGCCCGATCATCTAGTTTGAACAGTTATGTTTAAAACATTGTATCCAGAGTGCATCAAACATGATTTTAGACCGTGTTTATGGAAAGAAAAGTGGTTATTTCTGTAGTTCAATTGCTGCAACTTGCTGAAAATTGGCCCTATCATCTAGTTTGAACAGTTATGTTTAAAACATTGTATCCAGAGTGCATCAAACATGATTTTAGACCGTGTTTATGGAAAGAAAAGTGGTTATTTCTGTAGTTCAATTGCTGCAACTTGCTGAAAATTGGCCCGATCATCTAGTTTGAACAGTTATGTTTAAAACATTGTATCCAGAGTGCATCAAACATGATTTTAGACCGTGTTTATGGAAAGAAAAGTGGTTATTTCTGTAGTTCAATTGCTGCAACTTGCTGAAAATTGGCCCTATCATCTAGTTTGAACAGTTATGTTTAAAACATTGTATCCAGAGTGCATCAAACATGATTTTAGACCGTGTTTATGGAAAGAAAAGTGGTTATTTCTGTAGTTCAATTGCTGCAACTTGCTGAAAATTGGTCCTATCATCTAGTTTGAACAGTTATGTTTAAAACATTGTATCCAGAGTGCATCAAACATGATTTTAGACCGTGTTTATGGAAAGAAAAGTGGTTATTTCTGTAGTTCAATTGCTGCAACTTGCTGAAAATTGGCCCGATCATCTAGTTTGAACAGTTATGTTTAAAACATTGTATCCAGAGTGCATCAAACATGATTTTAGACCGTGTTTATGGAAAGAAAAGTGGTTATTTCTGTAGTTCAATTGCTGCAACTTGCTGAAAATTGGCCCTATCATCTAGTTTGAACAGTTATGTTTAAAACATTGTATCCAGAGTGCATCAAACATGATTTTAGACCGTGTTTATGGAAAGAAAAGTGGTTATTTCTGTAGTTCAATTGCTGCAACTTGCTGAAAATTGGCCCTATCATCTAGTTTGAACTGTTATGTTTAAAACATTGTATCCAGAGTGCATCAAACATGATTTTAGACCGTGTTTATGGAAAGAAAAGTGGTTATTTCTGTAGTTCAATTGCTGCAACTTGCTGAAAATTGGCCCTATCATCTAGTTTGAACAGTTATGTTTAAAACATTGTATCCAGAGTGCATCAAACATGATTTTAGACCGTGTTTATGGAAAGAAAAGTGGTTATTTCTGTAGTTCAATTGCTGCAACTTGCTGAAAATTGGCCCTATCATCTAGTTTGAACAGTTATGTTTAAAACATTGTATCCAGAGTGCATCAAACATGATTTTAGACCGTGTTTATGGAAAGAAAAGTGGTTATTTCTGTAGTTCAATTGCTGCAACTTGCTGAAAATTGGCCCTATCATCTAGTTTGAACAGTTATGTTTAAAACATTGTATCCAGAGTGCATCAAACATGATTTTAGACCGTGTTTATGGAAAGAAAAGTGGTTATTTCTGTAGTTCAATTGCTGCAACTTGCTGAAAATTGGCCCTATCATCTAGTTTGAACAGTTATGTTTAAAACATTGTATCCAGAGTGCATCAAACATGATTTTAGACCGTGTTTATGGAAAGAAAAGTGGTTATTTCTGTAGTTCAATTGCTGCAACTTGCTGAAAATTGGCCCTATCATCTAGTTTGAACAGTTATGTTTAAAACATTGTATCCAGAGTGCATCAAACATGATTTTAGAACGTGTTTATAGAAAGAAAAGTGGTTATTTCTGTAGTTCAATTGCTGCAACTTGCTGAAAATTGGCCCTATCATCTAGTTTGAACAGTTATGTTTAAAACATTGTATCCAGAGTGCATCAAACATGATTTTAGACCGTGTTTATGGAAAGAAAAGTGGTTATTTCTGTAGTTCAATTGCTGCAACTTGCTGAAAATTGGCCCTATCATCTAGTTTGAACAGTTATGTTTAAAACATTGTATCCAGAGTGCATCAAACATGATTTTAGACCGTGTTTATGGAAAGAAAAGTGGTTATTTCTGTAGTTCAATTGCTGCAACTTGCTGAAAATTGGCCCTATCATCTAGTTTGAACTGTTATGTTTAAAACATTGTATCCAGAGTGCATCAAACATGATTTTAGACCGTGTTTATGGAAAGAAAAGTGGTTATTTCTGTAGTTCAATTGCTGCAACTTGCTGAAAATTGGCCCTATCATCTAGTTTGAACAGTTATGTTTAAAACATTGTATCCAGAGTGCATCAAACATGATTTTAGACCGTGTTTATGGAAAGAAAAGTGGTTATTTCTGTAGTTCAATTGCTGCAACTTGCTGAAAATTGGCCCTATCATCTAGTTTGAACAGTTATGTTTAAAACATTGTATCCAGAGTGCATCAAACATGATTTTAGACCGTGTTTATGGAAAGAAAAGTGGTTATTTCTGTAGTTCAATTGCTGCAACTTGCTGAAAATTGGCCCTATCATCTAGTTTGAACAGTTATGTTTAAAACATTGTATCCAGAGTGCATCAAACATGATTTTAGACCGTGTTTATGGAAAGAAAAGTGGTTATTTCTGTAGTTCAATTGCTGCAACTTGCTGAAAATTGGCCCTATCATCTAGTTTGAACAGTTATGTTTAAAACATTGTATCCAGAGTGCATCAAACATGATTTTAGACCGTGTTTATGGAAAGAAAAGTGGTTATTTCTGTAGTTCAATTGCTGCAACTTGCTGAAAATTGGCCCTATCATCTAGTTTGAACAGTTATGTTTAAAACATTGTATCCAGAGTGCATCAAACATGATTTTAGACCGTGTTTATGGAAAGAAAAGTGGTTATTTCTGTAGTTCAATTGCTGCAACTTGCTGAAAATTGGCCCTATCATCTAGTTTGAACAGTTATGTTTAAAACATTGTATCCAGAGTGCATCAAACATGATTTTAGACCGTGTTTATGGAAAGAAAAGTGGTTATTTCTGTAGTTCAATTGCTGCAACTTGCTGAAAATTGGCCCTATCATCTAGTTTGAACAGTTATGTTTAAAACATTGTATCCAGAGTGCATCAAACATGATTTTAGACCGTGTTTATGGAAAGAAAAGTGGTTATTTCTGTAGTTCAATTGCTGCAACTTGCTGAAAATTGGCCCTATCATCTAGTTTGAACAGTTATGTTTAAAACATTGTATCCAGAGTGCATCAAACATGATTTTAGACCGTGTTTATGGAAAGAAAAGTGGTTATTTCTGTAGTTCAATTGCTGCAACTTGCTGAAAATTGGCCCTATCATCTAGTTTGAACAGTTATGTTTAAAACATTGTATCCAGAGTGCATCAAACATGATTTTAGACCGTGTTTATGGAAAGAAAAGTGGTTATTTCTGTAGTTCAATTGCTGCAACTTGCTGAAAATTGGCCCGATCATCTAGTTTGAACAGTTATGTTTAAAACATTGTATCCAGAGTGCATCAAACATGATTTTAGACCGTGTTTATGGAAAGAAAAGTGGTTATTTCTGTAGTTCAATTGCTGCAACTTGCTGAAAATTGGCCCTATCATCTAGTTTGAACAGTTATGTTTAAAACATTGTATCCAGAGTGCATCAAACATGATTTCAGACCGTGTTTATGGAAAGAAAAGTGGTTATTTCTGTAGTTCAATTGCTGCAACTTGCTGAAAATTGGTCCTATCATCTAGTTTGAACAGTTATGTTTAAAACATTGTATCCAGAGTGCATCAAACATGATTTTAGACCGTGTTTATGGAAAGAAAAGTGGTTATTTCTGTAGTTCAATTGCTGCAACTTGCTGAAAATTGGCCCGATCATCTAGTTTGAACAGTTATGTTTAAAACATTGTATCCAGAGTGCATCAAACATGATTTTAGACCGTGTTTATGGAAAGAAAAGTGGTTATTTCTGTAGTTCAATTGCTGCAACTTGCTGAAAATTGGCCCTATCATCTAGTTTGAACAGTTATGTTTAAAACATTGTATCCAGAGTGCATCAAACATGATTTTAGACCGTGTTTATGGAAAGAAAAGTGGTTATTTCTGTAGTTCAATTGCTGCAACTTGCTGAAAATTGGCCCTATCATCTAGTTTGAACTGTTATGTTTAAAACATTGTATCCAGAGTGCATCAAACATGATTTTAGACCGTGTTTATGGAAAGAAAAGTGGTTATTTCTGTAGTTCAATTGCTGCAACTTGCTGAAAATTGGCCCTATCATCTAGTTTGAACAGTTATGTTTAAAACATTGTATCCAGAGTGCATCAAACATGATTTTAGACCGTGTTTATGGAAAGAAAAGTGGTTATTTCTGTAGTTCAATTGCTGCAACTTGCTGAAAATTGGCCCTATCATCTAGTTTGAACAGTTATGTTTAAAACATTGTATCCAGAGTGCATCAAACATGATTTTAGACCGTGTTTATGGAAAGAAAAGTGGTTATTTCTGTAGTTCAATTGCTGCAACTTGCTGAAAATTGGCCCTATCATCTAGTTTGAACAGTTATGTTTAAAACATTGTATCCAGAGTGCATCAAACATGATTTTAGACCGTGTTTATGGAAAGAAAAGTGGTTATTTCTGTAGTTCAATTGCTGCAACTTGCTGAAAATTGGCCCTATCATCTAGTTTGAACAGTTATGTTTAAAACATTGTATCCAGAGTGCATCAAACATGATTTTAGACCGTGTTTATGGAAAGAAAAGTGGTTATTTCTGTAGTTCAATTGCTGCAACTTGCTGAAAATTGGCCCTATCATCTAGTTTGAACAGTTATGTTTAAAACATTGTATCCAGAGTGCATCAAACATGATTTTAGAACGTGTTTATAGAAAGAAAAGTGGTTATTTCTGTAGTTCAATTGCTGCAACTTGCTGAAAATTGGCCCTATCATCTAGTTTGAACAGTTATGTTTAAAACATTGTATCCAGAGTGCATCAAACATGATTTTAGACCGTGTTTATGGAAAGAAAAGTGGTTATTTCTGTAGTTCAATTGCTGCAACTTGCTGAAAATTGGCCCTATCATCTAGTTTGAACAGTTATGTTTAAAACATTGTATCCAGAGTGCATCAAACATGATTTTAGACCGTGTTTATGGAAAGAAAAGTGGTTATTTATGTAGTTCAATTGCTGCAACTTGCTGAAAATTGGCCCTATCATCTAGTTTGAACTGTTATGTTTAAAACATTGTATCCAGAGTGCATCAAACATGATTTTAGACCGTGTTTATGGAAAGAAAAGTGGTTATTTCTGTAGTTCAATTGCTGCAACTTGCTGAAAATTGGCCCTATCATCTAGTTTGAACAGTTATGTTTAAAACATTGTATCCAGAGTGCATCAAACATGATTTTAGACCGTGTTTATGGAAAGAAAAGTGGTTATTTCTGTAGTTCAATTGCTGCAACTTGCTGAAAATTGGCCCTATCATCTAGTTTGAACAGTTATGTTTAAAACATTGTATCCAGAGTGCATCAAACATGATTTTAGACCGTGTTTATGGAAAGAAAAGTGGTTATTTCTGTAGTTCAATTGCTGCAACTTGCTGAAAATTGGCCCTATCATCTAGTTTGAACAGTTATGTTTAAAACATTGTATCCAGAGTGCATCAAACATGATTTTAGACCGTGTTTATGGAAAGAAAAGTGGTTATTTCTGTAGTTCAATTGCTGCAACTTGCTGAAAATTGGCCCTATCATCTAGTTTGAACAGTTATGTTTAAAACATTGTATCCAGAGTGCATCAAACATGATTTTAGACCGTGTTTATGGAAAGAAAAGTGGTTATTTCTGTAGTTCAATTGCTGCAACTTGCTGAAAATTGGCCCTATCATCTAGTTTGAACAGTTATGTTTAAAACATTGTATCCAGAGTGCATCAAACATGATTTTAGACCGTGTTTATGGAAAGAAAAGTGGTTATTTCTGTAGTTCAATTGCTGCAACTTGCTGAAAATTGGCCCTATCATCTAGTTTGAACAGTTATGTTTAAAACATTGTATCCAGAGTGCATCAAACATGATTTTAGACCGTGTTTATGGAAAGAAAAGTGGTTATTTCTGTAGTTCAATTGCTGCAACTTGCTGAAAATTGGCCCTATCATCTAGTTTGAACAGTTATGTTTAAAACATTGTATCCAGAGTGCATCAAACATGATTTTAGACCGTGTTTATGGAAAGAAAAGTGGTTATTTCTGTAGTTCAATTGCTGCAACTTGCTGAAAATTGGCCCTATCATCTAGTTTGAACAGTTATGTTTAAAACATTGTATCCAGAGTGCATCAAACATGATTTTAGACCGTGTTTATGGAAAGAAAAGTGGTTATTTCTGTAGTTCAATTGCTGCAACTTGCTGAAAATTGGCCCTATCATCTAGTTTGAACTGTTATGTTTAAAACATTGTATCCAGAGTGCATCAAACATGATTTTAGACCGTGTTTATGGAAAGAAAAGTGGTTATTTCTGTAGTTCAATTGCTGCAACTTGCTGAAAATTGGCCCTATCATCTAGTTTGAACAGTTATGTTTAAAACATTGTATCCAGAGTGCATCAAACATGATTTTAGACCGTGTTTATGGAAAGAAAAGTGGTTATTTCTGTAGTTCAATTGCTGCAACTTGCTGAAAATTGGCCCTATCATCTAGTTTGAACAGTTATGTTTAAAACATTGTATCCAGAGTGCATCAAACATGATTTTAGACCGTGTTTATGGAAAGAAAAGTGGTTATTTCTGTAGTTCAATTGCTGCAACTTGCTGAAAATTGGCCCTATCATCTAGTTTGAACAGTTATGTTTAAAACATTGTATCCAGAGTGCATCAAACATGATTTTAGACCGTGTTTATGGAAAGAAAAGTGGTTATTTCTGTAGTTCAATTGCTGCAACTTGCTGAAAATTGGCCCTATCATCTAGTTTGAACAGTTATGTTTAAAACATTGTATCCAGAGTGCATCAAACATGATTTTAGACCGTGTTTATGGAAAGAAAAGTGGTTATTTCTGTAGTTCAATTGCTGCAACTTGCTGAAAATTGGCCCTATCATCTAGTTTGAACAGTTATGTATAAAACATTGTATCCAGAGTGCATCAAACATGATTTTAGACCATGTTTATGGAAAGAAAAGTGGTTATTTCTGTAGTTCAATTGCTGCAACTTGCTGAAAATTGGCCCTATCATCTAGTTTGAACAGTTATGTTTAAAACATTGTATCCAGAGTGCATCAAACATGATTTTAGACCGTGTTTATGGAAAGAAAAGTGGTTATTTCTGTAGTTCAATTGCTGCAACTTGCTGAAAATTGGCCCTATCATCTAGTTTGAACTGTTATGTTTAAAACATTGTATCCAGAGTGCATCAAACATGATTTTAGACCGTGTTTATGGAAAGAAAAGTGGTTATTTCTGTAGTTCAATTGCTGCAACTTGCTGAAAATTGGCCCTATCATCTAGTTTGAACAGTTATGTTTAAAACATTGTATCCAGAGTGCATCAAACATGATTTTAGACCGTGTTTATGGAAAGAAAAGTGGTTATTTCTGTAGTTCAATTGCTGCAACTTGCTGAAAATTGGCCCTATCATCTAGTTTGAACAGTTATGTTTAAAACATTGTATCCAGAGTGCATCAAACATGATTTTAGACCGTGTTTATGGAAAGAAAAGTGGTTATTTCTGTAGTTCAATTGCTGCAACTTGCTGAAAATTGGCCCTATCATCTAGTTTGAACAGTTATGTTTAAAACGTATCCAGAGTGCATCAAACATGATTTTAGACCGTGTTTATGGAAAGAAAAGTGGTTATTTCTGTAGTTCAATTGCTGCAACTTGCTGAAAATTGGCCCTATCATCTAGTTTGAACAGTTATGTTTAAAACATTGTATCCAGAGTGCATCAAACATGATTTTAGACCGTGTTTATGGAAAGAAAAGTGGTTATTTCTGTAGTTCAATTGCTGCAACTTGCTGAAAATTGGCCCTATCATCTAGTTTGAACAGTTATGTTTAAAACATTGTATCCAGAGTGCATCAAACATGATTTTAGACCGTGTTTATGGAAAGAAAAGTGGTTATTTCTGTAGTTCAATTGCTGCAACTTGCTGAAAATTGGCCCTATCATCTAGTTTGAACAGTTATCTTTAAAACATTGTATCCAGAGTGCATCAAACATGATTTTAGACCGTGTTTATGGAAAGAAAAGTGGTTATTTCTGTAGTTCAATTGCTGCAACTTGCTGAAAATTGGCCCTATCATCTAGTTTGAACAGTTATGTTTAAAACATTGTATCCAGAGTGCATCAAACATGATTTTAGAACGTGTTTATGGAAAGAAAAGTGGTTATTTCTGTAGTTCAATTGCTGCAACTTGCTGAAAATTGGCCCTATCATCTAGTTTGAACTGTTATGTTTAAAACATTGTATCCAGAGTGCATCAAACATGATTTTAGACCGTGTTTATGGAAAGAAAAGTGGTTATTTCTGTAGTTCAATTGCTGCAACTTGCTGAAAATTGGCCCTATCATCTAGTTTGAACAGTTATGTTTAAAACATTGTATCCAGAGTGCATCAAACATGATTTTAGACCGTGTTTATGGAAAGAAAAGTGGTTATTTCTGTAGTTCAATTGCTGCAACTTGCTG
This sequence comes from Oncorhynchus clarkii lewisi, assembly GCF_045791955.1. Classification (NCBI taxonomy): domain Eukaryota; kingdom Metazoa; phylum Chordata; class Actinopteri; order Salmoniformes; family Salmonidae; genus Oncorhynchus; species Oncorhynchus clarkii. The sequence goes on from NC_092155.1 coordinate 34,138,087, forward strand.
AAAATTGGCCCTATCATCTAGTTTGAACAGTTATGTTTAAAACATTGTATCCAGAGTGCATCAAACATGATTTTAGACCGTGTTTATGGAAAGAAAAGTGGTTATTTCTGTAGTTCAATTGCTGCAACTTGCTGAAAATTGGCCCTATCATCTAGTTTGAACAGTTATGTTTAAAACATTGTATCCAGAGTGCATCAAACATGATTTTAGACCGTGTTTATGGAAAGAAAAGTGGTTATTTCTGTAGTTCAATTGCTGCAACTTGCTGAAAATTGGCCCTATCATCTAGTTTGAACAGTTATGTTTAAAACATTGTATCCAGAGTGCATCAAACATGATTTTAGACCGTGTTTATGGAAAGAAAAGTGGTTATTTCTGTAGTTCAATTGCTGCAACTTGCTGAAAATTGGCCCTATCATCTAGTTTGAACAGTTATGTTTAAAACATTGTATCCAGAGTGCATCAAACATGATTTTAGACCGTGTTTATGGAAAGAAAAGTGGTTATTTCTGTAGTTCAATTGCTGCAACTTGCTGAAAATTGGCCCTATCATCTAGTTTGAACAGTTATGTTTAAAACATTGTATCCAGAGTGCATCAAACATGATTTTAGACCGTGTTTATGGAAAGAAAAGTGGTTATTTCTGTAGTTCAATTGCTGCAACTTGCTGAAAATTGGCCCTATCATCTAGTTTGAACAGTTATGTTTAAAACATTGTATCCAGAGTGCATCAAACATGATTTTAGACCGTGTTTATGGAAAGAAAAGTGGTTATTTCTGTAGTTCAATTGCTGCAACTTGCTGAAAATTGGCCCTATCATCTAGTTTGAACAGTTATGTTTAAAACATTGTATCCAGAGTGCATCAAACATGATTTTAGACCGTGTTTATGGAAAGAAAAGTGGTTATTTCTGTAGTTCAATTGCTGCAACTTGCTGAAAATTGGCCCTATCATCTAGTTTGAACAGTTATGTTTAAAACATTGTATCCAGAGTGCATCAAACATGATTTTAGACCGTGTTTATGGAAAGAAAAGTGGTTATTTCTGTAGTTCAATTGCTGCAACTTGCTGAAAATTGGCCCTATCATCTAGTTTGAACAGTTATGTTTAAAACATTGTATCCAGAGTGCATCAAACATGATTTTAGACCGTGTTTATGGAAAGAAAAGTGGTTATTTCTGTAGTTCAATTGCTGCAACTTGCTGAAAATTGGCCCTATCATCTAGTTTGAACAGTTATGTATAAAACATTGTCTCCAGAGTGCATCAAACATGATTTTAGACCGTGTTTATGGAAAGAAAAGTGGTTATTTCTGTAGTTCAATTGCTGCAACTTGCTGAAAATTGGCCCTATCATCTAGTTTGAACAGTTATGTTTAAAACATTGTATCCAGAGTGCATCAAACATGATTTTAGACCGTGTTTATGGAAAGAAAAGTGGTTATTTCTGTAGTTCAATTGCTGCAACTTGCTGAAAATTGGCCCTATCATCTAGTTTGAACAGTTATGTTTAAAACATTGTATCCAGAGTGCATCAAACATGATTTTAGACCGTGTTTATGGAAAGAAAAGTGGTTATTTCTGTAGTTCAATTGCTGCAACTTGCTGAAAATTGGCCCTATCATCTAGTTTGAACAGTTATGTTTAAAACATTGTATCCAGAGTGCATCAAACATGATTTTAGACCGTGTTTATGGAAAGAAAAGTGGTTATTTCTGTAGTTCAATTGCTGCAACTTGCTGAAAATTGGCCCTATCATCTAGTTTGAACAGTTATGTTTAAAACATTGTATCCAGAGTGCATCAAACATGATTTTAGACCGTGTTTATGGAAAGAAAAGTGGTTATTTCTGTAGTTCAATTGCTGCAACTTGCTGAAAATTGGCCCTATCATCTAGTTTGAACAGTTATGTTTAAAACATTGTATCCAGAGTGCATCAAACATGATTTTAGAACGTGTTTATGGAAAGAAAAGTGGTTATTTCTGTAGTTCAATTGCTGCAACTTGCTGAAAATTGGCCCTTTCATCTAGTTTAAACAGTTATGTTTAAAACATTGTATCCAGAGTGCATCAAACATGATTTTAGAACGTGTTTATGGAAAGAAAAGTGGTTATTTCTGTAGTTCAATTGCTGCAACTTGCTGAAAATTGGCCCTATCATCTAGTTTGAACAGTTATGTTTAAAACATTGTATCCAGAGTGCATCAAACATGATTTTAGACCGTGTTTATGGAAAGAAAAGTGGTTATTTCTGTAGTTCAATTGCTGCAACTTGCTGAAAATTGGCCCTTTCATCTAGTTTAAACAGTTATGTTTAAAACATTGTATCCAGAGTGCATCAAACATGATTTTAGACCGTGTTTATGGAAAGAAAAGTGGTTATTTATGTAGTTCAATTGCTGCAACTTGCTGAAAATTGGCCCTATCATCTAGTTTGAACAGTTATGTTTAAAACATTGTATCCAGAGTGCATCAAACATGATTTTAGACCGTGTTTATGGAAAGAAAAGTGGTTATTTCTGTAGTTCAATTGCTGCAACTTGCTGAAAATTGGCCCTATCATCTAGTTTGAACAGTTATGTTTAAAACATTGTATCCAGAGTGCATCAAACATGATTTTAGACCGTGTTTATGGAAAGAAAAGTGGTTATTTCTGTAGTTCAATTGCTGCAACTTGCTGAAAATTGGCCCTATCATCTAGTTTGAACAGTTATGTTTAAAACATTTTATCCAGAGTGCATCAAACATGATTTTAGACCGTGTTTATGGAAAGAAAAGTGGTTATTTCTGTAGTTCAATTGCTGCAACTTGCTGAAAATTGGCCCTATCATCTAGTTTGAACAGTTATGTTTAAAACATTGTATCCAGAGTGCATCAAACATGATTTTAGACCGTGTTTATGGAAAGAAAAGTGGTTATTTCTGTAGTTCAATTGCTGCAACTTGCTGAAAATTGGCCCTATCATCTAGTTTGAACAGTTATGTTTAAAACATTGTATCCAGAGTGCATCAAACATGATTTTAGACCGTGTTTATGGAAAGAAAAGTGGTTATTTCTGTAGTTCAATTGCTGCAACTTGCTGAAAATTGGCCCTATCATCTAGTTTGAACAGTTATCTTTAAAACATTGTATCCAGAGTGCACCAAACATGATTTTAGACAGTGTTTATGGAAAGAAAAGTGGTTATTTCTGTAGTTCAATTGCTGCAACTTGCTGAAAATTGGCCCTATCATCTAGTTTGAACAGTTATGTTTAAAACATTGTATCCAGAGTGCATCAAACATGATTTTAGAACGTGTTTATGGAAAGAAAAGTGGTTATTTCTGTAGTTCAATTGCTGCAACTTGCTGAAAATTGGCCCTATCATCTAGTTTGAACAGTTATGTTTAAAACATTGTATCCAGAGTGCATCAAACATGATTTTAGACCGTGTTTATGGAAAGAAAAGTGGTTATTTCTGTAGTTCAATTGCTGCAACTTGCTGAAAATTGGCCCTATCATCTAGTTTGAACAGTTATGTTTAAAACATTGTATCCAGAGTGCATCAAACATGATTTTAGACCGTGTTTATGGAAAGAAAAGTGGTTATTTCTGTAGTTCAATTGCTGCAACTTGCTGAAAATTGGCCCTATCATCTAGTTTGAACAGTTATGTATAAACATTGTATCCAGAGTGCATCAAACATGATTTTAGACCGTGTTTATGGAAAGAAAAGTGGTTATTTCTGTAGTTCAATTGCTGCAACTTGCTGAAAATTGGCCCTATCATCTAGTTTGAACAGTTATGTTTAAAACATTGTATCCAGAGTGCATCAAACATGATTTTAGACCGTGTTTATGGAAAGAAAAGTGGTTATTTCTGTAGTTCAATTGCTGCAACTTGCTGAAAATTGGCACTATCATCTAGTTTGAACAGTTATGTTTAAAACATTGTATCCAGAGTGCATCAAACATGATTTTAGACCGTGTTTATGGAAAGAAAAGTGGTTATTTCTGTAGTTCAATTGCTGCAACTTGCTGAAAATTGGCCCTATCATCTAGTTTGAACAGTTATGTTTAAAACATTGTATCCAGAGTGCATCAAACATGATTTTAGACCGTGTTTATGAAAAGAAAAGTGGTTATTTCTGTAGTTCAATTGCTGCAACTTGCTGAAAATTGGCCCTATCATCTAGTTTGAACAGTTATGTTTAAAACATTGTATCCAGAGTGCATCAAACATGATTTTAGACCGTGTTTATGGAAAGAAAAGTGGTTATTTCTGTAGTTCAATTGCTGCAACTTGCTGAAAATTGGCCCTATCATCTAGTTTGAACAGTTATGTTTAAAACATTGTATCCAGAGTGCATCAAACATGATTTTAGACCGTGTTTATGGAAAGAAAAGTGGTTATTTCTGTAGTTCAATTGCTGCAACTTGCTGAAAATTGGCCCTATCATCTAGTTTGAACAGTTATGTTTAAAACATTGTATCCAGAGTGCATCAAACATGATTTTAGACCGTGTTTATGGAAAGAAAAGTGGTTATTTCTGTAGTTCAATTGCTGCAACTTGCTGAAAATTGGCCCTATCATCTAGTTTGAACAGTTATGTATAAAACATTGTATCCAGAGTGCATCAAACATGATTTTAGACCGTGTTTATGGAAAGAAAAGTGGTTATTTCTGTAGTTCAATTGCTGCAACTTGCTGAAAATTGGCCCTATCATCTAGTTTGAACAGTTATGTTTAAAACATTGTATCCAGAGTGCATCAAACATGATTTTAGACCGTGTTTATGGAAAGAAAAGTGGTTATTTCTGTAGTTCAATTGCTGCAACTTGCTGAAAATTGGCCCTATCATCTAGTTTGAACAGTTATGTTTAAAACATTGTATCCAGAGTGCATCAAACATGATTTTAGACCGTGTTTATGGAAAGAAAAGTGGTTATTTCTGTAGTTCAATTGCTGCAACTTGCTGAAAATTGGCCCTATCATCTAGTTTGAACAGTTATGTTTAAAACATTGTATCCAGAGTGCATCAAACATGATTTTAGACCGTGTTTATGGAAAGAAAAGTGGTTATTTCTGTAGTTCAATTGCTGCAACTTGCTGAAAATTGGCCCTATCATCTAGTTTGAACAGTTATGTTTAAAACATTGTATCCAGAGTGCATCAAACATGATTTTAGACCGTGTTTATGGAAAGAAAAGTGGTTATTTCTGTAGTTCAATTGCTGCAACTTGCTGAAAATTGGCCCTATCATCTAGTTTGAACAGTTATGTTTAAAACATTGTATCCAGAGTGCATCAAACATGATTTTAGAACGTGTTTATGGAAAGAAAAGTGGTTATTTCTGTAGTTCAATTGCTGCAACTTGCTGAAAATTGGCCCTTTCATCTAGTTTAAACAGTTATGTTTAAAACATTGTATCCAGAGTGCATCAAACATGATTTTAGAACGTGTTTATGGAAAGAAAAGTGGTTATTTCTGTAGTTCAATTGCTGCAACTTGCTGAAAATTGGCCCTATCATCTAGTTTGAACAGTTATGTTTAAAACATTGTATCCAGAGTGCATCAAACATGATTTTAGACCGTGTTTATGGAAAGAAAAGTGGTTATTTCTGTAGTTCAATTGCTGCAACTTGCTGAAAATTGGCCCTTTCATCTAGTTTAAACAGTTATGTTTAAAACATTGTATCCAGAGTGCATCAAACATGATTTTAGACCGTGTTTATGGAAAGAAAAGTGGTTATTTATGTAGTTCAATTGCTGCAACTTGCTGAAAATTGGCCCTATCATCTAGTTTGAACAGTTATGTTTAAAACATTGTATCCAGAGTGCATCAAACATGATTTTAGACCGTGTTTATGGAAAGAAAAGTGGTTATTTCTGTAGTTCAATTGCTGCAACTTGCTGAAAATTGGCCCTATCATCTAGTTTGAACAGTTATGTTTAAAACATTGTATCCAGAGTGCATCAAACATGATTTTAGACCGTGTTTATGGAAAGAAAAGTGGTTATTTCTGTAGTTCAATTGCTGCAACTTGCTGAAAATTGGCCCTATCATCTAGTTTGAACAGTTATGTTTAAAACATTTTATCCAGAGTGCATCAAACATGATTTTAGACCGTGTTTATGGAAATAAAAGTGGTTATTTCTGTAGTTCAATTGCTGCAACTTGCTGAAAATTGGCCCTATCATCTAGTTTGAACAGTTATGTTTAAAACATTGTATCCAGAGTGCATCAAACATGATTTTAGACCGTGTTTATGGAAAGAAAAGTGGTTATTTCTGTAGTTCAATTGCTGCAACTTGCTGAAAATTGGCCCTATCATCTAGTTTGAACAGTTATGTTTAAAACATTGTATCCAGAGTGCATCAAACATGATTTTAGACCGTGTTTATGGAAAGAAAAGTGGTTATTTCTGTAGTTCAATTGCTGCAACTTGCTGAAAATTGGCCCTATCATCTAGTTTGAACAGTTATCTTTAAAACATTGTATCCAGAGTGCACCAAACATGATTTTAGACAGTGTTTATGGAAAGAAAAGTGGTTATTTCTGTAGTTCAATTGCTGCAACTTGCTGAAAATTGGCCCTATCATCTAGTTTGAACAGTTATGTTTAAAACATTGTATCCAGAGTGCATCAAACATGATTTTAGAACGTGTTTATGGAAAGAAAAGTGGTTATTTCTGTAGTTCAATTGCTGCAACTTGCTGAAAATTGGCCCTATCATCTAGTTTGAACAGTTATGTTTAAAACATTGTATCCAGAGTGCATCAAACATGATTTTAGACCGTGTTTATGGAAAGAAAAGTGGTTATTTCTGTAGTTCAATTGCTGCAACTTGCTGAAAATTGGCCCTATCATCTAGTTTGAACAGTTATGTTTAAAACATTGTATCCAGAGTGCATCAAACATGATTTTAGACCGTGTTTATGGAAAGAAAAGTGGTTATTTCTGTAGTTCAATTGCTGCAACTTGCTGAAAATTGGCCCTATCATCTAGTTTGAACAGTTATGTATAAACATTGTATCCAGAGTGCATCAAACATGATTTTAGACCGTGTTTATGGAAAGAAAAGTGGTTATTTCTGTAGTTCAATTGCTGCAACTTGCTGAAAATTGGCCCTATCATCTAGTTTGAACAGTTATGTTTAAAACATTGTATCCAGAGTGCATCAAACATGATTTTAGACCGTGTTTATGGAAAGAAAAGTGGTTATTTCTGTAGTTCAATTGCTGCAACTTGCTGAAAATTGGCACTATCATCTAGTTTGAACAGTTATGTTTAAAACATTGTATCCAGAGTGCATCAAACATGATTTTAGACCGTGTTTATGGAAAGAAAAGTGGTTATTTCTGTAGTTCAATTGCTGCAACTTGCTGAAAATTGGCCCTATCATCTAGTTTGAACAGTTATGTTTAAAACATTGTATCCAGAGTGCATCAAACATGATTTTAGACCGTGTTTATGAAAAGAAAAGTGGTTATTTCTGTAGTTCAATTGCTGCAACTTGCTGAAAATTGGCCCTATCATCTAGTTTGAACAGTTATGTTTAAAACATTGTATCCAGAGTGCATCAAACATGATTTTAGACCGTGTTTATGGAAAGAAAAGTGGTTATTTCTGTAGTTCAATTGCTGCAACTTGCTGAAAATTGGCCCTATCATCTAGTTTGAACAGTTATGTTTAAAACATTGTATCCAGAGTGCATCAAACATGATTTTAGACCGTGTTTATGGAAAGAAAAGTGGTTATTTCTGTAGTTCAATTGCTGCAACTTGCTGAAAATTGGCCCTATCATCTAGTTTGAACAGTTATGTTTAAAACATTGTATCCAGAGTGCATCAAACATGATTTTAGACTGTGTTTATGGAAAGAAAAGTGGTTATTTCTGTAGTTCAATTGCTGCAACTTGCTGAAAATTGGCCCTATCATCTAGTTTGAACAGTTATGTTTAAAACATTGTATCCAGAGTGCATCAAACATGATTTTAGACCGTGTTTATGGAAAGAAAAGTGGTTATTTCTGTAGTTCAATTGCTGCAACTTGCTGAAAATTGGCCCTTTCATCTAGTTTAAACAGTTATGTTTAAAACATTGTATCCAGAGTGCATCAAACATGATTTTAGACCGTGTTTATGGAAAGAAAAGTGGTTATTTCTGTAGTTCAATTGCTGCAACTTGCTGAAAATTGGCCCTATCATCTAGTTTGAACAGTTATGTTTAAAACATTGTATCCAGAGTGCATCAAACATGATTTTAGACCGTGTTTATGGAAAGAAAAGTGGTTATTTCTGTAGTTCAATTGCTGCAACTTGCTGAAAATTGGCCCTATCATCTAGTTTGAACAGTTATGTTTAAAACATTGTATCCAGAGTGCATCAAACATGATTTTAGACCGTGTTTATGGAAAGAAAAGTGGTTATTTCTGTAGTTCAATTGCTGCAACTTGCTGAAAATTGGCCCTATCATCTAGTTTGAACAGTTATGTTTAAAACATTGTATCCAGAGTGCATCAAACATGATTTTAGACCGTGTTTATGGAAAGAAAAGTGGTTATTTCTGTAGTTCAATTGCTGCAACTTGCTGAAAATTGGCCCTATCATCTAGTTTGAACAGTTATGTTTAAAACATTGTATCCAGAGTGCATCAAACATGATTTTAGACCGTGTTTATGGAAAGAAAAGTGGTTATTTCTGTAGTTCAATTGCTGCAACTTGCTGAAAATTGGCCCTATCATCTAGTTTGAACAGTTATCTTTAAAACATTGTATCCAGAGTGCACCAAACATGATTTTAGACAGTGTTTATGGAAAGAAAAGTGGTTATTTCTGTAGTTCAATTGCTGCAACTTGCTGAAAATTGGCCCTATCATCTAGTTTGAACAGTTATGTTTAAAACATTGTATCCAGAGTGCATCAAACATGATTTTAGAACGTGTTTATGGAAAGAAAAGTGGTTATTTCTGTAGTTCAATTGCTGCAACTTGCTGAAAATTGGCCCTTTCATCTAGTTTAAACAGTTATGTTTAAAACATTGTATCCAGAGTGCATCAAACATGATTTTAGACCGTGTTTATGGAAAGAAAAGTGGTTATTTCTGTAGTTCAATTGCTGCAACTTGCTGAAAATTGGCCCTATCATCTAGTTTGAACAGTTATGTTTAAAACATTGTATCCAGAGTGCATCAAACATGATTTTAGACCGTGTTTATGGAAAGAAAAGTGGTTATTTCTGTAGTTCAATTGCTGCAACTTGCTGAAAATTGGCCCTTTCATCTAGTTTAAACAGTTATGTTTAAAACATTGTATCCAGAGTGCATCAAACATGATTTTAGACCGTGTTTATGGAAAGAAAAGTGGTTATTTATGTAGTTCAATTGCTGCAACTTGCTGAAAATTGGCCCTATCATCTAGTTTGAACAGTTATGTTTAAAACATTGTATCCAGAGTGCATCAAACATGATTTTAGACCGTGTTTATGGAAAGAAAAGTGGTTATTTCTGTAGTTCAATTGCTGCAACTTGCTGAAAATTGGCCCTATCATCTAGTTTGAACAGTTATGTTTAAAACATTGTATCCAGAGTGCATCAAACATGATTTTAGACCGTGTTTATGGAAAGAAAAGTGGTTATTTCTGTAGTTCAATTGCTGCAACTTGCTGAAAATTGGCCCTATCATCTAGTTTGAACAGTTATGTTTAAAACATTTTATCCAGAGTGCATCAAACATGATTTTAGACCGTGTTTATGGAAAGAAAAGTGGTTATTTCTGTAGTTCAATTGCTGCAACTTGCTGAAAATTGGCCCTATCATCTAGTTTGAACAGTTATGTTTAAAACATTGTATCCAGAGTGCATCAAACATGATTTTAGACCGTGTTTATGGAAAGAAAAGTGGTTATTTCTGTAGTTCAATTGCTGCAACTTGCTGAAAATTGGCCCTATCATCTAGTTTGAACAGTTATGTTTAAAACATTGTATCCAGAGTGCATCAAACATGATTTTAGACCGTGTTTATGGAAAGAAAAGTGGTTATTTCTGTAGTTCAATTGCTGCAACTTGCTGAAAATTGGCCCTATCATCTAGTTTGAACAGTTATCTTTAAAACATTGTATCCAGAGTGCACCAAACATGATTTTAGACAGTGTTTATGGAAAGAAAAGTGGTTATTTCTGTAGTTCAATTGCTGCAACTTGCTGAAAATTGGCCCTATCATCTAGTTTGAACAGTTATGTTTAAAACATTGTATCCAGAGTGCATCAAACATGATTTTAGAACGTGTTTATGGAAAGAAAAGTGGTTATTTCTGTAGTTCAATTGCTGCAACTTGCTGAAAATTGGCCCTATCATCTAGTTTGAACAGTTATGTTTAAAACATTGTATCCAGAGTGCATCAAACATGATTTTAGACCGTGTTTATGGAAAGAAAAGTGGTTATTTCTGTAGTTCAATTGCTGCAACTTGCTGAAAATTGGCCCTATCATCTAGTTTGAACAGTTATGTTTAAAACATTGTATCCAGAGTGCATCAAACATGATTTTAGACCGTGTTTATGGAAAGAAAAGTGGTTATTTCTGTAGTTCAATTGCTGCAACTTGCTGAAAATTGGCCCTATCATCTAGTTTGAACAGTTATGTATAAACATTGTATCCAGAGTGCATCAAACATGATTTTAGACCGTGTTTATGGAAAGAAAAGTGGTTATTTCTGTAGTTCAATTGCTGCAACTTGCTGAAAATTGGCCCTATCATCTAGTTTGAACAGTTATGTTTAAAACATTGTATCCAGAGTGCATCAAACATGATTTTAGACCGTGTTTATGGAAAGAAAAGTGGTTATTTCTGTAGTTCAATTGCTGCAACTTGCTGAAAATTGGCACTATCATCTAGTTTGAACAGTTATGTTTAAAACATTGTATCCAGAGTGCATCAAACATGATTTTAGACCGTGTTTATGGAAAGAAAAGTGGTTATTTCTGTAGTTCAATTGCTGCAACTTGCTGAAAATTGGCCCTATCATCTAGTTTGAACAGTTATGTTTAAAACATTGTATCCAGAGTGCATCAAACATGATTTTAGACCGTGTTTATGAAAAGAAAAGTGGTTATTTCTGTAGTTCAATTGCTGCAACTTGCTGAAAATTGGCCCTATCATCTAGTTTGAACAGTTATGTTTAAAACATTGTATCCAGAGTGCATCAAACATGATTTTAGACCGTGTTTATGGAAAGAAAAGTGGTTATTTCTGTAGTTCAATTGCTGCAACTTGCTGAAAATTGGCCCTATCATCTAGTTTGAACAGTTATGTTTAAAACATTGTATCCAGAGTGCATCAAACATGATTTTAGACCGTGTTTATGGAAAGAAAAGTGGTTATTTCTGTAGTTCAATTGCTGCAACTTGCTGAAAATTGGCCCTATCATCTAGTTTGAACAGTTATGTTTAAAACATTGTATCCAGAGTGCATCAAACATGATTTTAGACTGTGTTTATGGAAAGAAAAGTGGTTATTTCTGTAGTTCAATTGCTGCAACTTGCTGAAAATTGGCCCGATCATCTAGTTTGAACAGTTATGTTTAAAACATTGTATCCAGAGTGCATCAAACATGATTTTAGACCGTGTTTATGGAAAGTAAAGTGGTTATTTCTGTACTTCAATTGCTGCAACTTGCTGAAAATTGGCCCTATCATCTAGTTTGAACAGTTATGTTTAAAACATTGTATCCAGAGTGCATCAAACATGATTTTAGACCGTGTTTATGGAAAGAAAAGTGGTTATTTCTGTAGTTCAATTGCTGCAACTTGCTGAAAATTGGCCCTTTCATCTAGTTTAAACAGTTATGTTTAAAACATTGTATCCAGAGTGCATCAAACATGATTTTAGACCGTGTTTATGGAAAGAAAAGTGGTTATTTCTGTAGTTCAATTGCTGCAACTTGCTGAAAATTGGCCCTATCATCTAGTTTGAACAGTTATGTTTAAAACATTGTATCCAGAGTGCATCAAACATGATTTTAGACCGTGTTTATGGAAAGAAAAGTGGTTATTTCTGTAGTTCAATTGCTGCAACTTGCTGAAAATTGGCCCTATCATCTAGTTTGAACAGTTATGTTTAAAACATTGTATCCAGAGTGCATCAAACATGATTTTAGACCGTGTTTATGGAAAGAAAAGTGGTTATTTCTGTAGTTCAATTGCTGCAACTTGCTGAAAATTGGCCCTATCATCTAGTTTGAACAGTTATGTTTAAAACATTGTATCCAGAGTGCATCAAACATGATTTTAGACCGTGTTTATGGAAAGAAAAGTGGTTATTTCTGTAGTTCAATTGCTGCAACTTGCTGAAAATTGGCCCTATCATCTAGTTTGAACAGTTATGTTTAAAACATTGTATCCAGAGTGCATCAAACATGATTTTAGACCGTGTTTATGGAAAGAAAAGTGGTTATTTCTGTAGTTCAATTGCTGCAACTTGCTGAAAATTGGCCCTATCATCTAGTTTGAACAGTTATCTTTAAAACATTGTATCCAGAGTGCATCAAACATGATTTTAGACCGTGTTTATGGAAAGAAAAGTGGTTATTTCTGTAGTTCAATTGCTGCAACTTGCTGAAAATTGGCCCTATCATCTAGTTTGAACAGTTATCTTTAAAACATTGTATCCAGAGTGCACCAAACATGATTTTAGACAGTGTTTATGGAAAGAAAAGTGGTTATTTCTGTAGTTCAATTGCTGCAACTTGCTGAAAATTGGCCCTATCATCTAGTTTGAACAGTTATGTTTAAAACATTGTATCCAGAGTGCATCAAACATGATTTTAGAACGTGTTTATAGAAAGAAAAGTGGTTATTTCTGTAGTTCAATTGCTGCAACTTGCTGAAAATTGGCCCTATCATCTAGTTTGAACAGTTATGTTTAAAACATTGTATCCAGAGTGCATCAAACATGATTTTAGACCGTGTTTATGGAAAGAAAAGTGGTTATTTCTGTAGTTCAATTGCTGCAACTTGCTGAAAATTGGCCCTATCATCTAGTTTGAACAGTTATGTTTAAAACATTGTATCCAGAGTGCATCAAACATGATTTTAGACCGTGTTTATGGAAAGAAAAGTGGTTATTTCTGTAGTTCAATTGCTGCAACTTGCTGAAAATTGGCCCTATCATCTAGTTTGAACAGTTATGTTTAAAACATTGTATCCAGAGTGCATCAAACATGATTTTAGACCGTGTTTATGGAAAGAAAAGTGGTTATTTCTGTAGTTCAATTGCTGCAACTTGCTGAAAATTGGCCCGATCATCTAGTTTGAACAGTTATGTTTAAAACATTGTATCCAGAGTGCATCAAACATGATTTTAGACCGTGTTTATGGAAAGAAAAGTGGTTATTTCTGTAGTTCAATTGCTGCAACTTGCTGAAAATTGGCCCTATCATCTAGTTTGAACAGTTATGTTTAAAACATTGTATCCAGAGTGCATCAAACATGATTTTAGAACGTGTTTATGGAAAGAAAAGTGGTTATTTCTGTAGTTCAATTGCTGCAACTTGCTGAAAATTGGCCCTATCATCTAGTTTGAACAGTTATCTTTAAAAGATTGTATCCAGAGTGCATCAAACATGATTTTAGACCGTGTTTATGGAAAGTAAAGTGGTTATTTCTGTAGTTCAATTGCTGCAACTTGCTGAAAATTGGCCCTATCATCTAGTTTGAACAGTTATGTTTAAAACATTGTATCCAGAGTGCATCAAACATGATTTTAGACCGTGTTTATGGAAAGAAAAGTGGTTATTTCTGTAGTTCAATTGCTGCAACTTGCTGAAAATTGGCCCTTTCATCTAGTTTAAACAGTTATGTTTAAAACATTGTATCCAGAGTGCATCAAACATGATTTTAGACCGTGTTTATGGAAAGAAAAGTGGTTATTTCTGTAGTTCAATTGCTGCAACTTGCTGAAAATTGGCCCTATCATCTAGTTTGAACAGTTATGTTTAAAACATTGTATCCAGAGTGCATCAAACATGATTTTAGACCGTGTTTATGGAAAGAAAAGTGGTTATTTCTGTAGTTCAATTGCTGCAACTTGCTGAAAATTGGCCCTATCATCTAGTTTGAACAGTTATGTTTAAAACATTGTATCCAGAGTGCATCAAACATGATTTTAGACCGTGTTTATGGAAAGAAAAGTGGTTATTTCTGTAGTTCAATTGCTGCAACTTGCTGAAAATTGGCCCTATCATCTAGTTTGAACAGTTATGTTTAAAACATTGTATCCAGAGTGCATCAAACATGATTTTAGACCGTGTTTATGGAAAGAAAAGTGGTTATTTCTGTAGTTCAATTGCTGCAACTTGCTGAAAATTGGCCCTATCATCTAGTTTGAACAGTTATGTTTAAAACATTGTATCCAGAGTGCATCAAACATGATTTTAGACCGTGTTTATGGAAAGAAAAGTGGTTATTTCTGTAGTTCAATTGCTGCAACTTGCTGAAAATTGGCCCTATCATCTAGTTTGAACAGTTATCTTTAAAACATTGTATCCAGAGTGCATCAAACATGATTTTAGACCGTGTTTATGGAAAGAAAAGTGGTTATTTCTGTAGTTCAATTGCTGCAACTTGCTGAAAATTGGCCCTATCATCTAGTTTGAACAGTTATCTTTAAAACATTGTATCCAGAGTGCACCAAACATGATTTTAGACAGTGTTTATGGAAAGAAAAGTGGTTATTTCTGTAGTTCAATTGCTGCAACTTGCTGAAAATTGGCCCTATCATCTAGTTTGAACAGTTATGTTTAAAACATTGTATCCAGAGTGCATCAAACATGATTTTAGAACGTGTTTATAGAAAGAAAAGTGGTTATTTCTGTAGTTCAATTGCTGCAACTTGCTGAAAATTGGCCCTATCATCTAGTTTGAACAGTTATGTTTAAAACATTGTATCCAGAGTGCATCAAACATGATTTTAGACCGTGTTTATGGAAAGAAAAGTGGTTATTTCTGTAGTTCAATTGCTGCAACTTGCTGAAAATTGGCCCTATCATCTAGTTTGAACAGTTATGTTTAAAACATTGTATCCAGAGTGCATCAAACATGATTTTAGACCGTGTTTATGGAAAGAAAAGTGGTTATTTCTGTAGTTCAATTGCTGCAACTTGCTGAAAATTGGCCCTATCATCTAGTTTGAACAGTTATGTTTAAAACATTGTATCCAGAGTGCATCAAACATGATTTTAGACCGTGTTTATGGAAAGAAAAGTGGTTATTTCTGTAGTTCAATTGCTGCAACTTGCTGAAAATTGGCCCGATCATCTAGTTTGAACAGTTATGTTTAAAACATTGTATCCAGAGTGCATCAAACATGATTTTAGACCGTGTTTATGGAAAGAAAAGTGGTTATTTCTGTAGTTCAATTGCTGCAACTTGCTGAAAATTGGCCCTATCATCTAGTTTGAACAGTTATGTTTAAAACATTGTATCCAGAGTGCATCAAACATGATTTTAGAACGTGTTTATGGAAAGAAAAGTGGTTATTTCTGTAGTTCAATTGCTGCAACTTGCTGAAAATTGGCCCTATCATCTAGTTTGAACAGTTATCTTTAAAAGATTGTATCCAGAGTGCATCAAACATGATTTTAGACCGTGTTTATGGAAAGTAAAGTGGTTATTTCTGTAGTTCAATTGCTGCAACTTGCTGAAAATTGGCCCTATCATCTAGTTTGAACAGTTATGTTTAAAACATTGTATCCAGAGTGCATCAAACATGATTTTAGACCGTGTTTATGGAAAGAAAAGTGGTTATTTCTGTAGTTCAATTGCTGCAACTTGCTGAAAATTGGCCCTTTCATCTAGTTTAAACAGTTATGTTTAAAACATTGTATCCAGAGTGCATCAAACATGATTTTAGACCGTGTTTATGGAAAGAAAAGTGGTTATTTCTGTAGTTCAATTGCTGCAACTTGCTGAAAATTGGCCCTATCATCTAGTTTGAACAGTTATGTTTAAAACATTGTATCCAGAGTGCATCAAACATGATTTTAGACCGTGTTTATGGAAAGAAAAGTGGTTATTTCTGTAGTTCAATTGCTGCAACTTGCTGAAAATTGGCCCTATCATCTAGTTTGAACAGTTATGTTTAAAACATTGTATCCAGAGTGCATCAAACATGATTTTAGACCGTGTTTATGGAAAGAAAAGTGGTTATTTCTGTAGTTCAATTGCTGCAACTTGCTGAAAATTGGCCCTATCATCTAGTTTGAACAGTTATGTTTAAAACATTGTATCCAGAGTGCATCAAACATGATTTTAGACCGTGTTTATGGAAAGAAAAGTGGTTATTTCTGTAGTTCAATTGCTGCAACTTGCTGAAAATTGGCCCTATCATCTAGTTTGAACAGTTATGTTTAAAACATTGTATCCAGAGTGCATCAAACATGATTTTAGACCGTGTTTATGGAAAGAAAAGTGGTTATTTCTGTAGTTCAATTGCTGCAACTTGCTGAAAATTGGCCCTATCATCTAGTTTGAACAGTTATCTTTAAAACATTGTATCCAGAGTGCATCAAACATGATTTTAGACTGTGTTTATGGAAAGAAAAGTGGTTATTTCTGTAGTTCAATTGCTGCAACTTGCTGAAAATTGGCCCTATCATCTAGTTTGAACAGTTATGTTTAAAACATTGTATCCAGAGTGCATCAAACATGATTTTAGAACGTGTTTATAGAAAGAAAAGTGGTTATTTCTGTAGTTCAATTGCTGCAACTTGCTGAAAATTGGCCCTATCATCTAGTTTGAACAGTTATGTTTAAAACATTGTATCCAGAGTGCATCAAACATGATTTTAGACCGTGTTTATGGAAAGAAAAGTGGTTATTTCTGTAGTTCAATTGCTGCAACTTGCTGAAAATTGGCCCTATCATCTAGTTTGAACAGTTATGTTTAAAACATTGTATCCAGAGTGCATCAAACATGATTTTAGAACGTGTTTATGGAAAGAAAAGTGGTTATTTCTGTAGTTCAATTGCTGCAACTTGCTGAAAATTGGCCCTATCATCTAGTTTGAACAGTTATCTTTAAAAGATTGTATCCAGAGTGCATCAAACATGATTTTAGACCGTGTTTATGGAAAGTAAAGTGGTTATTTCTGTAGTTCAATTGCTGCAACTTGCTGAAAATTGGCCCTATCATCTAGTTTGAACAGTTATGTTTAAAACATTGTATCCAGAGTGCATCAAACATGATTTTAGACCGTGTTTATGGAAAGAAAAGTGGTTATTTCTGTAGTTCAATTGCTGCAACTTGCTGAAAATTGGCCCTTTCATCTAGTTTAAACAGTTATGTTTAAAACATTGTATCCAGAGTGCATCAAACATGATTTTAGACCGTGTTTATGGAAAGAAAAGTGGTTATTTCTGTAGTTCAATTGCTGCAACTTGCTGAAAATTGGCCCTATCATCTAGTTTGAACAGTTATGTTTAAAACATTGTATCCAGAGTGCATCAAACATGATTTTAGACCGTGTTTATGGAAAGAAAAGTGGTTATTTCTGTAGTTCAATTGCTGCAACTTGCTGAAAATTGGCCCTATCATCTAGTTTGAACAGTTATGTTTAAAACATTGTATCCAGAGTGCATCAAACATGATTTTAGACCGTGTTTATGGAAAGAAAAGTGGTTATTTCTGTAGTTCAATTGCTGCAACTTGCTGAAAATTGGCCCTATCATCTAGTTTGAACAGTTATGTTTAAAACATTGTATCCAGAGTGCATCAAACATGATTTTAGACCGTGTTTATGGAAAGAAAAGTGGTTATTTCTGTAGTTCAATTGCTGCAACTTGCTGAAAATTGGCCCTATCATCTAGTTTGAACAGTTATGTTTAAAACATTGTATCCAGAGTGCATCAAACATGATTTTAGACCGTGTTTATGGAAAGAAAAGTGGTTATTTCTGTAGTTCAATTGCTGCAACTTGCTGAAAATTGGCCCTATCATCTAGTTTGAACAGTTATCTTTAAAACATTGTATCCAGAGTGCATCAAACATGATTTTAGACCGTGTTTATGGAAAGAAAAGTGGTTATTTCTGTAGTTCAATTGCTGCAACTTGCTGAAAATTGGCCCTATCATCTAGTTTGAACAGTTATCTTTAAAACATTGTATCCAGAGTGCACCAAACATGATTTTAGACAGTGTTTATGGAAAGAAAAGTGGTTATTTCTGTAGTTCAATTGCTGCAACTTGCTGAAAATTGGCCCTATCATCTAGTTTGAACAGTTATGTTTAAAACATTGTATCCAGAGTGCATCAAACATGATTTTAGAACGTGTTTATAGAAAGAAAAGTGGTTATTTCTGTAGTTCAATTGCTGCAACTTGCTGAAAATTGGCCCTATCATCTAGTTTGAACAGTTATGTTTAAAACATTGTATCCAGAGTGCATCAAACATGATTTTAGACCGTGTTTATGGAAAGAAAAGTGGTTATTTCTGTAGTTCAATTGCTGCAACTTGCTGAAAATTGGCCCTATCATCTAGTTTGAACAGTTATGTTTAAAACATTGTATCCAGAGTGCATCAAACATGATTTTAGACCGTGTTTATGGAAAGAAAAGTGGTTATTTCTGTAGTTCAATTGCTGCAACTTGCTGAAAATTGGCCCTATCATCTAGTTTGAACAGTTATGTTTAAAACATTGTATCCAGAGTGCATCAAACATGATTTTAGACCGTGTTTATGGAAAGAAAAGTGGTTATTTCTGTAGTTCAATTGCTGCAACTTGCTGAAAATTGGCCCGATCATCTAGTTTGAACAGTTATGTTTAAAACATTGTATCCAGAGTGCATCAAACATGATTTTAGACCGTGTTTATGGAAAGAAAAGTGGTTATTTCTGTAGTTCAATTGCTGCAACTTGCTGAAAATTGGCCCTATCATCTAGTTTGAACAGTTATGTTTAAAACATTGTATCCAGAGTGCATCAAACATGATTTTAGAACGTGTTTATGGAAAGAAAAGTGGTTATTTCTGTAGTTCAATTGCTGCAACTTGCTGAAAATTGGCCCTATCATCTAGTTTGAACAGTTATGTTTAAAACATTGTATCCAGAGTGCATCAAACATGATTTTAGACCGTGTTTATGGAAAGAAAAGTGGTTATTTCTGTAGTTCAATTGCTGCAACTTGCTGAAAATTGGCCCTATCATCGAGTTTGGATACAATGTTTTAAACATAACTGTTCAGAGTGCATCAAACATGATTTTAGACCGTGTTTATGGAAAGAAAAGTGGTTATTTCTGTAGTTCAATTGCTGCAACTTGCTGAAAATTGGCCCTATCATCTAGTTTGAACAGTTATGTTTAAAACATTGTATCCAGAGTGCATCAAACATGATTTTAGACCGTGTTTATGGAAAGAAAAGTGGTTATTTCTGTAGTTCAATTGCTTCAACTTGCTGAAAATTGGCCCTATCATCTAGTTTGAACAGTTATGTTTAAAACGTATCCAGAGTGCATCAAACATGATTTTAGACCGTGTTTATGGAAAGAAAAGTGGTTATTTCTGTAGTTCAATTGCTGCAACTTGCTGAAAATTGGCCCGATCATCTAGTTTGAACAGTTATGTTTAAAACATTGTATCCAGAGTGCATCAAACATGATTTTAGACCGTGTTTATGGAAAGAAAAGTGGTTATTTCTGTAGTTCAATTGCTGCAACTTGCTGAAAATTGGCCCTATCATCTAGTTTGAACAGTTATGTTTAAAACATTGTATCCAGAGTGCATCAAACATGATTTTAGACCGTGTTTATGGAAAGAAAAGTGGTTATTTCTGTAGTTCAATTGCTGCAACTTGCTGAAAATTGGCCCTATCATCTAGTTTGAACAGTTATGTTTAAAACATTGTATCCAGAGTGCATCAAACATGATTTTAGACCGTGTTCATGGAAAGAAAAGCGGTTATTTCTGTAGTTCAATTGCTGCAACTTGCTGAAAATTGGCCCTATCATCTAGTTTGAACAGTTATGTTTAAAACATTGTATCCAGAGTGCATCAAACATGATTTTAGACCGTGTTTATGGAAAGAAAAGTGGTTATTTCTGTAGTTCAATTGCTGCAACTTGCTGAAAATTGGCCCTATCATCTAGTTTGAACAGTTATGTTTAAAACATTGTATCCAGAGTGCATCAAACATGATTTTAGACCGTGTTTATGGAAAGAAAAGTGGTTATTTCTGTAGTTCAATTGCTGCAACTTGCTGAAAATTGGCCCTATCATCTAGTTTGAACAGTTATGTTTAAAACATTGTATCCAGAGTGCATCAAACATGATTTTAGACCGTGTTTATGGAAAGAAAAGTGGTTATTTCTGTAGTTCAATTGCTGCAACTTGCTGAAAATTGGCCCTATCATCTAGTTTGAACAGTTATGTATAACCCTCCCGTGGTCCTGGGGTCAGGGTGACCCAGGCCCTGTGTGTGGGGGGCTCCCCTTTCTGTGCTCTGCGCTCGCGGGTCAGGGTGACCCAGGCCCTGTGTGTGGAGGGCTGGCGCTCTTGCGCTGGCGGGTCAGAGCGACCCTGCCAGCCACTGGCGAGACGTGTGGCGTGGAGCGTAGTAGAGCGTCTGCGAGTGTGGCGAGGCTGTGCTCCGGGCTCCCCGCTCTGCGCCCTGCGCCCTGGGCTCACCGCTGCAAGCCGCTACACGTGCCTCGCCGTGTGCTAGAGAGCAGCAGCCGAGTGTTAGAGTCGCGCTCTTGCGCTCCTGAGTCAGAGCGACCCTGCCAGCCACTGGCGAGACGTGTGGCGTGGAGCGTAGTAGAGCGTCTGCGAGTGTGGCGAGGCTGTGCTCCGGGCTCCCCGCTCTGCGCCCTGCGCTCTGCGCTCTGGGCTCTGCGCTCATGGGTCAGAGCGGCCGGCTGGGTCGCTGCACAGGTCCGGACGTGCCCCGCCGCGTGCTAGAGAGCAGCAGCCGAGTGTTCTCGTGGCGCCCGTGGCTCAGAGCGACCCTGCCAGCCGCCGGCGAGGCGTGTGGCGTCGAGCGTAGTAGAGCGTCTGCGAGTGTGGCGAGGCTGTGCTCCGGGCTCCCCGGTCTGCGCTCTGCGCTCTGGGCTCTGGGCTCTGGGCTCTGCGCTCCGCGGGTCAGAGCGACCCAGCCGGCCGCCGCACAGGTCCGGACGTGCTCCGCCGTGTGCTAGAGAGCAGCAGCCGAGTGTTCTCGTGGCGCCCTGCGCTCCGCGGGTCAGAGCGACCCAGCCGGCCGCCGCACAGGTCCGGACGTGCTCCGCCGTGTGCTAGAGAGCAGCAGCCGAGTGTTCTCGTGGCGCCCTGCGCTCTGCGGGTCAGAGCGACCCAGGCCCTGTGTTTCCAGGGCCGGCGCTCTGCTCTCTGCGCTCTTGCGAGTCAGTGCGACCCTGTCAGCCACTGGCGAGGCGTCTGCCGCGGAGCGTACTAGAGCGTCTGCGAGTGTGGCGAGGCTGTGTGCGCGCTCTGCGGGTCAGAGCGACCCTGCCGGCCGCTGCACAGGTCCGGACGTGCTCCGTCGTCGTGTGCTAGAGTGACAGCCGAGTGTTCTCGTTGCGCTCGTGGCTCAGAGCGACCCTGCCAGCCGCTGCACAGGTCCGGACGTGCTCCGTCAGTCGTGTGCTAGAGTGACAGCCGAGTGGTTCTCGTTGCTCGGCTGGGGTGGGTCGACTGCACACGGCTACGCAGGAGCGCGCAAGCGAGCCTCGAGCATTTTCGGGTCTCGGTCTCCCGCAGTAAGCCGGCCCGGCCGGCCCCTACGTAGAGAGGATACTAATATTGTCAGTGGCACCCACTCGCGCGCACCCGCACGCACCCGCACACACACACGCACAAAGTGACCGGCGCCACACCCACCCGTGCCAAGTGCGCTCTTGCCGCAGCAGCTCAGCGGACCCGATCAGTGGAGCCGAGCGGCCATGGCCGCGCGTTTTACGGCCGCGCAGGTTCTAGAACAGATCTTGTCCAGCGTGGACCAAGAAGACTACTCGGATTGCCAGGAGGAGGAGGAGGAAGAGGTTTCGGAAGACGAAGACGGGGAGGAATACAACCCCGAGCGCCGCGAGGTCGACGATGCCTCTTCTCCCTCTTCTCCCTCTTCTGAGGGAGAGCAGCCCGAGGAAGAGCCGCCCGAGGACGAGCACGAGGACGAGCGCGAGGACCGCGGCGAGGAAGAGATCTCCTCGGCCCCGGACCAACGGGAGCCGCCGTTGCTGTCGAAAAACGGCAAAATCGAGTGGTCCCCCGTGGCCTACGGCCGCCGCAGCCGCGGGGCCCTCGCCATCTGCCAGGTCGGGCCGGACCAGACTCCGGGCCCCACGGCCTATGCCGCGACACAGGCCCGCGACATCGCGTCCGCCTTCCACCTGTTTGTCACACCGGCGATAGAAAGGATAATTGTGGAAATGACGAACCTGCACGGGGCCAGAAAATACGGCGACGGCTGGCGACCCATGGACGCCACGGACCTGCGCGCCTACGTAGGGCTGCTGATCCTAGCGGGCGTCTACAGGTCCCGGGGCGAGGCCGCGGCCAGCCTGTGGGACGCCGAGAGCGGCAGGACCGTGTTCCGAGCCACCATGCCGCTCAAGGTCTTTCACAGGTACTCGAGGCTGCTGCGATTCGACGACCGCCAGTCGAGACCCGCCAGACTCGCCACGGACAAACTCGCGGCCATACGGGAGGTCTGGGACCTGTGGGAGGCGCGGCTGCCGGCCCTCTACAACCCGGGGCCCGACGTGACGGTGGACGAGCAACTGGTCCCGTTCAGAGGTACGGCACCGTGCTTGCGATTGCGCTTCTTGCGCTTGCTTCCTGTGTGTGTGTGTGTGTGTGTGTGTGTGTGTGTGTGTGTGTGTGTGTGTGTGTGTGTGTGTGTGTGTGTGTGTGTGTGTGTGTGTGCGTGTGTGCGTGTGTGTGTGTGTGTGTGTGTGTGTGTGCGTGTGTGCGTGTGTGTGCGTGCGCGCGCTTATATGTCTATGCAGAGAGGCGCAAGCAGCGGCTGGCTGTAGCAGCGCTGGCAGCGTGTGTAACACAAAACGTTGGCCCTTGTGTCTTGTCCCCTTTCCAAAAGGCCGCTGTCCTTTCCGTCAGTACATCCCCAGCAAGCCGGCCAAATACGGCATCAAGTCGTGGGTGGCCTGCGACGCCAAGTCCAGCTACGCTTGGAAGATGCAAGTGTACACCGGCAAGGCGGCCGGCGGAGGCCCCGAGAAGAACCAGGGGATGCGCGTCGTCCTCGATCTGACAACGGGCCTGAGCGGTCGCAACGTCACCTGCGACAACTTCTTCACCTCCTACGACCTGGGCCAGCGGCTCCTCGAGAGGAACCTCACCATGGTGGGCACGGTGAGAAAGAACAAGGCCGAGCTCCCGCCCGCGCTGCTCCAGTCCAGGGGCAGACAGGTCCTGTCCTCCAGGTTCGCCTTCACGCCCACCGCCACTCTGGTGTCCTACCTGGCAAAGAGAAACAAGAACGTGCTACTCTTGAGCACGCTGCACACAGAGGGCCACGTCAGCGATCGCCGCGACAGGAAGCCGGCCCTCATCCTAGACTACAACTGCAACAAGGGCGGCGTGGACAACCTAGACAAGGTGGTGGGCACCTACAGCTGCAGACGGATGACTGCCCGCTGGCCCCTGGTCGTCTTCCACAACATCCTCGACGTGTCCTCCTACAACGCCTTTGTCATATGGCGAGAGATCAAGCCCGACTGGATGCCTGGCAAGCGGAACAAGCGCAGGGTGTTCCTCGAGCAGCTGGGAAAGGCACTGGTGAAGCCGCTGATCCAAAGAAGGCAGCATCTGCCCCGCACCGAAGCGGCGTCAGCCCTTGTCAAAGTCCTACAGAGTGCTACGGCGGCTGAGGCGGCCGCGGCCGCGGCGGCGGCTGAGGCGCCTCGTGATCAACAGCGCCAGGGCCCCGCCGCTGACACGGCCGCTGCCCCGCTCGTTGCCCCGGCCACCGGGGCAAGTAAGAGGAAGAGGTGTCAGCTCTGCCCACCCAAGAAGGACTCCAAGACACACACGGTGTGCTGCAGGTGTAAGAAATACATCTGCAAAGGCTGTTCACACGCCTACTGTCACACTTGCGCACATTGGGCCTTTAGCCAGGACGGGACAGGGTGACCCGGAGGACAAGGGGACTAGACACAATACCAGGACAACGGGAGGGATAACGATACATAACAGCCATACCCAAAGGCACAATGTCCACAACACAGGGAAGGTAGTGGGTGAGGGTGAGAGGGGGGGGCGTTTTTAAAACCGATACCCAAACCCACACGGGGCCCAAGGGCACACGGGGGGCACACGGCTGGAAATCACACAGTGGCCTGCCCGTGAAATGTCCAGGAGTTTTTGAGGCAGGACCTCCCACTAGTGTCCACCGGTATCCAAATGGAAGACAACGTCTACTCAGTCTCTAATACCCAGTGGATCACAATACAAGGCAGGTGTACAGATCTTGTTGAACTGTGCATCTGGAAGAGACATGGATGGGCCCGGAACAGCCGTGGTAGATCGGCCTTACTACACAGCCTGTCCTGTGGACTGTACCGGATACAACGTGAACACTGGTGCCAGACTACATTCCCTGGGTCTCAGTGTACTAAAGACTGAAGGTGTGAGGATGATGGACCCGGCTTCGGTCTCACTGAATCTGATACTGCTCCGAGAAAGTATGGGGGAGATGTAATTATCAGTTTAAATTTTATACTGTATTAATTTGGTACTATGGTGATGTGGACCTCTTTTATCAATAAAGTACAGTGGTTACACTTGACAGTTGCTTGTCTGAGCATACTTTATTTTTACTTGCATTCAACAGCATTATAAACTATAACATGGCTACCCAAGCCCTCACAGTGAGCAAGCATGGCAGCCATTATAGGATCCTGTGGCTTCTGTCAAGCTGTGTGATTGATGAAGCTTTCCTTAGGCCCGCCCTATCATGACTCAGTCAGCAAGCATGGCAGCCATTATAGGATCCTGTGGCTTCTGTCAAGCTGTGTGATTGATGAAGCTTTCCTTAGGCCCGCCCTATCATGACTCAGTCAGCAAGCATGGCAGCCATTATAGGCTCCTGTGGCTTCTGTCAAGCTCTGTGTGATTGATGACGCTTTCCTTAGGCCCGCTCTATCATGACTCAGTCTGCAGAGCTGTGGGTCTCTGACAATAGGGGCCAAAGCGATATATTAATGACTATACGGACGTCTCTCAGGAAGCAGAACAAAGTGTATAATGGCACATGGGAAATCAGAGTCTTGCTATACACTCAAATATTGTAATACAGCAAAGGACAATGACAGTAGCGACGACTCAGACATTGACTTTGTTAGTGGCAGCACATGCAGAGAGCTGCAGTTCAACCCTGTTACAGCTGAAGATGCCCAGTCGCTGTGTACGAGGCTGAAGCTGCAGTGCAAGAAGAGATCTCTAAGTAATAATGCGTGTGGTGTGTTAGGGGCTCCTTGCAATAATGTGAAAATAAAAGGTGACGGAAACTGTTTCTTCAGAGCGGTCAGTGAAGCGCTATGTGGTACAGAGGAGTACCATGAACCAATTCGAAATGCTGTGGTGCGCCAGCTCCAGAGCAAACAACATAGGTATAGGACCATTCTGAGAATGTGTTACCGTTCAGTGTCAGAGTACGTTACGAAATCCAAAATGGACTGTCTAGGTAGTTGGGCGACCGAAGTGGAGATTCAAGCGGCAGCAGACATGTTGGGTGTGAGCATATATACATACTATACAAACCGTTGGATTGAATACAGATCTAACGGTTTACAGGTCTCTAGGCAGGGCATATATTTGGAGAATAGTCGGAACCATTATGAGACAGTTGTTTGTGTCAAGAGGCCTCAGACTCAGTCTTGTTATGGGTACTGTAAGGTTTATGAGATTGGGAACAGCGGTATACCGCAAGCCGTTAGGTCTTCAGGCTCCAAATCGTCCGATTCCAACAGCAGTTGGAGAGCAACAAGGTCAAGTGACTACGATGATTGGATGTGTGATGATTATCAAGGACACGGGCAAGAGGACTATACACATAACCGAGCTACTCCCGGTGCTGACATGGAGAATACCAGAGACCAGGAGGCTGACACTAGTCCCCAGTACCATTCAACCGAAAGTCTTGTGGACTATGACGTCTACGATTCTGAGGGTTCAGACTACGAGATCCACATCCAAGATGTCGACAGTGAAGAAGAGATTGACGACGAAGAGGTGGTGTACTGCGAAGAGGTCTACGGTGAAGAGGTTGACGATGAGATGGTGGACTGTGAAGTAGTGTACGATGTAGAGGTTGTCGATGAGGTGGTGGACCGCGACGAAGTAGCCAATGAAGAGGGAAACGAGGTAAAAGTTTGCGGTGACAAGGGTCACGATACGGTTCCAGCTGTGGAGGAGTCAAGAAAGCACCAGCAGATGCACAGCATCCTTCATTGGTCTATACTGAACAGATCATGGCATTCATTCCTAGAATGGCTGGGTGAGCGCTGGTGGGGATCTGTCTCTAAAGAGCAGATTGTCGCATTCATGGATACAGCTACGATTCGCCCAGGGGACATTGTCATCTCAGCACACTTCGGTGACATGCAAGGAGGAGTGTGTTCGATTATGGTGAAGACACAGGATGCAGTCGTGACCTTTGCTGTTGTTATTAGTCGAGGCCGGTACATCTGCACTGACATGGTACAAGGTCTATTTTCAACTCCTATTGATATTATGAAAGTGCTGGTCCGTAAACTGGGAGAAGGACACTTGCTACGTAGACCCAGGGGAATGTCTCATAACCCTGAATACTTTGCTATGACACATATAGTGAACGAGATGTGTTACATGCTAAAGGTGATGAAAGGCTCATGTTGGGGAGCTACATTCCTCAGTTTGGAAATGTCCCCACCGCATGGTGAAGTGATAGAGCTTCTACAACAGAAGACAAACATGTACACCAACCCAGCTGCCGTAATCCATTATATGGATGAGGACAGTCTGGGATACCTGTTTGATATTGTAACTGCCAAGGGAAAGAGATTCAAGGTGGCGTTTGATAACTTGGGTTTTACGATTGGGACAGGCGCACGCTTCTCAGAGATAACAAGTGTACTGTCCCACATCAGCAGCCTTGAAAGGGTAATATTTGTAAACCGAACAAGGAACCTGATCCTTGAGGATGAAGAACTGTGAGGACACCCAGGTGTCAGATATGCCACACACACTATGTAGATTAGGAAAGATATAGGTGGATAGCGTATGTGATCACTGTCAAATGGCTTGGTTCATGTGCCATTACAAAGCCCTTGTACTGTACTATTCAATGTCCATATCCATGTGTGAATAAAGACAATATTGTTCAGAGAAGGAATATCCAGTCACATTTATTGACAATTTGCATTTAAATACATCCATACCTAAAGCAGGGCATAGTGACAGCATTCATTGTCAAAGAACACAACCTCTATTGCGAACAGAAAAGGAAAAAAAGGTTTGGTGTAGTTAGGCCTCCACATCCCGGCACCTAGTCGTCTCCCTCCTCATCATCGGCCATATACTTGAGAGGAAGAGAATAATCGCATTACCAAGATGTCATTAGACACAAGCAAAGTGTAATCACAGTATACACTACCATATCTACCATGGCATTGTCTGCATTGTTCAGCTGGGGAAGAGGAGGTAATGCCGGGTGAGGTGGAGGCTGCTCAGGCTGTGCATGGTTGAGGACCTCTGGGGGCAACAGTGGACGCTCTTGTTCCAAGACAGGGTTCCTAGGTCCCTCGTCGTCAGACGATAGTATGTAATCACTCTCCTGAATGTGTATTAAAGGCATGGGATGTATATCACATACACATGGCATTTACTTTGTACAACAGTGAATGAAAGGACATGAAACATAGGCAGTCTCAATCAAACCGAGTACATACAGAACGGTTCAGGATAACGGTAGACACCTGTGGAGTGGAGATGAGGGTCAGAATCAGTACAGTGCAAGTTAAATGACCTAGGTTAGCATGGTCTATGAACAAGTTGTGTATAGCGTATGATATAATCATGTGTGTATCTTACCGGGCTCAGCTCGCTGTTGTCAGTTTCTACACCACTGTCCTCTGACATCATTACAATTCTGAAATGCACAATGGCTTGAGTTAAGTACATAGAGTTCTATATGTGGCTGGTAAATGTGACAGTTGCAGTAGGTGTCACGGTCAACTGACATTCCATGATGGGTTACGGTTAGGCACAGGCATTGTGGCTGTGTAAGCTGTTCAGAGAGCTACATCTCAGCATCATCCTGAGGAGCCACTAGCCACCTCGCTAGCAACAACAGTTAGAAACATGAGGCAATTTCCCTGGGGTTATTGAGTGTTTGCGGGTTGGGGTATGCTTCCAATTCCCTAGTACTTACCATTGCTGGTTTCAAAAGAACTATGATACCATTTACACACATATAGCGAAATAGCTACCGGTTTGGACGATGGCCTATGTAAACGGAAGACAATTCGATTCAATCCGTGTCTCTTACCGAAATGAATATGGCAACTGGCCTCTATTGAACAGATCGTGGCTTCCACTGTTAGACTCTCTGGGTGAGAAGTGGTGGGGTTCCGTCTCCGAAGAGCAGCTAATATCATACCTAAATAGACCCGATGTTACTGTAGGAGCTATTGCCATCGCGGCCTACTTTGGTGACATGCCCGGAGGTGTGTGTTCAGGTATGGTGAAGAGGCCCGACAATAGCCTCGTCACATTTGATATATACGTCACCCGAGGCTATTACAAATGCACAGACTTCGTAGACTGGGACAACAGTGATCCTGCTGCGATGATAGAGGATGTGATTAAAGCAGTCCCAGAAGGTTACTTGATGGCTAGACCGGGAGACATACCCGATGGGCCGAACAATTCGTCTGGCACACTTGCGGTGGAAGGCATGCGTTACATGAAACAGCAACTAAAGCATGCATGGTGGGGACTTCTAACGGGCAGTTCCCCAGGGTCACACAAGCACATTGAAGTGATACAGGACCTACAAAAAATGGAAGAGGAACACCCCAATCCGGCTGCAGCAATCTGTCATATGGACGACAACGAGATTGGATACCTCTTCGAACTTGTAACCGCTAAAGGCAACACATACAGGGTAACATTTGATAAGTGCGGGTTTGTGCTTGTAAAAGATGTAGTAGTCAACGATGTGATTGACACAGAATTACACTTCCACAACATGGCACGTTTGCTGGACTATATGAGCAGGGTTGAAAAGGTGACCTTTGTACCAAGACCCTCTCCTACTCTGCAAGAGCTCTGCAGGAGCAGGATGGCGAAAGATGTAGCAGGACCGATCAGGAGACAATGGGAGATGGAAACTCCACCCCACCTCAAACACTTCATGCAGTCCGGTCCATATGCAAAGAGATAGAGAACATGAGCATTGAAGTCCTGCATCTCAATGAATATCAGGCAGTATATGTGTGTCATTATACTATACCATTATGTATCCTTGTTTTGACGTGACAGCAATAAAGTGAATCACCAGTCATTTCAGAGCCTTGTTCGTTTTTATTCACATAGATTACAAGGAGAAGTCACATTACCACCACACATGTTCCACCCAGAGATTATGGCTGTATCCAGCCAGGCTCACTGTCTACACCCCTGTCACAATGTTTGTTTATTTAGCCCTGGGCACTCAGCCAAGTGTGTCTGGTCTCCAGGCTTCCAAATCAAATAGTTTATCTAGCCCTGAGCACACAGCCAAGCCTGTAGTGGGTGTGTACCCAACCATATTACAGGAAATTAGTAAATATCAAGGTATGTTCTTTGGCTCTTTAAACATTCGGCCTGTCTCAACACTGGGGAAGAAGTATGAAGTCTATTCAAAATGGCTTGGATGGGAAGAAACATATGGCAATTGGCCTTTATTGGACAGAACATGGAGTTAATTAATGATCAGTCAGATATGTGTGTTGGGTTTTATTCATAGGAAACATTACTGCATAACATAGTGCACCTGCACATATCACACCAGTGTTGTTAGTCCATACATGTCACCCCATAGTAAAAGTTATACCAATCTTTTAAGGACATATGATTAGCCAACATAAACTTCAACTGGGTTCTCCTGATCAACACCTCAGTGCTTAACTGTGTGACAGTAGCAAGACTGTCAATGTCTTCTTCCTCACATCCCTCCGCAAGCCTCAGCCCATGGATGAGTTTGGTGTATATGCCCGAGAGTGTTGATCCGTAGATTATGGTGATGGAGAGATGTCCAGTTATTTCACCTATGTTATCAGAGGGGCTCTCTATCAAGACTTTGATGTGAGGCGTATGGTGGTCTACAATGGCAATGTTGTCTGCGTACTCGCTCATGGTCTGGTACAGTGCGGTGACATATTTCATCACCTCATATGAGATGACAATGTCCCCCCCATACATGTGTCTAGGAGGGAAAGATGTACAGTCAAGGTCTTGGAAGACTCGGTTGGTTGCCATCTCCTGAGTGACTCTGTGGAGAATTCCAAGGTTGTCAAGGGAGGCTGATCTCAAAAGAGCTAGGACATTTCTGAGAGCATCATAGTCCTTGTCTGCGCTGAGTTCCTGACACGGTATGCACAAGTAGCTGTCGGCACACTGAGGGAGAGAAAAGGATGAGATTCCACTGGGTCCCCTAGTAACGCTGACAAGGCCTATGGTAGAACACAGGCCGCATGTGAATTGAAACTCCCCTCGGGTAGAGGCGACCAGAACGTCTAAAGCTCCTTTCGCTCTGTCCGAAGCCCAGAGGCTGTTTGACATCATGAAGGCAAAGACATTGATGAGAGCCTGTCTGTTGTCCTCGTCATACACAGATAGGGTTCGATTAAACGGCACCGTGTCCGTGCCAGCTATCTTGATACAGGAGCCACCGTTGATGTCAACATTCCACTCGGATGAAAGCTTAGCCGGATCATTAGTCAGGACCCTTGTCTTGTTGTCGTTGAGGACTGTGAACTTGACCGGTATTTTTTCCAAGGTGCCTTGCTTGTATGCGGTAACTGTCATGTTGTCAATGATGAACAGAGTGCTGCAGTCTCCAAAGGGTATGAGTCCGTGCAAGTCGATCTTGAACATGGCAGGTTGATGTGCTTCACTGACCTTGTTCATGGTCTGGGTGAACACATACTCCTTCTGACTGAAAGACATCTTTACCCGGGCTTGGGATGATAATGTGTACTATCACCGGTGTTTACTCGATGCATGTATACGGAATCGTATATACGCTGCTTTTCGTGTCAATCTAGGTTGGGGAACTGTTGAGCAGTGGCAATGTTGATGTGATCGAGGCCGCGCCAGGATCACGAGAGCCACCGTTTTTCATTGACACACCGCCCTATCCTTCTCTTCTTGTCCTCACCGTAGACACGCTGGATAAGCCTGTGGCCGGGGATATTGTTAGTGCACAGGTCCTTGTAGAAGTTTTTACAACCTGTGCAATGATAGGTAACCTCCCTGCAGTCAGAGAGAGGACGGGTCCTCTTTCCGAGCTTGGCCCGGATTGGGTTGATCCACTTCTTCTCCTTGAAGGTCTCGATCCAGGTTCGCATGACTTTGTCGTCGGCGCAACAGTATGGCATGATGCAAAGAACAGATTCGGGGTACATGACGGGCCCAGAGCTGAAGGCGTCAGGGGTGTGTATCTGCAACAAGAGTACAGTCTGATACAGAAGACCTGCCAGGTCAACTAGAGTCCTCTCACACAGCTCGCTTCTCACTATGGAAAGCCTACCAGTGGAGCCGGAGATCCCCGCATCTGTCAGCATGCCATTCGGCACCGAAAGCGAGATGGAGGCGTCAGAGCAAGAGTCGTTGTTGCTAAGGGACAGTATGCC
The DNA here is from genome assembly GCF_045791955.1 of Oncorhynchus clarkii lewisi. Taxonomy (NCBI): domain Eukaryota; kingdom Metazoa; phylum Chordata; class Actinopteri; order Salmoniformes; family Salmonidae; genus Oncorhynchus; species Oncorhynchus clarkii. The sequence goes on from NC_092155.1 coordinate 34,169,947, forward strand.
TTCCGCGATGGCTTCCGTGAGCCTTTTCCCGAGCGAAGCGCTTAGGTTCCTGTAGACATCACGGGGCTGTAGGGACATGTCCTCTGTGATCACATTGATGCAAACCTCGAGTTTCTCGCCGGGCAGACGCGCCACAGTCTCCCTGTTTATCCTTAGGTGCTCCAACTCCCTAGTACCGCAGACCGGTATCATGTGTTCGGGGCAGTTGTTCATTACCGCGTTGAAAGCCATGGTTGCCCTCTTCAACCTCTCTCTGACTGATGAGATGGAGGTGAGCAGGTGCTCTTTGCAATCATCCAGGCTGTGGGAGCCGAGAGCAGAACTGTACATGTAGCGGGGTAAGCAGTAGTCTATAATGCAGTGAGCCAAAAGCTTCCCTGAGCGGTTGACCAAGGTACAGTCTGCATAGTGAGCTATCAGCACCCTGGAGTTGGCGAAACATTTGTTGAAAGGCTGGTAGGGGTGGGAGATGATCTCGGTGTACGAGGAGGAATCCATCGGGGTGCTTTGGGGCTGGTCGCCGTGATGCTCGTCCGAGTTGTCATCTGTGACGCGATTCGATCCGCAATTGTACTCGGTATCACCGTTAGGCACCTTGCTTGATTCGGAACGCTTGGCCTCGCACATGAGCGATCCACCGAACATGGCCGTGATACACCCTGTGCTAGCCTGGAGGTTCAAGGGGTATCTGTAGAAGGCTGCTTCGCAAGGTTTACACTTATGATACTCGGCGCACTCTACGGGCTTAACGGAGAGTCCTGTGATCTGCTGTAGCCACGTCTTCACAGTTTCTAGGTAGGTCGTTTTAACACTGGAGTTGGCTACCTTCAAGCGATCCAGCGTTTGTTGACTAAAGTGCTTGTTCTTTGATGATTTGATGAGACTGCTCCAGGGAAAGAACCCTGCTGCCATCTTGGACGCGATGAGTTGGGACGCTTTGCACGCTAGCAGGTCTCTGAGGATGGCTTGCTTGCGTGAGAACATGTGGTTCATGCAGTATTTCCAGTCCTTGTACAGTGTTCTCACTGTGATGGTGTCGACCGCAGCAGACCCGTAGGTCCGCGCGGGAACCAGTGTCGCAGAGACCGCAGAGAACCCAGAGTCCAGCTGTAACGTTATAACATCTTCCACTCTGTAGGAGGTTAGAAAGGAGCTAGCTCGATGCAAGTCTAACCACTGCCCGAGATCGTCCAGGATCGGTTCCCTCTCCAGGTATAAGATTACATCTCCAGCCTTGAGCTGGTGCCAGGGAGAGGTGGAAAAGCAGGATACCATGTCAGTCTCCAGTTTGATGCAGTCTCCCCTCATGACGCAGGCTATGAAGGTGTCCGTCACGGCAGAATCACAGGGGGATCTCATACTTTTGAAGGCCGACAGCCCCCTGACCTTTACGTAGATCGAAGACAGATCACCCTTGTCGTCTAGGTTGTGACTGAGGGCCACGTAGGTCTTCTTAGCTACGTGGCAGTAGACCGAGCAACTGTTTTCATACTCCAGCTTCACTCTCCTTTCTTTGACGAAGGGTCCTGTCACGTCGGCAACCTCTTCGGACCCAGGGACTCTTGCCACAAATACGGGATATCCTTCCTTGGTCAATGTTCTTTTCGGGTCTCTGACTACATGTTGGTGTGTGTTACCTCTGCCTATCACGTACATCCTCTCGAGAGTGTCCTCCACCAAGGCCGTGTGCACGTAGTCCAGAAAGGCAGGCACCTGGGCACCAGCCCTCTTAAACGTGTCACCCACAGCCGTCCGGGCCTTACAGGCAAAGCTCTCGAGGAGTTTACTGTCAGTCTCCCCGGACCGGGGCGTATCTTCTCCGTGCACGTCTACATCAGACACGTCGGTTTCAGGAAGGTCCCCGGGGCCGTATCCAACTGAGACCATGACACTGTCAGTGTCTCCGTAGACAACTGGGCAGCGGTGCTGATAGAAAGTAGACACGCAGTTGTTTACCACGGAAATCTGTTGCCTGCCATGGCCAGATATGAGAGGGCCGCAGGGACGAGGAGCTGTTCCGTAGAAGGAGTTGGCTAGGACTTTACACTCTCCTTCCTGCAGCTTGCAGTAGACCCGCTCGGCCTCGCTCATGTCAGGGTTCTTGAGTTTCCTCTTGAACTCAGCTCGCTGGTTGAGATAGTACTCCACCGAGGAAGAGAATATGCCCGGGGCACGGATAAAGCAGCCTTGGGTCTGGTCGTACTTGAGAATGAGCGATGCATACTCAAACCCCTCAACCTCCCAGTTGTAACACACCCAACCGGATAGATCGTGGGGAAAGTTCACGGGAGGCCAGGGGATGGTGGTCTCAGGCGAGATGTTGAGAGCGCACATGATGGAGGGGTACATACTGGAGAAGTCGAATGACAGCTCCAGACCCATGCCGGGTCCCGAGTAGTGTAGGCCCGTGAGGGGGTCGCACACCGCTCCCCCCTTCCACTTGTCACTGTCACCATTGTCAGAGGCGAGATTGGGATCCCAGCGCAGGCGGCTGTTCAACTCCTTACCCAGGGGTCCCGCTTTGACTCTGAGCGTATCGAGTGTGTACTTGAGCTGAGGGATCTGAACCGAGTGAATGCTCTGCACGAAGCCGCAAAAGTTATCCCCTCTTCCGTGTACCACCACGTCTATATTGAGTGTGGCCCTACATCGATGAAACAGAGCTGATACTGGGTTGAGAACTTTAGCCAGCCTGGCGCACAGCTGTGAGTCGACCAAGTTGTAGACCAGCACGGCAAATAGACTCTTACCTCCGAGTCTGATCATCTCGTCCATTGTAGAGTAACCCACGTCCGCTAGCTTGCAAAGCTTTCTGGTGTCCTTTGGGGCCTTTCTGTGTAGCTTCCTGACCTTGGAGATGACAAAGGGTGCCACGTCGTTCAACTTCATGCTGGTACACGCAAACTTTATGTCTCTGGTCCCCGCCATCCTGTACAGATCTATGATGTTCATACCGCAGCTGTTCATCTTGAAGTGGCCCAGCTTGGCCTTCTCTTTGTTGAACGTTTCGATGTGCACAGATATCATTCGGAGCTTGTACTCGGTCAAGGTTCCGTTGAGTAACACAGAGCCTACGCTCTTCAGCATCTCCTTGTACATATCTAGGTAACGTACGTTTTCAAACTGGAAGAAAGGTACCATGTCATCGGCCAGGACCCTGGTCACAAAGAGGCCGTGCCAGGCTCGCAATAGCGAGGCGCCTCGTTCCTGGGTAACGGCGTCGCGGAACTTGGTGTAGTTGGATTCAGTGTAGAAATGCACACGCTGCTCGATCACCCTCACATCGAATTCGGCGTTGAACACGTACAGGAGTTCTATGCCGTACTTGTACAGCAGTTGGATCATCTTCTCCAGGACTCTGAGTTCTCCGGAGCACGGGTAAAACATAATCCTTGTGACATCGTCTACACCGGCACGCCTGGCTAGTTCGTGGTCCACCTCTGGGTGATGGTTGCCTGTTACCTTACATTTATTGTAGACAACCATCAGCTTCTTTCTGTGATGCTCGGGTGAGGTTTTGGGTATGTGGGAGTTGAAGATCACGAGAGAGATGCAGGTTATCTCGTGCTGCTGACCTGGCATGTCAGGCGAGAGAGCAGGGATGGAGACGTGCTTACAATGTTTGGACAATTGTAACCTGCCAGTGTTTAGCGTGTGAACCAGCTTAGTCCTGTACTCTGTCATGCCCTCAACCGTACGCTCAGTGCAGTAGGGGAACCTGTAGGCGAAAGAGTCGCATCTCAGGGACATATCCCGGTATGATTTGTCAAACACGGTCTCAATGTCCAGACACGCTGCCTTGTAGAAATAGGCTACGTGTTTAGTGTCAAAGAGCTTAGTCTCAGCCTCGGACAGGTCGTGATCATAGATGAGTTCGGAGACTGAGAGGACCTGGTTCAGCTTGTTTGCGGATATGAAATAGACCCTACCGAACATGACATCGGAGCATAGGGCAGGCGTGTTACCATCTCGAGCAATGTAGTAGCCCTTGTCCGGGCAGAAGTCTCCAAACGTGAGTGCTCCCCTGACGGTTTCTACATACTTTTTGGCCAAGGATATACATTTTAGCGGGAAAACCAGAGCATTTACTTTCCGCTTAATGTCATCATGGAGAACTTGGATGTTCACTGGCTCAGAAGCAAAATGTTTAGACCAATGTCTACCAACCAGCTCCCAGGTGTCTTCCTCGCCATCCTGATCTCGAACTAAGTCTAGGTCATAACCCACAACAGGAGCTATACCAGTAACTTTGAAGTGTACGGTAGTGTAGATGTTGATATCTCGAGCAAGTACCACCAACCCTCTGCACAACAGAGCCTCCTCCTGCCTGTTAAAGAGGACAGACTTGATCATCACCCCGACCAGATTAGGCTCAAGGCCAGGGTTGACAACTCTACGCTCAGGGTAGATGTTAGGAAAGTAATCCACGAAAGGCACGGCTTTGTTCATGATTCTGAATCAAGAGACCTAGGGTACTTTACAGAGTGTAGTCACTTCTTTTAACTACTTTTCAATGACAACCGGAAACCCCTTGTATGGTATCAAGCATCCAACGGAGGCTAAGGCAGCAAAGTGTTGAACTAAGGAGCATTTGGACAGCAAAAGGTGAAGATCGTCATCAAAAACAAGTACAGGCCTACACAACCAGGGCTGAATTATCCATTTCATGCCAAGGCTGAGGTATCCGCACACGGCAGGCTTGTCCGATCAGTGCTGAAGTTACCGTCTCCAGCCAGGGGCTCACGTGCCCGAACACGGCTGACTTAGCTACGAGACATTGTAGGGTGAATTATCCATGTCAGCCCAAGTCTGAGCTAACCGATCACGGTTGACTTCTCTGTTCAGGGCTGCAGTAGCCGTGTCCGACTAAGGCTGAGGCATACAATTATGGATGCCATATCCAGCCAGGGCTCCCATATCATTCCACGGCTGACTCACACAAGTATGAGACATTGTGAAACTTAAAAACTACCCTGTCAAAGACATTAGGTTTAGTGTAACATCTATGCCTAGGGGTTAGGAAGTAGTCTCACATAGAGCGCTCAATTGTGTCAGACCAGAGAAGGCAACACTATCTAGGCATGGCCACTAAGAAAAACAACAAGGTGTCAACCGATTGTAATAGTTTGCCTCACAGACAAGCAAATACAGCTGTATTAGAAACGGTGAAGGTACCATCCAATAGGAGAGCCTTCTTCTTAGCGGTTGACACTGACATAGTACACGACAGGATATCGGACGAGCTGTCGTTCGGCGCGTTGTCACCAAACGACAGAGCTACGTTCCAATTTCTCCTATACCTGACATATTGCTGCAAAGGGGAGGTTCTCCAAGTAACTCTGGAGAACACAGATTTCTGCAGCATGTCACCTCCTATCAGAGAAGATTTTGCTCAAGGGCGCCTATTCTGTTTCGTCTTAGACATTAGCAACGAGGAGACATGTGAAACAAACACGCTATCGTCTAGCCTTGGTGTACAATCCAGGTTGGGCACACTGGCCGCATCTGACGACGCGGATGGGGACGTGTCCAGTACCCAGCTGCTCAGTCTCATGAACATGAGTGTGAACATGGAAGTGTTCAGAGGAGATGACGCAAGGTATGACACCAATGACCACACGTCCTCACATCAAGCAACTGGCGATGAGATGACCGAACCCCTGGAGGAGGCGTTCAACGCTTTCATGCGACTGCAATTGGTCAGAAAAAAGGCATCATCCCTCAACAACGCTATGATAGTGATGAGAGACAGCAAGGGAGAGCTAGGCTCCATGTTCGACTGGGTGGATATTCGCAGTGATACACTGAATTCTACCAAGGTGGATAAGAAGAAGGTGAAAGAACTACAGGGTTCCATGTACACCCCAGCCTGTCAGTCAGGGAGGCAGGTGATTGTCTTACCAGAGTCTATAATGGACCTAAATCTCAATGTTCTGGAGACCTCCATAGGGACGATCACAGACAGTACAAGCAAAGGTGAATCGAAGAACTTGTTCCTATCGATCATGTCTAAACTGACGAGCAGGCAGTTGCTGAAACAGAAAGTTGTTCAAATGGGCTACAACGAGACCATGACGGAGGATATGAGATTCTTGGAAAGACTGAAACGTTTCACCAGCGACCTCAACGGGTCCTTGGGAGGCTTGGAGGTTGACATCAGAGGCCTCTTGGTATTCAGGTACTCTGTGGATAAACTCATTGACAGGGAGAACCCGGACCTGTTTCTCAACTCTCTGATCCACAGGCACATGCCCGTCTCCAAGAGCCGCATTGACAGGGTGTTATGTGACATAAAGAGTAAACGCAGGACTAAAGCTATCACGTCTTTGCTGAAGAAAGGAAGGTGTCAATGCAAGACAAGGCTCACCAATGACCGCATTGGAGCATGTAGGGGAGAGTGTCAGACTGCTTATTCGTGTTTCTACAACACATCCGAGCATCACCCCTTCAGTGTGAGTAAAGATGACCACAGCTACTACTTTGCTCACCTATACCCTCATCTGGGTAAACTGGAGCGCCTCAGCAAGGAAATGAAAGTCAAGTACAGAGGACGCAGACAGTTCGAGAGCATAGCGGATATGGTTTTCAATATCCTTGTCAGGCACCCGTTCAGTGAGAAAGAGTCACTGTATGAAGGGTTGACCGATGTGATAGACGACGAAATGAGAAACTCAAGCCTGTCTCTCGGGCACGACCTCACCGAGATCCACGAATCGTGTTACCTGGCGCCGGGCAATAACGACGAATACCCGGAGCAGTCGGACACTCTGGATCCGGTGAAAGTGTATGACCAAGCATTGGTGCGCTACTTGTTCTGTGACAGCCTTCAAGTGGGCAGGTTGTTTCAGGCGTCTACAACGTTCAATTACATTATCACCAACACAGCTCCCAGGTACACGATCGAACGGATTATGCTCTTAAACGTCACAGGTCCCGGTGAAGGCATGAGTTACGCCAACAACGTGCTAAACTACCAGTTCAGAATGGTAAAAGGCTGCATAGAGACTCTGACGTCTTTCACCCCGCAATCTTTCAAGTACAAGCAGAAGAGGAAAGCATGCGTAGTCATGATAGACGACGCTCACATAACCCACGAGAAGAACATGAAAGCCGTTGACAAAGAGTCCAACGTGATCCCCAATACGTTCAAGAACCTGTTGGACACCAGCGTACTGGAGAGCGATGTGGTAACCAGAGACATGAGCAGCGGCAAGGTGGACACGGTTAGGTACAAGGCTGTCCACAACTGCGGCTTTGTGTGGAACACCAACACCATGGGCTTTGTGAGTGAAGCATGGGCCGACCGGTGTCTGATCATGGAATCAGAGTTTCCCGAGCATGTAACTCGCACACGTAGCACCAATCAGATACAGGACACAGTAGTCAAACTCAAGATGGACCGTATAGCTGCAGTGTGTCTGTATAGGCAGAACCTGATCCAGTCAGCGACCATGATTGCAGAGTCCGAGATAATGCAGTTCGGTGTGAGGTTCGACGCCAGCAGGGACGCATGCCTTGCAGCCTTATACGCTAGTCACATTGTGTGCACGGGAGTCGTCAGTCGGAGGGTTTCGTTCTGCATCAACCAGCTTGTGTTTGCTGAGGCCATGAAGTTGGCGTGTCACTTTGTCTTTGACATATGGATCCCTCCGTGGACAGATATCCCGGTTGAGAAGGAGTTTCTCGACCTGAGAGGTTACATGAAGCAGATGAACAGGAACAGGCTGAAAGCTCTGAACCAGCTTTCCTTTGGACAGATCTGCCTGGAGACCAACGCTGTCTACAAGCTGTGCACTGCGGCCTGTCTGCCGGACATATGTCCCCGTGCGGTCGACATACAGGGTCACTTTGCCTGCAAGGTGCTAGGGTACATCTTAACCCAGATCCATGAGCAGCATCTGAAGACTAGTTTGAAAAATGGACACATGTCCATTTTGGGAATAGACTCTATGTTTTTCTCTGATAAAGAGATCAAGGGTGGCACCGATGTTGCGAACGGGATGCTTTTGCTGTGCTCCACATGCAAGGTCCCGGCTCGGCGGGGTAACAACCCTGCTATGAAGAATTACAAGCTGTGTACGTACAGATACGCCACCAACCACAGCGCTCCGCATATCAGGAGAGGCAACTCGAATCAGAGCAAGAAAGTTGGTTCTGTCACAGTTCCACTTGAAGCGGTATACGATATCCTTGCCCTGTATGCCCCAAGTTCTCACTCAGGCTTTTGGGATCAGTTGGGTGAAGCGATGGTAGAGGCGTACGAGGAAGGAGACTTCCAGGACGGGAATGCTTTCGGTCAGTTTTCCAATGAAAGCGGCGAAGAGCAGCCGCCTAGGCCCAGATTGACATTCACCTTGGACTTCAACAAGGACCCGCTGCGGTCTGTGGTAATGGAAGCCACGGCGGCGATAGAACCACTAAACGAACTCACTTTCAACAAGTGCGTGCTGGGAGGGGAGACGTTCCAGTGCTCCGCGCCCTTGTATTATGGGGGAGTTGTCAGAAAGGCCATGGCTAAGAATGCACCTAAGGAAGCTTATGATAAAAGGCACCTGAAAGAATCTAGAGTAGGCCCGAGAGGCACCTTCCACGGGCCCAGACTGAATGTGTACTCAGCGGAGTACTCTGGTGTACCCGTGAAAAACATGAGCTCCTTTTGCACCACCAGGACTGTGTATCACCAGGACAAGATACTGTTGCGAGTCAACCGTGATAATCACGGTCACTTAGCTGAGTTAGAGGAGGATTGGGAGTGGAAGGACGCGGCCGATGTGTTTAACAAGATTCACGGCACTGACGTGTTCTCTGTGGAGATGTTGAAACGGGACTACGCTGCGACAATGGTGGACGTAAAGGGAGAGTTGATAACTGCAAGGCCTCGACATTCCAGAAAACTCAGCGCCGTGATAACTACACTGCTCGAGTCAGACGGACGCTCAGCACTCGCCCTGAGGAAGGGTATGATGCCTGCTAGTGACACACAACAACGCAGGACTCAAACTCAACCTCTTGGGGAGGTGTCCATGACATGTAGCCAGGGACGTAAAAGGCCTAAAACCGCTCAGCATTCGAGAGACTCTGTGGAAAGGCTGAGAGTGGAAAAGACAAAACGCCCCAGGTTTGAGGGTGTAGACAACGGAGGACACTAATGCGAGCTCAGATGGCAATATAAATTGGTAGACCCCATTTGGTTGCTGTAACAAACACAATGTCAATAAAGTGTACATACAAAAACCAGTAACCTGTGCATAGTGCTTATGTTATTATATCACCCTGTTTGAACCTGATATGACAAATGTCCTTTATGGGCATGACTGGGAGCAGAGATCACATGTTGGACAAGTGCTTTACTTCACTTTCATTTATTATGTTTCACAAGCAGTGATACAAAAGGTTCTACCTCTCAGACATATTCAGTCATTGACTGCAAGCTGATTACCTTGTTCACACACACATACATACATCCAAGGATAACCTGTTTAATTGTAAAGCGATATCAGTGCAAAGTGTTCACAGTGAACCTTGTCTTCTCTATAAGCTATATTTCCATAAAGTCATACTACTTTACAATAGATCGCAGTCTACATTGGGCTGTGGATCATAAACCATGTATTCTCGATCTAAAGCTCTTCAGCAGCACCGGAGGGAGAGACGAGAGAGGCAGAGACGGGAGCAGGTTCAGCTCAACACCCTAGTTAGTAAGTGCCTCAGGGTCATGGGAATGTCCCGGTTTGACATGTCCTTTGAGAACATGAGTTTCACCCAGTTCATCCGTATGCCTTTGGACCAGTACAGGGTATACGGGGATGAGTTTGTCAGCCTTTACGCACAACTGCTCGACAGGATAGAAGCTCTATGTGCCAGCGCCTTCTCGATGCTAGATGACTTGAGACCACCCGGCACCCTCAGATCGGATGAGCCTGAGCAGAATAGCCTTTCAGTGAGGCAGACGTGTCCAACGTGGGCCGACAACAGCCCTGACTTATTTGCTGATAATGATCCTCCAACGCAGCATACCGATGTTGCTCACACCTGGAACACGGACATCATCCCTCAGATCCGATGTAGAGACTTATTTGATGTGTCCTTACATGATAATGGTCAGCTGTTCGACGTCTGCACACATCAGGTGGGCGAGTGCGATCGTTATCAAACCTAGGTTGTCAAACCCTGGGCATGGTGTAGTTTCACCAACACTGTGTTTGAGTGTGACTCTTATGTTTCATAACCTGCAACATTTGTAAAATAAAGCCAAGTGACTCTGTCCACCCTGCCAGGTTGTGATGTTTTTATTCAGACTGATACACAGTATACATTTCATTTCGACACGTCCTTCACATAGATGGTACACAACAAATAGCCAGACATACCAGTGATATTGCGTATCATGTTGACTGAAGTTAATTTATCAGTGGTATCCACTTCAACAGCGTCAAGTAATCCAGCCTCTCACCGGCTGCCCTGAGAACCCCGTTCATTTTGGCGTACAGTAGCTGTCTGTGCTTGTGGCAAACATAGCAATGGCCCCTCTAGTCCGAGGTACACCTAGTCATCACGGATACACCTCGCCAATCGTTCCCTCTAACAGGCTGTGGTTGCATCAGCGCCCCTTCGCTGAGGTAGAGGAGTATCTCTGCTTCGGAGACTAAAGGCGCTTTGGGCACCCCTGCGGACCCTCATAATGAGATACAAGGTGGGACTGGTGATACAGTGCATGTTCCCTATAGCTATGCAGATATTGAGCACCACGTACTTCACCTCCTCACACTGGACATGGGAGCGGTAGTAAATGGTGCTTGCAATAAAGGGTAGCCAGCAGCACATAAAGAACGTGGCAGTGAGAGAGGTTAAGACCTGTGCCCGTTTCATCTTGAGTCCAAACGAATTCCGTTTCACGTGCTGTCTGACACTGTACACTATCATGCCGTTGCAGTAAACGAGAACGACAATAGGTACGATGAAACAAATGCTCATCCTCACCCAGAAGACTGTAAGCCAGAGACTCGGATGCATAGCGTTGACACAGATCATGTTAGTCTCGGATATGGGACGAACAGTGTAATAGCATATGTCCAAGAGAGCCGAGAACATGGGTACACAGGCACACAATCGAGCCACGATTCTCCTTCTGCTTGCCGCACGTCTGTTCACTAGACACTTCAGTGGTGTCCTGTTGTGCACCACCTTCATGTATCTCTCTATGTTGATGTAGACCATGAGAAGTATTCCGTACTGGAAACAGAACTGTAAGGAATGAGGGAACAGGACATGAGGACATGGCGTTAGTTGAGCTGGTTGGACATGCTTATGTGTACATGTCCTCATGGGCTAAGATTGCTGTTACCTACCGAGATCACCCCTTTCAGCAGTTTGCACATCACGAAGCCAAACACCCAGCCCCTCACGAGTATCGTCTGGGTAACCCACACCGGGATAGTCAGCAAAGTGGCTATGTCACAGAACCCCAGATGTGAAAAGATGACGTCGACATCACTGAGGACCTTCCTTTGCCTCCCCGAGTACTTTGAAGAGGAACAGTAGAGCGTGATGACCATGTATAAATTGACAACCAAGCCCGTGACCATAACCAGCGCGTGAAAGAAAGGGATGTAAATGGTGCGGCTGTATTCATAGAGACCATAACAATGTGATTCCGACTCTGGGTTGTGTGACGGTCTATTGAACATTGTAACATTGTCCAATGTGACGTTGACAAGTGGGTCCATTGTAGCGCTGTAGGTATAGCAGGCCACTGACACCTTTGGTAACAGGACACCAGACTTTGTAAGGTATGTCTATGGTACTAGGACCTGTACAGACAAGATCACTGGTCTATCCAATGTCACATTTATGGAGTTCCAGTTGCCCAACCGCCGCTGGTGATTCAAACGATGGAGTTCGGATCACCCAAGCCATGCTCCTTGGTCCAACCACTGCTCTGCTTTGCAATAAATGTTACATGCATGGCCTGAGACATATCCAAACACTGCTTATTAATCTACCCACAGTGTAATATATTGTGAACATCACTGACTGTTGTGTTTGTGTGAAACAAAAACGAGTACTTCAGATTATTACATACATGGTTTATTATAAAGTATAGTCAACATATACATTTGTTTGGTACAGTATAGCAACAAAGTACACCCAGCCACTACAGCAGTTGACAACACTCTCAGGGTCTCAGTAGGCCGGGTCCATCTATTACGCTTCGAAGCAGATTGCACACAGTCGAGGCTCATCAGGACATGGAAGTCGGGTCAGATAAGCACAACCCCAAAGCGACAGGGGAAGAAGGGGGAAGAACCTGGTGAAAGGAATAGTTCACCATGTGATGTAAGGTGTGGGCACGGGAGTCATCAACAGGTGTCTGTAGATATGATTAAGACACTTTGCTTGAGCAAGCCTGGTGTTGATGATGAATGTTACGACTTTGGGAAGAATGCAACTGTGTTCATGGACAGTCTATTGAAAGCGACACCTCTACGTTTCCAATACGGCAACAGTTGCTTTACCGATTTGATAGAAAGCATGTCACAGCTAACTGTACCCAAAATGAATGAGATCCTATCAGTGGGAAGCGGTGTCGGTTTAACCGACTGCTACATTGCTTACAAGGTACTTGGTGCGAGGACAGTTCATTTGACGGACATCGAGCCTCCCCACGACATGGTGGAAACTCTGTCCTGTGTGGACGCAATTGCAAAGTACACTGGAGCGGACACCTTGATGCTTGTATACCCCTGTTTCCATGCTGATGGCTATGAAGGAGTCATCCGAACATTCAAAGGGCAGTACATTGTACTGGTAGGGGAGATGTGCGTCTCTGGCCATACCAATCCTGGTGGCCTATTGGAGCAGATTAGTGATGAGTTCCACAAGGTCGCACATGTGGATATGAGCCAAGCAATAGGCTCCTATTGTAGTCACGAGAGTCTGGCTATATACAGCAAACGTTCATAATTGGGCGACGCGGTGTAGTTGATGAGACTACGTTGAGTCACAGCTCCCCATATATCTACAACTGTCCCAACTCTTCTATTACAATTGCACAAGTAACTGTTCTCACCTATTAACGGCTCAACTTTGCAGACAGCACAATCTCACTCCAGAGCGTATCATATAATTAGGTCGTACTGCCTATTCTACGATGGCTAAAGTCTTGGTAGACAAACAGCAACATGCCCTTGACACTGGGAAACAAACTGTGCCCATAGCCCTATGTTCCACTCAATCAAAGCTGGAAAGGGACACTAGGGAGCTTCTAGGCCACATTACTGCATTGGGTATGCGTACACCCAAGTTCAAACTGAGGTTTACAGTGAGACTTTCATCTTTTACCAGATACAAGACAACTATGACCTGCCTAGGTTATCTGGGATTGAGTAGAACCTTGGATGAGATACAGACACTGGGCTCTGAGCACCAGCCCTACCACAACTTTATGTCCGAAGTACAAGCACCCTGTGTTTATTATCTGGAGAAGGGGAGATGTGACGTCAATGAGCCTCAAACTCCGTTCGGCTCAGGGTTTATCTGCCCCAGAACAATGGCCAACGGAGACTTCGATTTAGCTATCACCTTAAGCGTCGATCAAGATCTCACACATCACACCAACATTGAGGTGAACAACAACTGCTCGGAAGATCTCAAGGAGGCCTTGAAAACGGGCACCCCAGGGGATATTTGTAAGGTGTTGAGGCCTATGGAGAAGGTTGTCTATTATGTGCTGTTCAACACCTTGAATGAGATCTTGCAAGGACTGGAGTGAAGAGTACAGCGTCTACCCAACCATAAGGCATATACAGTACCTAACAGTAACTAAGTTAATATTAATGCAACTGTGGTGAGTCCCAGCTCAGTCAGTACATGTGATATACTATGTCGAAAGCAAGAGGGGTTTACGGTACTGTCTCTGTAGATTATGTAGTGATTAGAGGGGGTCAACAGGACCTCAACTCTCATGGTCTGTTTATGAATGACACTGTGATGGATAAAGACTTTAAGTACGACCTCTTAGTAGACCTGGACTCCTCGTTTAGGGGAGAGTACAGCTCTATTCTGGACCAAGAGCTGCTTGTCAATGAATACACCAGGTACATAACCAATGAGCTGACGTGCTTCCAAAGACAATTGCCGCTCGAGCAACGCCGCGTACTGTTCGTGTCTTCCAGTTACATACCCAGACCCTTGATCGGGATCACAGGGGCTAGGACTGAGATGATATCCATTTTTTTCAACTGTTTCAACAAAGTGTATGTGGTGAACGGGGAGTCGCTGTGCAACCAGGAGTTTGTGGACAAGTGGAGTACGGCAACCCAGCTCCCTGGATATCTGCTGGAAGCTGATGCTGTTCTGGACAGTTACACACCTGTGCCGTTGAGCGACGCTACACGTTTATCACTCTTTTCAGGTGAGCAGGAGGAGGATATTCAATTGGATACGTATCTCCTGTACACAGAGGACCATATCACCTATATCAAAATGTCTCAGTGTGTCATGCGTCTTAAGCTACAGTGGAGATCTAAGGCTGGAGTGTTCGACAGGAAGCCTAACTGTCACTACGTGATACAGCCATGCGGTGGAATTGTCTTTATCCGTGAATTCCACTCCTTGAAAAGTGTGTTTCTCCGTAGCAAACTGATTTCCTTGTTAGCTTATATATTTTGATCCTGGTTCTAAAGGCTATGCTGTATATACATGTGGGTCTATGTCAATTATTACAATCTGTACAGTGTTGTGTAATAAACAGTGACACCTGGTGTATGTGACTTGTATTGCGTTTCACACTCAACACTTTGCTAAGGGCCATCATTTCCAGACCCTGGAACAGGACCTGATCATGTGTCCCCCATACATTGCTCGGATACACGGCGTATCCACTCCCCTCTACACAGCCAGAGCTACAATGTCATTAGTCTGCAGTGACAGAGATACGGTTAAGATCTCTCCAACCCATGTAGGGGCCATGTACGTATCCTTGTCAGTTGTATGTAGCTGGACCACACCCCTGATACACTTAACATTGGGTAGGTGGAATCAGCCATGGTTGGCAGATACAGCAATATCTGGGGAAGGGGATGGTTTCAGCTTATATAAAAGGGCTCAACTGCTCCTGCAGGTCCCATTCATAGGCTGCGCTCCCTGTGAACACAGTCAAGATTCCACACTGTCTAAGACTTGGCACTGTCTAAGACTCACTATGGCAATGTACATTACAACAATGTGTCTGCTGCTCACTGCAGCAAGTACAGTTGAGTGTTGCGTGTTGACAAGGGCGAGAGGTCTTACAGATCAGAGACCTGAACCATTCTCCATTGTAGCTACAATGGGAAACACTGTCAAGTTACCGGGATACTTGGCAAACAGCACTGAGCCTTTCTATAAGGACAATAACGTTGTGTACGCTACTGAACACATATATGATCTCATGCTCACCCCAGTGGGATCCCAAGTTAGCATTCGTTTCCTCACGTGCACCGACGAAGGCACCTACAGGATAGGGAGTGTGACCTTCAATCTGAGTGCGAAAGCGGACACGTGCGCTATGTTCTACTATACTGCCAAAGTTGACAAGGTTAAGAAGGCCGCCTTGGTTAAGCCACTGAATGGTGTCATTAGAATCTCTATGCTCTACATAGAACCCGAGAATAGCCAGTTGTGGAGTTTAATTGAAGTATGGAATGACACTATGACCAGAATGACAAGCCCAGGCCATTGCTGTTTCATGATCGATGCAGGCACCACCTTTGGGGGATATGGCGATAAACAATACCATTATTTTATGTATCAGAGACAAGGGCAAGCTGCCAGCTCCTGCTCCAATGTCCATCTAGCAGCCTCCGCAGGTGCCAGCGTTACAACAACGCGAAGAAACCCAATGTTGACAGGGACAGATCTGAAGGAGTTGGAGGATGTGAAGACACAGGTGAAACTGTTCAACGTCAGCGACGGTGTGTTGAGCTTTGTTTCTTTTGTAAGGACAGTAGTACTACTTTTTACATTGGACTCACACTGTCTCTCTCCCTGCAGGTATACGGGACCTGAAGAGGATGATAGACGAATTGGAAAAGTCTTGGAAGTCTGCGGGACCTAGCCTGGAAACACACATCCTGACACCACTCTTCATTGCAATGACAATACTGATGATGTCTATTTAGTCATGAACCGATTACATGTGTGGCCTATGGAGTGTCTATATAACTCGGGTCTCTCTGTTGAGTGTGTGTCACAGTTTCCATATCTTTAGGAGAAATTGAATACCTACAGTAGCCCCTCCACGTTCAGAGTCCAATACACAAACTGCTCTCAGTCTGTCAGAGACCTTGCAAGAGTGAACATCTCCCGTGACATTTATAAAATAATTTACAAAATTGTCAAAGCTTGAATGTGGTTCACCCATTTCTGTCCCAGCCCTGAAACTGCATCAATGTATGTATATACATATTGTGCTCTGTTGAATAAAATAGACACATACCAAGCCGATTATAGTCAACTCTTTATTTTTTCATTTCACTATTAAATTAACACGGTCATAGACATACTATACATTTAGGTAGCCAGAGTATATGAATATATAATGTTACAGTAACCCTTATAATCAGCTCTGTTTGTAGTCAAGTTCAAGTAGTGCGATCTCGGCACAGCATTGACATACCGAGCTTCTGCATACACAAACTCAGTATCAGAGTGGGAGAAGTGCCAGGTGCTTTCCCCCTCCTCTGTGTGTGTCACAGTTTCCATATCAGTTGGAGGAATGGAATAGCAACAGTAGCCCCGCCCAGTTCAGAGTCCAATGCACAAACTGCTCTCAGTCTGTCAGAGACCTTGCAAGAGTGAGCATCTCCCGTGACATTTATAAAATAATTTACAAAATTGTCAAAGCTTGAATGTGGTTCACCCATTTCTGTCCCAGCCCCGAAACCCGAGAAGCGCCAGGGTCTTTCAGTCCCACACACCAACTCCGGCTTCTCTGTTGAGAGGCTGTCACAGTTTCCATATCTGTTGGAGGAATGGAATAGCTACAGTAGCCCCGCCCCGTTCAGAGTCCAATGCACAAACTGCTCTCAGTCTGTCAGAGACCTTGCAAGAGTGAGCATCTCCCGTGACATTTATAAAATAATTTACAAAATTGTCAAAGCTTGAATGTGGTTCACCCATTTCTGTCCCAGCCCCGAAACCCGAGAAGCGCCAGGGTCTTTCAGTCCCACACACCAAGTCCGGCTTCTCTGTTGAGAGGATGTCACAGTTTCCATATCTGTTGGAGGAATGGAATAGCAACAGTAGCCCCGCCCCGTTCAGAGTCGAATACACAAACTGCTCTCAGTCTGTCAGAGACCTTGCAAGAGTGAACATCTCCCGTGACATTTATAAAATAATTTACAAAATTGTCAAAGCTTGAATGTGGTTCACCCATTTCTGTCCCAGGCCCGAAACCCGAGAAGCGCCAGGGCCACACACCAACTCGGGCCTCTCTGTTGAGAGGATGTCACAGTTTCCATATCTGTTGGAGGAATGGAATAGCAACAGTAGCCCCGCCCCGTTCAGAGTCGAATACACAAACTGCTCTCAGTCTGTCAGAGACCTTGCAAGAGTGAACATCTCCCGTGACATTTATAAAATAATTTACAAAATTGTCAAAGCTTGAATGTGGTTCACCCATTTCTGTCCCAGCCCCGAAACCCGAGAAGCGCCAGGGTCTTTCAGTCCCACACACCAAGTCCGGCTTCTCTGTTGAGAGGATGTCACAGTTTCCATATCTGTTGGAGGAATGGAATAGCAACAGTAGCCCCGCCCCGTTCAGAGTCGAATACACAAACTGCTCTCAGTCTGTCAGAGACCTTGCAAGAGTGAACATCTCCCGTGACATTTATAAAATAATTTACAAAATTGTCAAAGCTTGAATGTGGTTCACCCATTTCTGTCCCAGGCCCGAAACCCGAGAAGCGCCAGGGCCACACACCAACTCGGGCCTCTCTGTTGAGAGGATGTCACAGTTTCCATATCTGTTGGAGGAATGGAATAGCAACAGTAGCCCCGCCCCGTTCAGAGTCGAATACACAAACTGCTCTCAGTCTGTCAGAGACCTTGCAAGAGTGAACATCTCCCGTGACATTTATAAAATAATTTACAAAATTGTCAAAGCTTGAATGTGGTTCACCCATTTCTGTCCCAGCCCCGAAACCCGAGAAGCGCCAGGGTCTTTCAGTCCCACACACCAACTCGGGCCTCTCTGTTGAGAGGATGTCACAGTTTCCATATCAGTTGGAGGAATGGAATAGCAACAGTAGCCCCGCCCCGTTCAGAGTCGAATACACAAACTGCTCTCAGTCTGTCAGAGACCTTGCAAGAGTGAACATCTCCCGTGACATTTATAAAATAATTTACAAAATTGTCAAAGCTTGAATGTGGTTCACCCATTTCTGTCCCAGCCCTGAAACTGCATCAATGTATGTATATACATATTGTGCTCTGTTGAATAAAATAGACACATACCAAGCCGATTATAGTCAACTCTTTATTTTTTCATTTCACTATTAAATTAACACGGTCATAGACATACTATACATTTAGGTAGCCAGAGTATATGAATATATAATGTTACAGTAACCCTTATAATCAGCTCTGTTTGTAGTCAAGTTCAAGTAGTGCGATCTCGGCACAGCATTGACATACCGAGCTTCTGCATACACAAACTCAGTATCAGAGTGGGAGAAGTGCCAGGTGCTTTCCCCCTCCTCTGTGTGTGTCACAGTTTCCATATCAGTTGGAGGAATGGAATAGCAACAGTAGCCCCGCCCAGTTCAGAGTCCAATGCACAAACTGCTCTCAGTCTGTCAGAGACCTTGCAAGAGTGAGCATCTCCCGTGACATTTATAAAATAATTTACAAAATTGTCAAAGCTTGAATGTGGTTCACCCATTTCTGTCCCAGCCCCGAAACCCGAGAAGCGCCAGGGTCTTTCAGTCCCACACACCAAGTCCGGCTTCTCTGTTGAGAGGATGTCACAGTTTCCATATCTGTTGGAGGAATGGAATAGCAACAGTAGCCCCGCCCCGTTCAGAGTCGAATACACAAACTGCTCTCAGTCTGTCAGAGACCTTGCAAGAGTGAACATCTCCCGTGACATTTATAAAATAATTTACAAAATTGTCAAAGCTTGAATGTGGTTCACCCATTTCTGTCCCAGCCCCGAAACCCGAGAAGCGCCAGGGTCTTTCAGTCCCACACACCAAGTCCGGCTTCTCTGTTGAGAGGATGTCACAGTTTCCATATCTGTTGGAGGAATGGAATAGCAACAGTAGCCCGCCCCGTTCAGAGTCCAATGCACAAACTGCTCTCAGTCTGTCAGAGACCTTGCAAGAGTGAACATCTCCCGTGACATTTATAAAATAATTTACAAAATTGTCAAAGCTTGAATGTGGTTCACCCATTTCTGTCCCAGCCCCGAAACCCGAGAAGCGCCAGGGTCTTTCAGTCCCACACACCAACTCGGGCCTCTCTGTTGAGAGGATGTCACAGTTTCCATATCAGTTGGAGGAATGGAATAGCAACAGTAGCCCCGCCCCGTTCAGAGTCGAATACACAAACTGCTCTCAGTCTGTCAGAGACCTTGCAAGAGTGAACATCTCCCGTGACATTTATAAAATAATTTACAAAATTGTCAAAGCTTGAATGTGGTTCACCCATTTCTGTCCCAGCCCTGAAACTGCATCAATGTATGTATATACATATTGTGCTCTGTTGAATAAAATAGACACATACCAAGCCGATTATAGTCAACTCTTTATTTTTTCATTTCACTATTAAATTAACACGGTCATAGACATACTATACATTTAGGTAGCCAGAGTATATGAATATATAATGTTACTGTAACCCTTATAATCAGCTCTGTTTGTAGTCAAGTTCAAGTAGTGCGATCTCGGCACAGCATTGACATACCGAGCTTCTGCATACACAAACTCAGTATCAGAGTGGGAGAAGTGCCAGGTGCTTTCCCCCTCCTCTGTGTGTGTCACAGTTTCCATATCAGTTGGAGGAATGGAATAGCAACAGTAGCCCCGCCCAGTTCAGAGTCCAATGCACAAACTGCTCTCAGTCTGTCAGAGACCTTGCAAGAGTGAGCATCTCCCGTGACATTTATAAAATAATTTACAAAATTGTCAAAGCTTGAATGTGGTTCACCCATTTCTGTCCCAGCCCCGAAACCCGAGAAGCGCCAGGGTCTTTCAGTCCCACACACCAAGTCCGGCTTCTCTGTTGAGAGGATGTCACAGTTTCCATATCTGTTGGAGGAATGGAATAGCAACAGTAGCCCCGCCCCGTTCAGAGTCGAATACACAAACTGCTCTCAGTCTGTCAGAGACCTTGCAAGAGTGAACATCTCCCGTGACATTTATAAAATAATTTACAAAATTGTCAAAGCTTGAATGTGGTTCACCCATTTCTGTCCCAGCCCCGAAACCCGAGAAGCGCCAGGGTCTTTCAGTCCCACACACCAAGTCCGGCTTCTCTGTTGAGAGGATGTCACAGTTTCCATATCTGTTGGAGGAATGGAATAGCAACAGTAGCCCCGCCCCGTTCAGAGTCGAATACACAAACTGCTCTCAGTCTGTCAGAGACCTTGCAAGAGTGAACATCTCCCGTGACATTTATAAAATAATTTACAAAATTGTCAAAGCTTGAATGTGGTTCACCCATTTCTGTCCCAGGCCCGAAACCCGAGAAGCGCCAGGGCCACACACCAACTCGGGCCTCTCTGTTGAGAGGATGTCACAGTTTCCATATCTGTTGGAGGAATGGAATAGCAACAGTAGCCCCGCCCCGTTCAGAGTCGAATACACAAACTGCTCTCAGTCTGTCAGAGACCTTGCAAGAGTGAACATCTCCCGTGACATTTATAAAATAATTTACAAAATTGTCAAAGCTTGAATGTGGTTCACCCATTTCTGTCCCAGCCCCGAAACCCGAGAAGCGCCAGGGTCTTTCAGTCCCACACACCAACTCGGGCCTCTCTGTTGAGAGGATGTCACAGTTTCCATATCAGTTGGAGGAATGGAATAGCAACAGTAGCCCCGCCCCGTTCAGAGTCGAATACACAAACTGCTCTCAGTCTGTCAGAGACCTTGCAAGAGTGAACATCTCCCGTGACATTTATAAAATAATTTACAAAATTGTCAAAGCTTGAATGTGGTTCACCCATTTCTGTCCCAGCCCCGAAACCCGAGAAGCGCCAGGGTCTTTCAGTCCCACACACCAACTCGGGCCTCTCTGTTGAGAGGATGTCACAGTTTCCATATCAGTTGGAGGAATGGAATAGCTACAGTAGTCCCGCCCCGTTCAGAGTCCAATGCACAAACTGCTCTCAGTCTGTCAGAGACCTTGCAAGAGTGAACATCTCCCGTGACATTTATAAAATAATTTACAAAATTGTCAAAGCTTGAATGTGGTTCACCCATTTCTGTCCCAGCCCCGAAACCCGAGAAGCGCCAGGGTCTTTCAGTCCCACACACCAACTCCGGCTTCTCTGTTGAGAGGATGTCACAGTTTCCATATCTGTTGGAGGAATGGAATAGCAACAGTAGCCCCGCCCCGTTCAGAGTCGAATACACAAACTGCTCTCAGTCTGTCAGAGACCTTGCAAGAGTGAACATCTCCCGTGACAATAATAAAATACTTTACAAAATAGTCAAAGCTTGAATGTGGTTCACCCCTTTCTGTCCCAGCCCTGAAACTGCATCAATGTATGTATATATATATTGTGCTCTGTTGAATAAAATAGACACATACCAAACCGATTATAGTCAACCCTTTATTTGATCATTTCACTATTAAATTAACACGGTCATAGACATACTATACATTTAGGTAGGCAGAGTATATGCATATATAATGTTACAATAACCCTTATAATCAGCTCTGTTTGTAGTCAAGTTCAAGTAGTGCGATCTCGGCCCAGCATTGACATACCGAGCTTCTGCATACACAAACTCAGTATCAGAGTGGGAGAAGTGCCAGGTGCTTTCCCCTCCTCTGTGTGTGTGTCACAGTGCCTACTCTGTTTGTTTTCAGCCCTTGGAGCTTAGCTAAGTGTGTCTGGTCTCCAGTCTTCCAAATATAATTGTTTATCCAGCCATAGGCACCCAGCCAAGTCTGTCTGTTATACAGTGGGTTTGTACCCAGGGAAAGATTAAATAGCCAGGTCCTACAGTCATGTTTGGATAATAGATTTGTGGTGAGATGTACCAGTCACAGTCAGATAGCCACACTGTGCTGGATACTACAGTCATGTTCGGATAATAGATTTGTTGTGGGGTGTACCAGTCACGGTTCACTATCCAACCTGTGTTGAGTCTACTATGAGTGAAAGTTATTTTAGCCAACCAATGGTAAGTGATGTCAATATAAGGCTGTCATGTAAAAGCACAGGGAATGCACAAATCACATCCACTTCACAACCCTGGAGGCTTTGAGAGAAGTCTAACAGGCTCCCGGTCTACCCCATAGACTACACTGTTTAAAGGCAGGTTCATGTGAAACACAAGACCCGTTTACGAGAGGTGATATTCATCGATAGCCAAACACCATGGAAGGTGTAACCACAAAATATATCGTTACAGAACAGCCTCCTTGGTATTTGAAATCTGATTACAAAGATAGCTTCACTTGTAAACAGACAGAAGGACTGTTTGATAAAGTGGTCGACCTGATGATGTGTAAGCAAGAGGCCCTGTCGGAGAGGGAGAAAAGATACAAACCTAAAACCATACATAAGATTATCAGGAATATGGTGATCAAGGACGCTATCACTATACAACAACAACCGTCCCGTTCGTTACTTCTTGCGCTGATGGACCTAGTTGACATTGAAAGTGGGACAGGCTTAGAGTCTATGGCAGATGTAGACAAGGCCGGTCTCAAGCACGTGATACTGGCATATGGTAACTACACAAACTTCTATATACCAACTAAAGAACTGATAAGCACCAACGGTAAGAAGGTGATTCCAGTGGTCACACAGTACTCTGACAAACACAACTTCTTCTACTGTGACAGCAGCCGGTCCATGATCGGAACCTACACCGTCCTCTTCCTGACAAACGGGAAAAGCAATGTCAAGTCATACTTCATCCAAGAGGTACTGTTTGTTCCTGGACTCGAGAGCCTGGGGTTGCTGAAACATGTCACGGGTAACAAGTTTGAATTTTGGGACATGGCCCTGGAAGTACCCACTCACTCCACCGCCCTCACCCCTTCCTTTAAACAAATACAGCCTGTCCAGTTGTTGCGCACTGAGGATAAAACAATGTCCACCCAGGCTCTAGTCTCTCACCTGGAAGAGATAGCCCCCATGTGCTGTGTGCTAAGCACGGCGTCGCCTGAAATGTTGAAGAAAACGCGGGAGACGAGGGTTGATTGTTTCACGGACAAGGAAGTGATATGTGACCTGAAACACTTCCACTATGAGAACCGTGGCACTCGTACTGTCTACTTTAGAAGGAGCTGCAAGATCCTGGATGGCAGGCGGGTGAACCTGGTACCTGTTGTCATCCTGAGAAAGGGCCAGGCTCTGGCTCCTCAATTGTACGTGTCTACCACTGTGAGGTTTTGCAGGGCCGTGAAGCAATCGTGTGTCAAGGGCAACGGGGAGCTGGTGAGCTGTTGGAATGACACGTTAAAGGACCTGGAGAGAGACACGTTTACCACCGGGCCCGACATGTATCAGGAGATACACGGTCCCGCATTGGCAGCGTTCGTCAAGCGGGTGAATCCAACCAGCTGGTGCAATTACATACCAAAGCACGTGGAGAGTGTTATTGTTGACCCTATCATGGTGGAAGTAGTAGAACTGGCCATTAAATTTATGGACTGTAAGATTCCCAATGCGTTCGCAGTGGCAGAGCTGCTACATTGCCCAATTGAGAAGGTGAGAGACTTCGTCAAGGTCTGGGACATGTACTCCTCTGACAATATCGTTCACGCCACCGTACAAAGGATGCGGACAAGAATGGTGGAGCAGCAGATGAGAAACGACTGGTTAGAGTTGGCCCACGTCGCGTCCAGATACAGGGAAAGGAGATATGGTAACGATGGGAATCCTGATATGGCTACGGGGTTTGAAGAGTTGTTCAAACAACACACTCCCGAGAACGTAGGCAAAGCCCAGAAGACGTGGCACTCCCTGATCAAACATGATACGAGCAAGATCAAGGACAAGGAGTTGGTACAGCTGTATGCCACGGCTAAGGTGCTCTTTTTAAAACTCCGCACTTATCAAAACAAATTGAAGAAATATCTGAAGGTAGGAGAGGGAGAAGGGTGTGATCCCGATAGCGCATCATCCTCCCCACAATCTACCCAAGTGCAAGAGCCTGACATGTCCTCTAAGAACCCGGCCGACGTTGATGAGTACAGCGAAGACGAAGCTGTGCCTGGTGCCAGTGAGACAAATGACACTGTGTACTCTATCGTCACAACCGAACCCATTCCCATTGCGACGTGGATCAAGAATCTTCCGGTTCTGCTGCTGAGCGAACCTTGGTTGAATGATGACAGTCTCCGGAGAGACGCGGTTTGTACTCTCCTTGGATTAGATAAAAGCCTGTTGGACACAAGACACGGGGACACCCTTGCCGATTGGGTCAGCAACAACCGAACCGTCATCAATATACTTCAGAGTTACTGCTTGCAGGACAGACTCAGCAAAGCACTGGTTGATTGCTTAAACTCTTTGGCCACCGACCACTGGAGCCGCAAGATATTAGTATCCTTCCAGGGTACCCGGAGTCAACCGAGGGGTGATTCGGAGCAGCCGGTGACTAACCTGTCCAGAGCCATGAAGGCTGAAGCAGAAAGGAAGAAAATGGATTCGGGTAGCACACGAGTTGGCAAATGTGCTAAGAACAAAAGGCCTTTTCACAATACCAAAGTGGTAAATCAGGATCTATCGGCTTCTAAGTCAAATAAGTCATCGGGCACTAAGTCATCCGTGTCGAAGAGTGACACGAAACTTCGCGATTCAGGAGCTCAAAGGCCTCGTCCCAGGTACAGTGGCGATGACGATGACCAGCCTTGGCTGAGCCAGGCCGAGGAAGACAACAGTGAAGAGGAAGAGTGTAACGTGGATGAAGTTAACATCCCCGGTGAGGAGTTGGAGGCTACAATGATCTACGACGAGAGCGAGCCCCTTGACGAATACGATACCAGTGACCAATTCATAAACGACGGATCTACCGGTGAGGCATATAGCAGTGAAGAGGAGGAGGACGAGGACGCGTTCTGTGCTCAGGTGAAAAACAGGGCCAAAGTGGCTAAGTGTAAAATTAAGAATGTTAAGCGGGGACATAGGTATAAGGTGGAGGAGTCACACTCAGAGTCTGAAAAGGATGCCCGCTCCCCAAAGCCTGGCTGCAGTGGTTTGAAAGAGGAAAGGAGCATCTATAAGCGCGCACTGCTCTCCGACTCGGACACCGATTCTATGATGCCAGAGTACAAGCGTGTCAAACGCACAAAAGACAACCTCAGGCCCCACAAGAGAGGATCTAAACTGAACAGGAGTGACAAGGTGGTTAAACATACGGCTCTCCAGCTCTTAGGAAAGCAAGATAACGCGTGTGCTAAAAAGAGACTGGACAAGTCTAACAAAAGGTGCGAAGCAGTACAGACGGCTAAGACCATACCAAGCCGCAATCGAGAATCCCACCAATACAAAAACAAACTGTCGGATACGGAAGACGACGACTACGAAGGGGAGGGGAATCGCTGGCAAGGTATAAAAAGGGGGCATTGTTCCAAGCTAAAAGTCACTCGCTCTCCGGTCATTGATACTGACTCAGAGCACGAAGATATATGCACGCTTAAGAAGAGGCAAAAAGGCACACTTGTCAATAGGTCCGGAGAGAACCTGGACAACCCAGTAACCGAGAGGTCCCCGGTCCAGCACCAGCAAGACGATTCCAAAAGCCAGCAACCCAGCAAACGCTCAGGTGCTAAAGTCCTACATGGGAGGTCTGATGTGTCACAATTCAAAGGACACGGATTACCTGTAGAGGCTGGGAAAAAGGCAGCCAAGGTTACTGATCAAGCTGCTGCCTGGCCTGCTGACACCACTCAACAGGATTGTTCAGATCAGGAGGGAGACAGGGGCCGTGACCACGAAGGACTAAACAGAGAGGATCACCCTACCCATCCTGCTGAGCCTACATCCGCGGCCGAGCCAGAAGAGCCAGAGCCGCTTTCAGAGGAAGATTCCGACTCGGACTTTCATGGAGGAACAGCAAGGACAGGGTGTAGCCACCCTGTAATGGACTCTGGCGAGGCAGAATATTTTGTTTCTATGTGATACTAGTTATGTCTTCCCGTATAATAAAGAAGCAGCCTGTACGTGGGCCCAGGGGCGATTATGTGATACGATATCTAGAGGGGCTGGCTAACAGCGTGTCTGTCTCACAGTTAGACGAACCGTGCACCTCATCAGCAGTGCTGTCAGCTACCTATTCAACTGTGGCTTATAAAGCAGAGGAACCAAAGGTTGTTGTAAATAACCTGGATAGGTATCTTGTGAAGATATGATACCAATGTGGTTAGTTTGATATGCAAGTTCAAGAAATGTGTAAACCTGTGTGATTGCCCTATACCCAAAGTTATACCCATGCCTGTACGACATAATAAACTTGAGTTAAACACGGCACATGTATCAGGATCTCTTTGTGATTGTCTTTGCATCTGTCTCTAACTTCATGTAGTTATTATAATACAATGAGTGACGCATACAATGGTACCTTTATCACTCCTTTATTATTTCATGCAGGGAAACGTAAGGTACATGCTGTTAGGTAGTATCACATATGTACAGATCCTTCATTCGTGTCACAAGGGGTTCGACTATGCTGTTTACGGTACATGAGCATGTAAGCTACGCCATTGCATAGCATAGATCCCGCTTCGTACGTTGACTTGACATCTTCCCATGAGCACACCCTGACGTGAGAGTCGTCTGCAAAATACCAAATGTCATCGTCTCGCACATAAGCTGTGTAATGTCCACAGTAGTGAGAACCACTGTGGGCTAGAACAGCGTACAGCTTGTATACAGTATCTACCGTGGCTTCAGGTTCTTTCATGATATATTTCAGGTCCAGTGTCTCAGGGAAAGCACACCTCGTGCCTGTCTTGACTATATCAGCTGTATCTCTGCCAATGTTCCTAACCCGTTCGATCCTCATACACACAACCTGCGGTAATGTCAATACCTTGCTCGTGATTTCGATCTGTGTTCCTGTGTGGCAGTGTGTACAATGGTAGTCACACGTGGCGAACGTGTTGTCAGTGTACATTTTGATATAGTCCTGCAGCTCCGTGGGGAGATGAGCTCCTATCAACACGGTGATTGTGTTGGACTTATTGAGTGTGGACTGGACTGTGTTACAACGGAGGCAGCGCACACGGTCCTCGTTCTCAATGTCCCACAGAGAACCTATCCTCTTAGCTATCCCACAGTCGTCTGCTAGAGCGTTGATGATGCACTTGAAGACCACGTCTGAGTCCTCCTGAACGTCGAAAGGCGCTCCTCTGTACGATGTCATTGCATCTACTAGTAAGTTCGGATCACACGGCGACGGGTTGCCTTTGGTCATATCGTAGATGAGACGCTTAAGCTTCAATGCCACCCTATTAGGAGACCGGTGATCGACCAGCCGAATGAGGTCCCGTAGCTCGCTTGTCCCATACAGCACTTGGACAACGCTGTTGATACTGCAGTAGGTCCCGTGATTGATCAAGCCCCGCATGGTGTACTGTGTAAAGGGAGATAGTGATCAGCAGAGACAGCAGGCTTGGTAGAACAATTTCACATTTGAGTCCGATGTGGCACAGTGAACATGGGGTTAGGATATTTAGTACTCGGTCACACTGAACGTAGTCACGCTCTGGAACATCTCTCGGAGAGATATCTTAGACCCCTGCGGGCTCAGTAGAACCATGATTATTGTCATCTTGTAATAGTCGCTAGTGAACTCCTCCACAGGTCCCTGCCGCTTACGCTTTGTGAACATTATAACAGGGGCCCACTTGGAATCGGTCTGGGACACGAGGTCGTGTGTGAAACGGCTGCCGTTCTCGGTGAGTGACATCGACCGGTCCAGTTGATCTATCCTGGTTATCACAGAGAGTGCAGAGGCGTCCAGTGTCACCTTTGTCAACCCCTGCGTACAATCCAGTGTCGTCACTTCGAGCCTAGACGATCCGAATATCTTTACTCTCATCCGTAGCACTATGTTCCTAACCAGTGTACTCAGCTTAGTAGCACCCAGGCCTTCTGCTGTCTGGTTGCCCCTGTAAGGATCAGGTTCTCCGTATAGCAGCAGTTTGCCCCTGCTTCTGTTACGAGCGTCTTCTTCCTCGCCCACGTCTGTCAGCCAATCTGCTATTTCGGATGTATAGTCTCTGAACGTGAAGTATCTACCGAGTAGATTTAAGTGGTGTGGACTTGTCCTTTCGCAGCTATTTAATCCTCTCAACCACTCGATCGACACGGTCAGCACCTGAGAGGCAGCCGTGCCTCTGCTCAGCTTGCAAAGCCATTGGCACAGTTTCGAATTGGGTAAGTGCTTTGCCACCATAGTAGTACAGAGACTGACCAAGCTCTTACATTGGTCACCGAACATCGAGGACAATGGCTTGTTGAAGTTCCTGCTCAGATAAGGGACAATGTCGATCATCACGGCTCCTTTACTGATCAGGACATATCTCCATTCGGTCATGTGCGTAGGCAACAACTGCATGTCTAGGGCCGCTTTGAGCGTGAGAAACACTTGTAGCAGGAAGGCATGTGCCGAGTGAGGTGAGTCCGAGGTGATCCAGTCCAACACTTGCTTGCAGCCATTGAGCAACTGAGCATATTGGAAAATGAACATAGCCCTGTTCCTAGAGCACTTACACAATCCATCTCGGGGACCAGCAAACATAGCAGGGTTCATTCTGGTCATGATTTGTGACTGGATAACCACCCTGTCTTTGAAGCATGCTATCTCCTCCTCGTTGTTACTCTTCAGAATGACCATGGTCGTGTCCATCTCCCCTTCGATCATCTTGCCTCTTACAATCACTCTACCCTGTATGTCATCACTGAAACCGGGGACTGCATCTGCTGCCCGTGTGCTGCTGGGTGCTTTTGGCTCGTCCTCGCCACTGGCGTCAATAATGTTCACTTGCGACTGGCTGACAATGTGCTTGTCCACACTGGCTCCTACTTGGCCTGTGGTGAGGTCTAGAGGCTCGTCAAAGTTATCACTCACAGACGCTATATCCAAATCGCCGCTGAAGACTATGCCATCACCTAAATCGCTACAGTTCAACATTTCGGCCGAGTTGTCACTCCATTGAAGGTTCTTCAAATCCAGGCGAGCTAACTCCCTTGACATGTGCTCCGTATCGGGGCTGACCGAGCTTTCCCTGCCATAAGCCTCGCTCGATTGGACCTGAGGAAGCTCGTCTGCCAGTTTGTGTGTATGTGTCACATCTACGACCGAAGGTTGAGGATGGAGCTGATGCTGGCGACTGTGTAGGATCGAAGTACCCACATCTGGATAGTCTACGTGCACCCCGGGAGCCATCTTATAAGGCCTGACCCCGATAGGGGTGTCTGTGCCACCAACCTTGCGTTTGCTATACTTGCTCTTGTATGCACGGTCCAGCTCTGCAACCTTGCTCGAGTACCAACTGTAAGGCTGGATAACATCAGGAGCCAACCTGATGAGGTCTATTCCGTAGTACACTTTGGGTTCGGACCCGATCACTGTAACCGGGGATGGGGTCGCCGATTTCGCTTTCACCAGTTTAGTGAGTGTCTTGGGGACACAGTCGTTGGCCACTATCATGTCGGTTGACTTATACTCCCCTACCTGTACGGACAAGGGCATCTGGGTGCAAGGTAACTGAGCGTCCTTCACATCTCGCATCAAATACTGGTATCGTGTGAGGCCAAGCAGTGTGGAAGGAGACCATCTCTCTTGAGGAAACAGGGTAATGCATAGCACTCCCATATAGACAAACCCTTTGTCCACTATGCGGGAGCCCATGTCAACGAGGTTATTGAGTATGGCCTCCACTGTGGGCCTTTTGTGTTTGTGCTTAGCTTGGAGGGAGCTAGCGTTTATCGATCTCATGTAGTGTATGTCCAAGTTGTCATCGTCATCCGGCCTGTAAACCCCTACCATATTGGATAGATTCTCAGCGTATGTCTTCTTACAATACCCTTTGTCCAACCCTTTGTAGTTGAACAATGTCGAGTTGCTGTGTAACTCCCACATCACACAGTACCAGCTGAATATGTCGCTCCCCGTGGCTGAGTTCAAGCACCACAGCACTTCGGGAGCCATGTTAGTGCGGTTGCCCCGAGGCTGGTCTGGGGTAGAGAAGTTGCACGACGTGCCAAAGTCGCTGATCTTGAAGGCAAAGGGTATGGGCTTTCTATCCGGCTGGTGACAGACCAAGACGTTCCTGTGTGTGAAGTCCCTGTGCTGAATGGATCTCGATTGCAAGTATTCAAGCCCTCGGAGGGTGTCCAGCTCTACTGCGGGGACTACTGAGACGTCCTTTAAACGCCACATGAACTCCTGTAGCGAGAGTGCTCGTTCCATGACGATAACAGCTCTACCTCCCAATTGGTATCCGGGAATGTCACACCAAAAGCCTCCGAATGTGCGGAGGATGTTGGGGTGTTTCATCGACACCCCAATCATCACCTCCTCCACCTGGGAGGCGATGTGCGCGTAGCGACTGAATTCATTGTCTATGAAAGGAACACTCCAGTCCACCATTTCTGGAAACAGGTTGGTCTTTGCAACTAGATGAGAGTTAACCAGAGCGGTCACCCCAAAGCCTCCTCGACCCAGCACCATGTCCGGTGTGGATACCAGTTCTTCTATGTCAAAGTCACATCTAGACCCACTCGGCCCCTCTATGTTGGCGTAGACGGTCCAGGGATGGCCGTTCGTTGTAGGGCTTAGAGGCTTGAATATTCGCCCAAAGTTGTCTATGGTCACCTTGGGTGTCCTGGGTTTAGTCGTGTTGTAGCTCATCGTCGAGCATCCATCTATCACTGGCCGGTCCTGCTGAGGCATCGGTTTGATGTCCTGAGATGTAGCCCTCGCGAACGTGGGGAATAAGGAAGTGCTGAGGTTGTGGACTAAGGCCTGTGTGTCCTTGATCAACTTGGTCAGCTCCATAGAGTAAGGGGCACTCACAGTGCCTTGTATCACCCTGAACAATAGGACTGCATCATATTTACAGCGCATCATCGCTGGGTCGGAGTATCGTTTTATGTATACCACAACGCGATCTTTACCCTCGATCAGAGGTTCTTCGGAGATGCTCACCACTCCGACACGTGTGAGACTATGCTCTAGGATAACTCTGTTGAGAACCGTCACCGTGTCCTCTCCTTGTCTGAAGGTGAAATCTCCGGGGGTTATCCCAAGCCACTGCAGCACACTTTGCACGTCTGTATAACACAAGGTCTTAACGTGAAACAAATTGTAACGCTCTACCAGTCCTAGCAACCTTTCGGCGTTGCTTGTGGTGTGCTTCTTCACCTGGGCCATTTCCCTTCGAAGTCGCTACATCTAGGACATAGACTATTTCTCTCTAACACATCAGGTGTAGTAAATAGGAGATGAACGGTGCGGTTCGTAGAGAGATCGTGTTCTCTGAACACGCTTCAGTATCACTGTTCGAGTGCCTAATCGTGGCAGGCGCGCCAGCTACGGGGCTGCTCCAAGACAGTGGGTTAAAGAGCGGAGAAACGCTCCAGATGGCATTGCAGGTCTTGAGAGATATGTGGAAGAGAGCCGATACCTTGTATATACCCAGAGGTGATGTAGAATCTCTCCACCGCATGGAATGCTACAGCACTGCGCATAGCGAAACACCTATACCCGAGAAGATATTATCAGATGCTGGCAAGTTCTCCAGATACTACATATATCTGTTGTTTCGTTACTGCATGACTTCAGCTGGCCCAGCGACATACAACCAGCAGGGTCTGATGGGTAACTGCCTGATCCGCAAGGCTCTGTGGGAACCCAAGACAAAATCATTTCCCCTAGGCGATATACCCAGGAGCTGGCTCGAGGCTACAGTGTCTACAAACCTCCCCTCAGCTCCACCTAGCCCAGATGATAGCTTCACGAACGGCTTTCCTCAGTACCTTCCCCAGCAGCCACCTCATCGGTATCCCCAGCAGCAGCAACATCGTCATCCTCAGCCACCGCAGCATGTTCGACAGTGTAATGGAACCTTTGACCGTACCAAGGCTCAGGATCAACCTCTCCCTTTACAACGCACCACCAAGCAGTTATATCCAGCCCTGACTGAGCACAACGTTTGTGAACCGTCCCACGGCAAGCCCATGGCTGGTGTGGTTACTAAGCCTAGACCAAGGAATCTGTCTATGAAAGGCTGTTATGACTCCAATGTTGACAGTGAGGAGGACTAGTGAGTGGATGCAGAAGAACAGATAACCATGTGCCCAGTGCCTAGTAATGGGTGTCTAGGAAACAGTATGTAATCATTAAGGGCATATGGCAACCTGTACATGGCAAGGAATGTAATAGTAAAGAATCTAGGCGGTTGGATGCCAATGTTCACTCTAATACTAAAACAGTCTACAGTATAATTCCCTGAGTTAAAATGTTCGGTGACACGGTCCGTGTGTCCAGGCTATGGGGTCTTTAAGAACACTAACAGTGGTGCTGTCTACCTCAGTAAGACTATAATCATCACAGATTGCAATGGCAGCAGCATCTAGGGGACCAGAGGATATGGACCATACCAGTGAGGTGATGAAGGAGGTGAGACAGAACTCAGAGTACAATAAGTCACTTATGGAGCCTGCCATTGGGGCCACAGTTGCCACCCAGCGCAATATGGACATGGTATGTGGTGTCTGTTTGGATGTGGTGCTTGCCAAGGACAATCCAAGGGAGCGTAAATTCGGGATTCTACCCAACTGTGGCCACTGTTATTGCCAGGCGTGTATCCGCACTTGGAGGACTGTGAAGTGTGGTGATATCAACACCGTTAAACTGTGCCCAGAGTGTCGAACCAGATCGCATTTTTTCGTCCCGAGTGATCACTGGGTCGAAGATAAAGAGGAGAAGCAGAAACTGATCCAGACATACAAAGATGTCATGGCGAGTAAACAGTGTCGATACTTTGATAGAGGTCCTGGAACTTGCCACTTCGGCTCCAAGTGCTTCTACAAACACCACTGAAGGGAAGGATCTCATACCCAGATTATAAATCCCAATTGGACAATGTCGTCCACCGATTCTGGTTACGACTGGACATTGCCATCTGAGACAGAACAAGAGGAGAGCGGTTACCAGTTGTACCAAGCTCACCTGAGGCAGATGTTGTTCATGCTGCTGGAAGATTATAATTGAACTTATCCTGCCGATTAAATGACTACGTCTAGCGCTATAGCTATTCCTCTCAAAACTACAACCCAGGACGGACTGTCTGTGTCAGTAATAGGCAATGATGTTGCTATCTATTGTACATGCAATGTCCTGTGTAATATCAACCTTGTATCTCTTTGCAACTACTTTTTATTTGGTATAACTGTGGTTATGTTGATTGTGATGATGTGTATCAGTCCCAAATAAAGTTGAGATATTGCCAAAATGATAGAAACAAGCATGTATTTATTGTAACATAACACATCACAAGGTACATGTCAAACATACACTGGTGTGAAGCGGCCTTTGAAACCATTTTTAAAAGTGGTAGCTCGTGACCCAGGGTAGAAGCTTCTGCTTGAATCGTCCCGATAACTCCTGGCTCGATAGCTGTAGTTTCCAGGGTTGTGCCTGCTGGTACCGGGACACTCAGAGGGCCCGTTGCGTCTCCTCCTGTGCACTGCTCTCAATCGGAATCGGCCCTCGTTTCCCCTGTTGTTTGAGCTCACAGGGACGCCCAGTCGATCCTTAACCGAGACACGGTCCTTGCCCCTGGAGACACTGACTGTTGTGGGACGAGGAGAATAGTTGAAGAGCTTCCTCTGTCCACCAAGTCGATCCTTAACCGAGACACGGTCCTTGCCCCTGGAGACACTGACTGTTGTGGGACGAGGAGAATAGTTGAAGTGCTTCCTCTGTGCACCAAGTCGATCCCCTATTGATAGTCTCTTGATCTTGGATGATAGGGTGTCGAGGTCCACGGGTCCCGGTTTCCTTGGGTTACGTGAGGTATATTGCGTCCGCTCTAACAAGAGTTTCTTCATCAACACCTTTCGTAGAGTATCGCACAGGCTCCGATGTTGTTTAGCGAAATGTTCTCCGTAGTCGTCCATCAACTGTCTGTAAGGGATAGCTAGAAACCTATCCAGCGTCACATGCTTTAAACTGTCACTGTGATGACATTGATCCCATTCCGTCAGATAGGACTGTACAGCCATGACTTGTAGATATGGCTATTGTACACGAGTCTAGGTTAACATGTATACAATGGTAAATAGAAAGTGTGTCTTTTATTTTCTAGCCGCCTTTACCCACTGTGACCCTCGTGTTCCGGTTGAGACCTCAGCCTCGGTCGGATATGTTAGACATAGTCCACGATTCAGCCCCGGTCTGATGTTTCAGCTCCCATAGGCGCAGCATGGTTAGGGGGATTCAGCCCAGGTCAGAGATATTAACCATCATCTGAGACTAGTGCTCCATCCACTAGACCTTGGTGAAAGGATATAAACATAGTCACATAGTGCAGGTACACATCCCCACAGATCAGAGAGACCAGACAGGGTAGAGGCACAAAATGGAACCGACTAATAAATTCATGATGGCAAACTACCTAGTGAGAAACAAAGACACCTTCAAGAAGCTCCTGGCAGCAATAGAAGACTACAAAAGCCTGCCGCTAGATAATACACAAGGGCGCAACCTTAACGCGATGCTTATGAGGAAGAGGTCAGACCCCGATGTGACCTACCCGGAAACTCTGATAGCTGTAATGTACTCCTACTTGGGCAGGGAGGTTGCCTGGACTCTTCTCGTCAGCCTACTCAAAAAGCTCAATAGTGACTTTAGAATTACTGACATGGAAGCGCACGGCCTTGAAGAGCTGGTGAAGTATGATAACTATCGGGGGTCGAACCTACGTTCAATTGTGGAAACCGCACTGGCCAACCTCTGCCACGCTGATGTGTACCGAGTGAAACTGTTGCTGTCATGGGAGCTTGTCATTGGGTGCACATATATTCCCTACGGTGTTATTGAGAAGAAAGATATCTACGACCTAGCAGATACCATTGTCTCTAGCCACTTTGGCCATGCAGTCTTTGTGATGACTCTGATCCTGACACACCTCGAGCAGATGGACCTGGTGGTGGAACTAACCTCAGCATCATCCGGCAGGAGGCAAAGAACCAGTGTGTGCCCGAAACCAAAGTGATATCGGTTGACAACTGAATGGACGACTCTCCACAACACTGAACCATGTTTCATTCTCTGTAATGTCCATATATGTAACCCATGTTTTCTTTACGTACAATAAACTGAATATCAGTCTTATGTACTAAAAGTGCTTGGTTATTGTGTCTGTTCATTGTGCAATACAAAATGTAAACCACATTCCTTTTGGTGATACCCAACAAAGAACTGTTAAAGGAAATGTATTTGCTAAGATGCACATGTACCTCAAGGTGATGATCTGTGGATAACCCTACACACACACACACACAAACACACGCTACACAGTAGAGTACATCCAGAGATCGGACACCTTCCCCTTCACAATGGTCGACCATGACGAGTACTACAGTAGTTACTGGTGGATTAACAGCAAGGACGATTGGTTCAATATCTCCTTGCTAGGGGCTCCGTTGATGATTGTTTTTGGGTTGGCGCTGCTGATAACTCACAGGACCTGTAGCAAACGGGCCTCGTCCCCTATTTACACACCATGTTCGCGTGTACATTCGCTACAGTATGATGCCGTGTATGTGCCCACAACGTGCTCCTGTGACAAGTTGAGCTACGATGGGAACTGCCGGTGCCATGTCGTGGAAGCTACAGAATCTTCTGTGATTCCTGTTGCGGAAAAGGGTAACTATATCTCCGGTCCGCAAATATAAACGCTTGCCTTGCAACATGTACAACAACCATCTGACACATACAACTGAGGTCTACTTCTTGTTTCCTACTCATCCTCCATATCTGAATAGAACCAGAACAGATCGAGAAGGTCGTGTGACACCGGGACCCGGCTAGAGTGAGAGGACAACGTAGCCCTTCTGCAACGTGTGACATTAGTTAACCTCCAGGAACACACTTCGACTGTGTACCCTATATAATACACTATCTACACACCCTTCCCATTCATTGTACTTCTGATGTCGTTTGTGTTTGGACCACCAATAAAGGACACTACTGCGAATCCCGAATGTGTTTGTTTATTAGCAGATTAAATGAATAACATCACATGTACATAATAGAATCACACCGCAATCAAAGGCAGTCTGCTGTGTCTTCTCTTCCTTGCACATAGCACACATATGTACCACAAGCCATAGATAAGTGAAAGCACAGCCAATATTAGGACCGTAGCCATGCTCCATATGCACAGCCCTTTGTCAGCGAGTCCTATGTCCGAGTGGTACACAGTAGTGTTATTAGAAAAGCTGGATATGACGCCAGACTTTGCTGCTGCTCCTCGTTCCTCGGCAGACTGTCACCCGGGGCTCTGTACGGGCTCTCAGCTTGGTTAGGTGTACTGGGGTTCCACAGCAGCCCCTTGCCTTCTCCACATGAGCCTCAGAACCTGAAGTGTCAGAGGCGCAGGACACAGGTAGTTTGTAGGTCGCAATATGTTGTTACTGTGCGATCATAATTGTAGTCTGATCACTGTAAGACAGTAGACATTTACTACTACATAAATATTGTTGTTGCCGTGAACATTATCCTTACACACAAAACACCAGCTTACACCCATACCAGTAGAGGCTACTCACCCAGAGGGCCATGAGTCCCTAGAAAACAGCAGTGTATAATAGCAGTGCAATGAACACGTCCATTACAGAGGTATACAGAAGGCACCCTGGGTGGATAAATGTGCCCCAGTCCATAGATTTAACATTGGGCTGGATGTGTTAGGCACCGTTAGACGCTTGCACTCTCATGTACAGGTGCTTTGGGTGGAGGAGTGAGCCGTGGTCTGGTGTTCTAAGCGTTGTCGGAGACTGAAAGCCCAGGTACCTAACATTGACTGGATGGGGTTGGCACGCTTGGTACAGCTGTGGTGTGATGAGTGAGCGGCGAGTGGAAGCTACAACCCCCAGAGCCTCAACATTGGTTGAAACAACGATCCATGCTTGGACACATGGTGCTCCCCTATTTATATAGAATCAGCTCAGCTACTCTTTCAATTACATTCTGTCCTGTCGGCCTACATGACATTAGTACAATGGTGTACCTTACCATAGCCATTAGATGGTGCTGTACACCACTAGAACACATCAACATCATCAAGGCTAACATCACAAAATGGTACATCAGCAGGTGGACATACGCCGACACTAGACATTTGACAGTTATCTGCGTTCAGACTGAATCTAAGAGGGCAAGCACTTACATAGGCAAGTTACTAGGTTTGATGCAAAACCTCTGGGTTGAACAGACTCACAGTGTAATGACGTGTGGAGACTTGGATACATTGTTGGGAAACAAAAATAGTTTGGCTGTAGTTAGCAACATCTATAGTGTCACGTACACTGACAGTAGACCAGGACTCAGTTTCTACAGACATTTGACTAACGCCGTGGCTTTAGTGAAAGGTTACGAATGGACGCTAAGGAAGGGGTCTACAGTTGCAGACAATGGGACGAACATGAAGCTGTACTGCCAACATGTAAGTTTACAACCCATCATCATCGCCGTGAACATGACAGTTCTCTGTATACCCCTTGGTTAACACTCGTTTGTATGTGTCACCCCTAGGAACCCCACGTTGTCACCGTTATACTGACTGGTTCATCGAACAAGATGATAACAGTACAATGTGAAGAACCCCAGAGAATATACGACCTGATGCTGAGGTATGAGGTTGTATGCTCCAACGTATGGGATTCCAACATAGCACTGTCAGCGACTGCTCCTTGTACAGCACTGAGTGACCACAAGATGATGCTAGTCTATGCAAACACGATCCCCTACACCGAGAATGTTGGTCAGGACTCCAATGTGGACACATTCTACCACAACATGAAATACATCACACTGGAAACAAAGGGCAGAGTACTGAGACACAGACCATACACCATGCCTCTCCGCCGCTGGGTAGATATACCACCACAGCCATCGACCAGTCGTAACAACATCATCTCAAGGGACACTCAGGACGATACTATACCACTTGCTCTGTACTACGGTGATCAATGGGCAAAACTAAGCGCCGTTATCAAGTCAGACGGTCGATTTGTTTCAAGTGTGGAGTGTGAGGATACCCAGATTGACCAAGATACAAAAATGGTCGAAATTGAACCGGGTGAAAACGTTGTGCTTATAGGTAGGTACATCATTGTACATAGGGCTGTTGTAAGGATAAGCTTAACTGGTCATTACTTTACACTTGTGTTGTGTAACTTATGTGTCTATCCCTATAGGTACCGATGAAGATGATGGGTCAGAGGACATGTGCCGCAACCCGTTTAGCTGTCTATGCTGCTTGGAGATATCAGACCGCTACCTTTCCTGTGGACACTTCATGTGTATACAGTGTATACAAAGCATCAAGGCAGATGGTGTCATTGTGTGCCCAGTGTGCAGAACAGAGGCAATGTTTACCAGACCCCTTATAATAGCACCCCACTTCGTGTTTACATGTCCTGCATGTTGTAGTACCAAGACCTGGGTTGGAGAGTGTGGACACGTAACATGTAGATGCAGCACCAGCTGTGCCGAACGCTCTAAACCCATTACAAAACTGAGCAAACTGTATGCCTTAGGGTAATTGAGACTCAACCAGAACGACTGTAATGGGTAACATTTTTATTGTGCCATGATCCATTGCTAATGACAACATAGATGAGTCTGTTGAATGGCTACCTTTGCTGTACATAAGTCTAACATAATATCTAACAACATATGCCTATATACCATATATGACCCTGTCACAATAGAATGCTTTGTGTTATTGCATATATTACCTTGTACGAATAAACTGTTGTATATTACATTAATAACCTTTTAATAAATATCAAGTGTTGTATATGAC
The DNA here is from genome assembly GCF_045791955.1 of Oncorhynchus clarkii lewisi. NCBI lineage: Eukaryota > Metazoa > Chordata > Actinopteri > Salmoniformes > Salmonidae > Oncorhynchus > Oncorhynchus clarkii. The sequence goes on from NC_092155.1 coordinate 34,209,217, forward strand.
ATGGTGTACTTTTTACATATAAACTGCTGCCACCACCTTGTTGCAAGCTGACAAAGGACTTTGTTGAACACAGGCAAACTATACATGGCCTTTTAGTACAATGTGACTAGTTTCAATGGTATCTACACTAGGTGGGGGATCTTTTGGGTTGGAACCCACTGGCCCTTGACATGCTCCATAGGACGTGTGACAAAAGGGATGCGTGTGTACCTGGAACGTCACTGGGTACGGTAGCTTTGCAAGGTTGTACATGTAAGACCCTTCACTTTTGACAGCAAGCAAGTAGTACTGTCTCAACCTGTTCTCTCTGTATACTATGATAGTATATAAACAACTTGTCCTGTGATCATCTCCATATACCTCGTATTCACCCCCAGGTGGCCAACATATAAAAAGCCCACATTCTAGTCTCTGAGAGAGTTCTGTCATCTGTGAGCAATGGCAGGTGCTTTGGTTATGATGGGACAGGGCCTTGACTATCTCCTCAGAGACCTGTAACACACTCATCAGAGTATCAATAGGTGTCTCACATCCTAAATTTATGATCTTTACATCATTGTGTATCATCAGGGATTGTGCTATGTAGTCCGGAATCGGTCTCTTTCCAGGGGTATCATTCTCACCCAGTTGAATGTCTAACATGTGAACCTTACTGTGGCTACTGATATGATCCTTGACCAAAGGGAGGTACCTATTCAGTTGTGTTATTATTTGACAGTGAACCACATTGTTATTTCGGTTCCCTTGTGACTCCATCTTCACTGGAAGATTAGCATCTTGTTGCTTCTCAGTTTTGACTGTGTATTCAGAGTTAGCGTCGTGGTTCACTTCACTCGTGCATTCCTGCTTCTTACGCACCGGGTGGTCCTCTGGGCTACTCTCCAATATGGCAATTGGAGTGAATCTTCGTTTCACTGGAGATTTGATGGATCTTGGTCTTGTAGGACTAAACCCGCTCACATCCATGGCTCGATGTTCTGAACTCAGACGTTGTATGATGTCGTGTATCTCCCTCTCATAGTCTTTGAACAGCTGACCGGTATCGGACCCAGTGTCCATATCATCTTGATCACCGTGATCGTCATCATCTTCCTTAATTACCTGGATAACTGTTCCTTTAAGAACCTTACGTATCCTTTCAACCGAGGCTGCTTTCTGAGCCGTTATCATATCTAGCACAGTTCTATGCTCACCATTGGCCATTCCAACACCTAACAACTGATCCAGTGAACACAATTTCATCTTAGAAATGTGCAATTGCTTGCCCGTAGTGTGTAGTTCCATGGTCAGCGTGTCCCTGGTCTGAAGGAGCTCATTTTTGTTTTCCTTACACATGGCAATGGTGGCCATAAGGTCTTTGATATGTGCTCCCTGATCATGTATATTGCTATCTAGCAGAGCCCTTTCACGTCTTGCATTATCTAGCTCTAGTGTATGCCTACACTCCGTGTCTTGTATATCACTCTTTAGCTTTTTCTCATTCCGTGACAGGGTGTCCGTAACCTTTTGCAGAGTAGATATCTGATCTTTACGGTCACACTGTTCGTTTAGATGGACTCTCTGCATTGTCTTGATTCTGGACTCTGTTGTGTCTACCTGCTTGAGTAATCTCTCTACTTTCAAACTCCACTCGGACCTCTCCCTCTCCTGTTCACCTGTGATCCTGACTATGTCCCTTTGTAGGTCCTCCGCTTTGCTCTGCGCCCCGCCGTACAACTCTTTTAGTTCACTGATGCGATTGTTACTCTCCAGTGATGTCCTCTGCATATCCTCGTTGTACATGTCTGCCGCAGTAACTCTTTGTATCATGATAGACAGATCACGCTGTAGTTTATCAATGGTTTCCCTGGCCGTGTTGCACTCGGATTGCAACCGGACATGTTCTTGTCTAGCGAAGGTGATCTCCTTCTGATGTTCTGTGCTCTCAAGTGTCCCAGGCAAAGAAGGGATATTGTGGGTCTGGATCATTGCGATGAGAGCACGCACTATCTCGACTACAAGAGCCCATTGCACCTTAAGCGACTCGACAATGTGAGGCGCCGACGATATGTTGCCTGTGTCAGTGGACAATTGCTCGACAGCGGTCCGTATGCTCTCAGTTTCCGAGTCTGCGCTATTGTCTGGTTGGCAACCCAGCTCTTCCAAGACACGTTTCAATGCACGGGTGCCATCTCCTTTTATAAAGGTCGCAATATTCTCCAGCGCTAGGTCTGCCGCTTTGACATGTTGTGCGCTTTGTATGACAGTAGTCTGTCCAAATGTATCCCTTAGTCCATTCCCCAGTCTACGGATGAAGAGATCGTAACATCCGCACAGCTCCATAGCCAAATCGAATCCTATTACATCCCTAGCTTTGGTACTCTCAAATAATTGAAACCACTTAGCCAGGTCTTGGAAATGATTCCCCAGTGCCTCTACTGCTATTAAGGTCTCATCTAGGGTGCTAGTTGTGGGGATGTCAGGCTCTATGACAGGCTCTGTGCTAGATGTTGAAGGCTCCGCATTGATATCCAAAGGGAAGAGTTTTGATATGACATTGAAGAACATTGCATGAGAATCGCTTCCAAAGTCCGATCGAAGTGGAGTATCTACTGCGTTCATCGCCTCTGTGGTGTGATCCTGAGAGGTAGAGGTCCCAGAACCTGTGTTTACGGACCCTTTCGCCATGCGTGTAGCACCCGAGTCTCTCGAGTCGTCTCCGTCGACAGTCCTTCTGCCATGACCACCAGCCTGGGTCGGTGTCCTCTTTGGGCTCTTTCCTTCTGCTCTTCGGCTCCTGTCTCGATCTGTCTTCTTCTTGTTCTTCTCGTCCCGTGTACGTTGCCGATATTTGCATCGACCTGTATTTTCGTCGATGTTCTGATCTTTCCCCTCCGTCTTCTGTTTCCTGTCCCCAGTACCACCTTGATCCATCTTCCCACCACGATGCGATCTGGTTCGCTCTTCTTTCACACCCGGGGGTGATTCGTGACTCGGGTTTAACGATGTCTTCTTCGACTTGCCTTTGGTCGACTTCTTCTCGTTCTCTCCACTCGTCCTCTCCCTTGCACTTGTACAGTTCCCAATGTTCCTCACAGCTAGCTCTGTAGACCCTTCGGTGATTGAGACAATATCTCTGTTCCCGTTCTGCCCGGCCTCGGTGTTCCGAGGGGTAACTGGCTTGTTTATCTGATCCTGCCGCAATCGATCCATCTCTGTTATCTCGGGTGACTGCAGCACACAGAGTTGTGCAGATGCCACCCAGGAGCAAATTGTCTATCTGCAACACAGCTGACACTCGCTTGGGCCTTGACTCACACACCACGGGTGATATTCGATAAGCGTACCCGCAGCGTTGACACAACTCGTCCTTCTCTCGTTCACTCAGGAGTAGATTGTTGTCGACTCTCAACGCCTTTGACTGGTTGTCTAGCTCGAGAGACCAACGGTCCAGGGCTCCGCAACACAGGGCCGCGAGTACAACTGCCCAGTAGGGAGCCTGTATAGTGTCTTTGGTAGCACTTCCCCCGCAACACCTAGTCACCTCTACACCGGTGCACGTCAGCCTTACGCTCAACCACCGAACAGCAGATGGGACTGGCGATAGGTCCGTGTGTTGGTTAGCAGTTGCACGTGAGAGAGTGCCTAGGGTCGAGTCTAGCTGCCACAATACACAGGTACCCCAAAGCGCTTTGTGTGGATCGGGTATGGTGAGAATCTCACGGTCACTCGGACACTGCAGCCGTTCCAGGGTTAGCCTGCTCTGTTCGTGTAAGGCCTTGAACGCAAGCGGGGCCCCGAGTATGGACAACGTCTCGCCTACCAATTCTGAGGCTAAACTATCCCTTTCTGTAGAGTCCTGGGTGTAGGAGGTAAACACTAAGGTGTTGTGCACGTGACGGTTCATATTGGCGTATATCCTCGAGACGATAAGCTCGGGTTGATGTCCACAAACCATGTCCCCTGTGTAAGGGTAGGTCAGGTGGCTAGCTGCCGTATCATCGGGTGTGTTCATCTTCACCCAGGCCAAGGGCGCTCTTGCTAAAACGCTGATCCTTTTCACTTTGTGACCCTTGGTGTCGGTGTACGTGTTGGTAAAATGTTTGGTTGTAACAAGTCCGTAGCTGTCTCCGCAGTGTGTGTATACAGCCCGGAGAACTATATAGCGTGTACTAGGGATCATATGCGACCCTACGGCTATGCGGAAGACACCATCATGACCGGGCTCCGTCAGACTTACAGATGTCGGTATTCGCTTCTCTATATCAGCCATGTGCACCCAGGTGTACTCTACACGACTTATAAGATGTACGTCGTCGAACCTTACGCACATATGCCACGTACGGCTCCAGTCCCCTCTCTGAAACGGTTCCATGGTCATATGCCCTGAGCTAGAGAGGCATGAGTGGGCACCTTGGTGTGGAATAGACAGGAGACAGGGTTGTGTGTACAACAAAGGTTTAATTTATTTCTGTGTTACAAGCAACAACACAATGATACAAGACCGTGTATAGTATAACAATCACCAAATGCTTACAAAGGGATAATGAACAGTCAGTCCTCGTCAATTATAACTTTAGACGTTCTCAAAGTCCCGTGTTCCAATATACCCTTGCACCCCACATTATTGTCTTGTGTCACGTTGTCTTGGACTGGAGCAGACATGCAGCTCAGATCATCCTCGACCAAACCACTGTTGAGTCCCTCCTGTTCCCATTCCTCATCTGAATAATCTTCCCAATCGTAACAACTCAGTTCCCCCAGTTCAAGGCAGCAGCTACGAGTGGTATTACATTTGAAAGTCTCCAGATACTCGCTCATATCCTCAGAGTCCTCCAGTCCCATGACGCTCTCGGCTGCTTCGATCTTTGCGTTATCACACAGGGAGGGGTCCACTGGCTCTACTAGAAGCGGAGTCTGATCCGATGCCAAGGTCTCCACTCTGCCTTTGCTCCCCGATGCCATTTTGGCGATATCTCTGTACAGTCCCATAATCTCTCGGATGGCCCCTTCTTTTCTGTCCAGCCTATTTGTGATGCTTAAGTACAGGTAGAGATTTCTGTTACCGATGGCCGAGCCTTGCTGACCGGCTCGGACTCTCCGCCACTCAGTGTCAAAGTGATTAGCTCCGTAATGTGTGCAGATTATATCTTTCAATCTAGCAAAGGGTATGCAGTGTACCGCTCTAAACAGCGTCACGTCGGACTGGTGCACAATGCCCGATGCTGCTTCAGCCATACCTTTGTCCGTCTCGGAGACTTGGGCGTCGTGAACAATGCCTGAGGCAGCTTCGGTCATCATAGCCTCCTCGGTCTTGGTGAGATCGCTAGTGTCTATTCGGATGTGTCAGATATGGTCCGAAGTGCAGACCACACAGCGCGAGTAGAGCGTTTCCATATCCACTAGTAGTTCGGAAAAGATCGGCTGCTTGCATGTCTTACAAGAGGTGTACATCTGTTTCATCTCGGTAAAGGTACAAGTGTTGACTGTCTCCGTGCTGAGGGGTACGTTTATCATGGGCGCAGCGCAGCACGATGACCCAAACCTCATCTGTTCGAAGTCAAATTCCACATCTATGTTTCTCGGGTTGCCTTTCACCTCAGAAGAGTGGAAGGTCTGATTCTTCAGACATCTCGAGCACCTCAAGTCTCCATCCCGGTTAGGGGTGCGGGCGCTCGGTTGCCCGGGCATGAGGAGTATCTGCTTGTGGTTGTGGTCGACCCAGTTGATGTGGCAGTTGAGCACAGCGTATAGCAGCATCTGAGACCCGAGAGGTAGTCCACTCAACTTGTGAAACTGTTCACTGTGGATGAGGTCCACTGCTTGACGCAGTTCGGGTAGACAGGCCGCTGCCATCTCCAGCGGCTGATCCGTGGTGTAGGCGACTGCTAGTTTGTAGTAACAACTCAGGCCCCATTCGGAATTGAGTGTAAGCATAGAATGTCCGACGCCTTTCACCAACTGGAAGGCTCTTATGAGCTTAGCCTGGTATGATTTCCTCTTCACAGAAAAACTGAGTTTAGCCCACTTTATGGAATCTTTCCTGTCTCTGGGTCGTTCACCGGTCTGTGTGTAAGGTTGATGCCTGCGCCGATTGGGCCGTTTGCTCTTCCCATTCTGGCTATCCCTGTTATCACAACGGCCCTGGTCCTGTTTGCTCATAGACATTGGACATGGCCCGGGTCCTGGTTTGAGGTTACGTTTCTTGTAGACCTTTTTAATAACACTCAGCTGCGTTGGGTCCGTTGCAAGGGTGCCACCTCTCTGACTCGTTATCTGTGCAGCAGCAGCCTCATGTAGACTGGGCGACAGGTCGGCTGCTGATTCTCGGGTGTGCGGAGTGTATCCACCCAGATAATCCCTCCCTTGGACACGAGAGCTGCCATGTTCAGAGGATCCTACTACAGTTTGACAAAGGGGCTGTGGCTGTAACGGTGGTCTGCGGACGGGTGGGTTGGCCCTAGTTCTATGACACAGAGGCGTTTTGGATAAAGAGATTACCTTTGGTAGTGTACGCTCTGGTCGGACATCAAGTCCTTTTGCGAGGAAGCTGAATGCCTTGGCCCTAATTGCACACAACTTCTCCGTTGACTCCTCCTTATTTAAAGCCAGATCTTCCTTTTGGTACCTATAAAAATCAGCCAGGAGAGCCAGTCTGATCATATCTTCATTGCCCTGCATCTGAGACAACTCCTCTTTGCTTGGCAACACTGCACTCGACTCTTGTGATTCAATCAGGGCCAGAGACAGTTCGTCCCACAGATCCAAACAGAATTTGTAAGCATCGCCGCAGTCCGCTCCTTGTCTTAGACGTCAACATCTTGACTAGTTTCGTCTGTAGTCGTGGTGTGGACCCACTATCTCTCTGTTTAGAATGGCAAACTGTGTTAAGACACTCCAGGTAAGCCTGCAACAGGATGGATTTTGCATAGCGACGGGACCACACGACTCCGGCATCGTCTACCCTTGCCCCGCAAACCCATTTGCGCCGGTGCTTCTCAAGTCTCCCGTGGTCTTGCATCTCCATTGTCCAAACGTCTTCCCCGACGAGGTGTTGAAAGTGCACGCAGAACACCTAGGGCACTTCTTGGCATTACAGAACATCCCCAAGATAAACGGGGAGTTCGAATCGACCCTGTTTCTGAGCCTGTGCAAATTGTTCACTCGGGACACGGTCCTCTCCCTGTACGAGAACACCCTGACTGACGAGGCTCTACGTGACAACGTTCTTAGTGTAGCCTCCGAAGACAAGGATGGGGATGACTCCTACCCAAGTGTTTTCGTCAACTTTCACAAAATCAAGGCAGGTCAGATTCTGTCGTTGCTGCGCAAGTTGCTGGACCTGTTCGACCTGGACGACCTTCGCGAAAGCGATATAGTATACGAGCGCGGAGAGGAGCCTAGACACATGGTATTCCTGTACCTGATTCAGTTACTTGCTATATTCGTGAGCAGCTGCATTGAGGACAAGGACCTTGCTACCATAATGAGTGTTGCATCGGCCACTTTCCTGGAGGTGAATCATTGCGACCCCTTGTGCGCGGCCACGGTGGTGAAGCCCATGTTCATTCCCTACTATGATCAGCAAGTGGGTAAAAAACACAGAAAAGGTGAGACCGAGGGAGTCAAGCAGGACGATCCCGAGGCAAGATTGAAATATTACAGGCTGTTCACGGGCTATGAACTGGACACTAAGGGGTCTGACGTGTCCAGCGGGATGGATATGACTATTCGCTGGACCGATCACAGTGTACTGCAACGTATGCAGGGGTGCAAGATCGTAGAAAGGCAGAGCAAAACGTTTTGGTTCGTGGCTCCTCAGATGGGAGACAGGATGGTGATGGTTAAGAATAGTGGCCTGAAACTGATGGGAGGACAGACAGGCAACAAGGCCCTGAAGATCTGCTCCTACCTGATTTCGGATAACATAATGGCTTACATGCAGTGCGCCGTATTTGGCACGATGGCCAACATGCTGCCCTGTCATGCAAACAGCGACTTCACTGAGACTGTAATGACCACCATCAAGAGTTCCATGACCACTTTCACAGAAGTGGTGCGTCACCAGAGCGCGAACCTGATGGCCGAGCTGAGTAAAATGCCAGACAGCTGCCTGTCCACCACTGGTGTAGGGTTTGCAGGGCAGGAGACAGGCAACTCGCTCTACTTTGGAAGAGTCTTCACTGGTCCAGAAGACAAGAGACCTCCTCCCAGCAGTCAAGTGAGGTTGGGGGTCTTCACTTCAGTGACTCTGGGGATGACGAACAACACCATGATGAAGAGTATGCTGACTATTGCCCTGAAAGCAGAGTCTAAGATCAATCCCAGTAGTAGTCTAAACAGTATGCTGTCTATGCCATATAAGCCCGTGGGAGTTACCAAGGTGGCGACCGATGCTTTTTTCTACGGCCGATACCACCACAGGTTTAACACGGGCGAATTCACAGAGGTGGCCTGTGTTAAACCCATGAACGACCCCAGGTACAACAACCTCGTACACGAGGAGAAACTTACCAACAGCAGCAAGTATCAGCTAACCTTGTCCCATGGAGCCTTGCCAATGTGCACACTCACCCTGGCCATGACCGTAAGACAGACTGTGATGATGGTAATGGGGTTCCTCTGCACCGAGCTGGCCCGTGTTGTATATGCCCCGAAGATGACCGAGGTTAACCTGTGCAAACATCTTATCACAATATCAATGGCTGGGAAGTTCAGACACGGAAAGGACGAGGAGAGCACAAACGCGTTCGAAGCGTCCTATGGCACCTTGATAAAGCTGACCGGACCAGCCTTCGGCAACCCGGGTATGAACGGTGTCAACTACCACGACCTGGATTCTATGGAGTGGTTGCAAGCCGAAGACAACCGTCTCCCCGACTACATCCACAGGTCTCTGAATATGATAGGGGACACAAAGAAAGAGGTCCGAAGGATCATGCAGGAGAAGAACATGTCGTACAACAGGGTTGTGTTTATGGGAGAGCTGGGCCCGATGAAATTTGCCACTGTCTTTGCTAACGAGGAATACATGATCCACGCGCCCATGATGGTCATGTCCAGCATGAGGATATTCTCGAACAACAACAACAACAACAGCTACGGCTCTGTCAAGCTCTGTAGGCAGGGTGTCTACTACCATGTGAAGGTGTTCAGCAATAGGTGTGTCGATACAACACTGTACAGTTCCCAGGGAGGTAGAAACGTCAGCTGTGCCAGTGAGAACAAAAGTACGATCGATGAAATTGTGGAGAGGATCAAGAAAGGGGTGTCCTGCGTATTGCCCAGGATAGACGTAAACCGCATCAAGATGATGACACCTGAGCTGAATGAAAAGGAGTTTGGCTTGCTAGTGTCAGCTGTTAAGAATAACAACATCGAGGTGACTGGACAGGAGTCTTGTTCTTACTCCTCATCGGCGTCTTGTTCTACATCATCAGAAGGGAACAGCCGTGTTTCACCTGGCCACTGGGCCGGTATGAAACGGGCTACAGAGGAACTTCAAGGTAGCCCCGAGAAGAAGAAGGCGAAGGTGACAAGCGAACTCACAATATATGACCCAGAGGTGGACTTTGGCTTTGACGACTCTGACTGGTGATTGTGCTTTTGTTGTACCTCACATATACAGAGTGACTCTTCACATATACAGAGTGACTGTTTGTATCCATTTGTCTACCCTATATGTTTACTGCTTAGCTGTGTGTACCCTATATTTCTAACACTTTGCTATTTTGTAGATGTGAAATAAAAACTCTAAACAGAAACATAGCGTGATGGTAACGTTCTTTATTACACATATACAACAACCAAGGGTGTCAGTGGAACATGACACGAGCCCGAACTTTATGAATATATGAAATGTATCATGTTCAGGTGTAACAGTTCAACTAAAACCAACATCTGCCTGTATGCGCATCCGAGCATGTGCAAATCTTCTCTCACTGTGAAAATGAATCGATTCTCCATGCTGCCGATTGTACTGCCCAAGTCGCCCTTGTACACTCTCGGCACCCTCATTTTACTCCTGCAGTCGAGTCTAGCGAACTCCTCCGTGGCTCTGTGGTAATCTGACTCACCACAGTGAGTCAGATCTAGCTCCCCGTGGTCGACCCGGGCGCTGATTAGCGGATTGAGTATCCCACTGACTGTGATGAGTCTTTGAGAGTTGGAATTACAGTTGTCCTGGGGACACGCGAGTTTGGTAAACTTGCAAATAAGAGTTTCCCCCTTGTGCTGGGAGATCCTGGGTACATTGGGCGGGTCAAAGGAACACATTCCGTATATGTTCATAAAGTCATAGGAGGAGGAGGACGTGCTCAGCTTTTCCACGTGCTCTCTCACCAGACCCTTTATATCTGACAGCGCTTTATTCCTCAGGTCACAGTAAAGACGTCTGTATTCCTCATCAATAGGTCCCAGGGACACAGACTCTTTCCCTTCGTTATTCAATCTGGGTCTCTTTTCGACCGAAGGACCCTCGCCCCGAGACTGCCCTCTCTGGTCCCTCGAGTCCTCCCAACAAGGTAGTTTACCATAGCACGCTTTAATGGCAGTTGCTACGAAAAAGAGTTCAGGGATCCCTTTGCTTGACCCCACTGGCAGATGCCCCGGTCCACACGTGGACATAATAAGGTACGATATCTTTATTGGGTACCTAATGGGTGAAATGGAGTGTACTACCGTTACCGATGGCCAGCTCTCCAGTGAAGCCTTAATAGAGTGTCTGGTGAAGCACCGAGAGCTGATCTCAGGCCCTAACGTTTGGTCCCCTAGAGCTCGAGCCTACGTTCACTTTGAGCAGCACAACCACGGAACGTTCGCAGTTCTGAAACCCAACGGCCCGACGGTGGTTCAGTTACTGGGAAAGCTACTACCCGTGTACTGCAGGCTGTGCTTCTTGTCCGAGTGTCATGACCGAGCGAAGGCTGCGGCTCAGGCTTTACTGGCCCGTCTGACAGTATCAAGGGACTTGAGGGGTGAGGTTGCTGAATTTGAAATCAGAGCCCTGGTCTACCTCATAGATAGCCTGTCGGCGACACCTCCCTCGGAATGGGGGGAGGTCTGTCAGTCATCTGACGTGTCAGCTGAGACCAAGATCGCAGTCGAACTCCTCTGGTCTCATTTGGTGCTAGTGTACGCTGGCAACCGCAAGCTCCTGCTGTGTAATCTTGAACTGTTTTTCACCAGACCCCAAGACTCCCTGAATCTGTGTCCCAGCGAGCTTAGGGCAGCGCTATTTGTGCACGGTAAACATGAGCCATTCACTAGACAACGGCTGTTGTACACAAGAAAGTGTCCCGTTCTTCCACGCTGTGCGTACCCCAGGTCTAAACGGTACACTTGTAGATCCAGAGTCACTGCTGTCAACCAACTTTACGAGTCTCGAGTGTCCCGCATTTGCTGGCTGGGAGCCCTGTGGATCCTCGACATCGAGTGCAACAAGGGCACCCTTCACTGGCTTTACAAAGCCGAACCGCACAGACTATAGCCCGAACGTCACAATTCCACGCGAGTCCAGGTCCCACTACAGCTACCTAGCCTGTCCAGAGAGAGCATGAGAAACGCTCAGGGCCGAGGGGAGCTGCCTGGTAGAGTTGGACAACAACGTGCTCCTCCACGTGCTGCACGTAAACACGGTTGGCAATCAGAAGTTCAACGCGACCGTAGTCTCCAAACATCTCAGAAGGTACGCTCAGATACAGTCCAACACCACCAAGACCAAGCTGCTGAGCAGACTGAGGTTTGTGTCAGACAAGAAGAGGCTCTGCTCCCAACACGGCTATAAAAACACCCGCATAGAGTTCTCGTCCAACCCCAGCCGCAGCGCCAACTACACCTCGAACGCCAAGTACCTGCTACAGCCCTACTTCAGAGGGGTGTTCGAGACCATAGCCTTATCCCAGGGAACCTGCATGGTGTCGACAAAACCGTTCACAGTTAGCAACGAGAACCTCACCTGCTACATATACGGAGTGGCCAACCCTTTAACCGTGGTGATCCTCATGAAGAACACAAGGAAACATTTCCACACACCCTTCTTCTTCTCCTCAGTCAACGTGGCTGGCGAGGAAACCAGACATCAGCTATTCTCGTCCATGTCTATCAACTCGCAAAAAGTGAGGGACGTAGCCAAAGAGCTCCCTAAGGCACTGGCTAAGGTGGCAACGCTGGTGGAGATACACATTCATCTCAACAGGCTGTGCTGCGAGCTGGCCCAGGAGCGGCGCGGCATGCTGACATCGCAGGAGAAGATGTGTCTGGTGTACCTCACGGAGACATACTTCATAGAAGTGAGAGACCGCAGTCACCCCAAACACTGGCCTGGCTACAGAGAGGCCGTGAGAGGCGCATTTGTCGAACGGTACCGTAGCAATCTGACTTCGTTCCAGGATAAGGTTCTAACAAATTACCATCTGAAGAACCCAGAGTTTATCAACTTGGTCTCCTGGTTCCTCGACAATCCCAGCTCTCTGCATGACAAAATCATAGTCTCACACGAGGCGTACCTGAGAGAAGAGGGTAAAGTGAACGCTAGAGTGGAGCTGATCACAGCAGTCGACGTTCACGTCAACCACCACCCCAACTGTCGCCGACCTTGCGGATTCCCCAGCTTCGAGGACATTGATTTTACAAACCTAGGATACAGTCAGCAGACCATACAACTGGCTTTAACTAAATCACTCTGCGCCTCAACAAAGCGACCATTAGCTAACGTCAGGAAATCCATCGAGTCAACGATGGGAGGCCAAAGGCAAGAGACCCATACTTAACAAAGGCCTTGTGAGAGGGGGGGGGGCTCTCAGCCAGCAACGGCATCCATGGCAAGTGAGAACCCGACCATCGGCTACCGGGTAGCTCCCTCGGCTGCATCTAGATCGTCCATTCTAAGGGTATGGCGTATAGTGAACACACACTTTGAATCGCTACTGACAAGGGCGGAAGGGTCTACCACCAAGAGCAGGGCTGAGATCAACATACAGTGTCAGGTGAAGGAGCTGCGAGACCTAATGGGAACGTGTAGCAGGCGCCTCAAGACCATAGAGGCATATATATCGGAACTGCAGACACAGGACACTGGTGCCCAGAATAACTGCCCGTCGAGTCAGAGGCCGTCCTCAGACCTGACAGGAGAATGGCATTTTCTGTACATGGAAGACAACAGTCCTTTCGGCTACATGAAGTTGGTTCCAGAAACCGTCTCGGTCACTAGCGAAAACGGTCACCGTGAAGGATCTACCTTGGTGAAGCGAGCCGAATTCACCATCCCAGGTGCTGTGATGAGAGAGGCGAACGAGGCCCTGGTTCATGACGCTTACACTCAAGCCGACCGCAGTGCCGAGTACGCACTGTGTCCCTGTTGTCAGATAACTTTCAAACATTCAGAATTCTGGAAGCACGCCTTGTTTGAGATAGCAGAGAGAGGTAACAGAGTGCCAGCCTGGCAATCCCTGGATAGATCAGAGACGCCTAAGTGGATAGTGGACCGAGGTGCTGGTTGGAGCAACCCTATTTACAGACCCAGAGGTTTACAGAGTACTTGCCAGATTGGACAAAGTTTCGCAGAGCTGAACCTCACTCACTTCCTTTCCGACTACGATTTCTCTCGAGCGCTCGACAGCACATTTGACTTTCTGGCTTTACAGTTGAGAACCTGAAACATGTTATCCTACTCGTATCATCCTAGCGCTATGCTATTCCCATCACCTGTTCCTCCTCCTCCTCCTCCTCCTCAACCTCCTATGCCTCAGCAGCAGTCGATCGTTCACGAGTCCGATGGTAGAATCTTGGAAACAATACGAGAAGACTTGGTGACCCTAGACTACCTGATTGGAGTTGCTTTGCTGGGCAAAGAGTATGTTTTTGTGCAATACAGGCCCACAGAGAAACACAAAAGGTGCGCAGGGCTAAGGATCGACCCTGTTCAGCAGATTAACATGTTCATCAAGGCGCTGCGAGACAGGGCCATAGCGATAGAGACATTGCTATACACGCTCATTCCGTCAGCTAAAAAGTATTTCTGGATACGTGTGTCACTAGCAGACCTGACAGAGCTCAGCTTGGAACCTCTCTGGATGATAAAGGGGAAGGTTGCGCTGTACCCGAAGCATCGGTGGGTCACGATTACGATCGATGACCAGTCGCTCCAGCCCTGCGTCCTTAACCCTCAGTCCCAGCTGCTCTTCTCTCAGCACAACAGAAACGGAACGGAGCAATTGCTAAGAATGGCCAATGAAGGTCTAACGGGTCATCGTCAGGATGAGAGCGAAGACGACGATGAGCACCTCTCGACTGGAGAGCAACAGGAAACATGTGGCGAGTGCAAGGTGGACAGGGTTCCACAAAAGCGCAAAGCATGTAAAGTAGAAGAGGACACGCTGATCGGCACCGTGGTGCCAAATAAGAAACGCAAACGCCTGGTCGATAGTTGTAAAGTGAGCCCAGGCTCTGAACCCGATGTGCGATGGCCATGCGAGAAAGAAGACAAACAAAGATGCAGTACAACACAGTTAGGACACACAACCTTTAATTGTGGCATGCAAACCAGAATTAAATCAAGACAATATCAACCTGTGAAAAGAGGAATGAACAACATGTACAATAGAACAATGAAATCCCGTTCCCCTTACAAAAATGCAAACAAAGTCACCCTGAACCAGAGCGACCGAGCTCTATCTCATCCATGTCATTCGTCTGTCCCTCAAGTGCACACGGAGCAAGCTTCGGTGGCTAGCGGTGTCACGCACGACACGTCTAATGTTGCAGCTGCCTCCCCTGATCACCCTGAGCAGAACAGTCCTGATGACTCTATGAGTCGTTGTGTCTCTGCTGTAGTGGAGCAGCGTTTCGGTGACCCCAATTCTGTTTCTGCAGCGATCCCTTGTGTGAACATCTTGCCGATTGTAAACCAAAAATCTCCTTTGCGATCTCAGCCGCTGGAGCCTCAAAGGAACCCAGTTGCTCAGCTACGTGGGGCTGAGGAGCTAAGGAGTTGGCGCTGCTCGCTGATGTAGCAGACTGCAACCCACTCATGCACTCGGCCGCAATATCCCCATGGTCCTTTTCATCTTCACATTTAACATCGGAAGGCCTGAGACCCAGCTTGTTGGCCAATAGTAACCCATACGCGGTCGGGTGCAGCGAGTCCCGGGTGAGCATAATGTCGTTGACTGTGAGGGAAGAGTCTGGTTTTCTCCCTGATAAGCTGTCTGCGAATGTTACACCGGACGTGTTCAAGAGTGTCACCAGCATACAGTGGAGAACATGCACCGGTGACCCTGATTGTAGCTCTCTCACTGTATCCCTGTTGTTGTACTGGATCGTATTGTGTCTCCTGTTGAACTGGCTAAATCCGGACAGAGCGCTCCTCCAGAAAGTGGTCCACATGCTCAAGGTTTCTTCCAGGTGGGCCACGCTGACAGTAGAGGGGTTGTTGCAAACTAGTTTAACGTCTGACCCGAGCTCTGTGACGGGCTCTTTGGCTTCAGTCTCACCGCCCTGGCTGATGGCGTGTTCCAGCTGCCTTGTAACGCTCTTAGCCATCTGCAGCAGCCGCGGTTCCTTGCAATTACTCTTGAGCCGTTCCAAGGCCATGCGAGGGTGCCTGGTCACTTCGCCCAGGAACTGTCTGATCAGCAGAACCTCTTTGCCTTCGGAGATCATCGAGGCCATCATTTTACTCAGGCTGTGCGAGACGCATGCGGACTTGTGCTCGGAAACCGTAGTCCCGACCCCGGATCTCAGAAACACATCTGGTAGCTCGGCCGTGTTGAGGCCAAACATATCGGGCTGCTGGTCGCTGGCCAGGAAGCGGGACAGGTTGTCAAGTAACGGTTTGCCAAATGAGTTGCCAGCTGCCGAGATCCCAGCACGCTGCTGCTCCCCACGCGATGAAAGCATCACGTCAGCCATGTGCGTCAAGGAGGACCGGTCTACGCTTGTGCTGGTGTATAAGTGTCTGGTGGAGGCCGTTGTCAGCCCCTGTATGATCTTGTGAAAGAGAGTAGCCCAGCTCTTCACCGTTGCGTGAGCGCTCTTGGCCAAAGAGGACAGATTGGAACCCCCTGACCAGCAACTATCCCCCATTGAGATGTGCCTGTACAGGACCCCGTCCACTGTGGTCGTAACAAGGTCCGTCTCCGTGTCGTAGAAGGCCAGGCAAGTGGAAGCCCTGCACTCGGGTATGACTGGGCACCGGCCGTGCTCGAAGGTCTTCATCACACCCCAGAGGGCCACTGTTGCCATCTTTAGCTCTGTTTCCTTGATCGGATCTCGCTTGAGCGTGATGTCCCGTTGGACCCAATCTCTGATGATCTTACACACCACCGAGACCTGAGTCTCAGGGACCGAATAGCTCATCAGCAGTTTCAGAGTGTCAGCAAGGTGGTCGAGCGGCACGTCCAACACCGAAGGCAAAGCTCTCTCGTGAGCCTCTCGTTCCTGTACGGCTTCGGCAGCGGCATCGGGAGGGCTGAGACCGTCTCTTACAATCCTGAAGCAAGGTTCGTGCCGCTTGCGTCTAGCCTTGCCCATGTGCTCGCCTATGGCTAAGCCACCAGGTCTCCTCTGGTTCTCAATTCTCCTCCGTTTACGTCGGTCATAGCTATCGTCATCATCATCATCATCATCATCATCATCATAGACCTGTTGCCTGTACGTCTCCCCGTGGACTGCGGGGTTGTCAGAGACTAGGTTGGTTACGGTAGCTTTACCCGATAACCCCAGGCCGAGAGCTCTGAGTTTCTTCCAGGGCAAGAAGACGCAGGGCACAAAGCCCGCTAATACAGTCCAGCGAATCATGTTCCTCAGGGTGCTCTTGATGTGTTCGCACAAGTGGTTTGAGGAGTAGTAGTTGATGAGGTACCGCACCAAGCAAGTGGAACTCTCGCTGTTGCTCCCCAATATGTTGTAAAGCAGCAGCTCCACGGAGAGAGCCGGGCTGAACGTGTTGACAATCTCCTCTATTGCTATGGCCAGCTGTGGATCCTCACTTACGTAAGCCCAGGAGTCGACGTCCCGATGGATAGGGATCAACCCGTAACGCTCGTAGTCGACATTGTCACACTGAACCCTTTCACGATGACTAAGCTCACGTTTTCTGAAGATGTCTAATGTGTAGGCGCTCCCTCTGTCTTCCAGAGCAGCTTCGGCAAGCTCCTTCTCGCAACGGCAAAGACGCTCTCTGGACACGCTGGTAGTAGCTCTCGTCATCTCCCTGCACGGTCCAATCGGATAGCCCAAGGTGTCTGTAATATCAAGCGTTCGATGTCTGGTTAACGATAGCAACGTGCTTTCCCGTATACTTACAAAGTGCTCAGCTTATGAGCCGAGCCTCCAGCATGATCTGGATGCTGTTCAGAGCCTTATGTTGTCTGTGTAGCAACAGGCAGACCCTGAGTAACCTAAACCGAGGTGGTGGATATTACCGCTACTACCAGGACGACAGCGACGACGAGGACAGCGACCACGACGACAGTGATACCAAGGTCCAGGCACGTGTGGTTAAGCTCTCCAATCTGAAACGCAAAGCCATCGACGTGACCACAGATGTGATTGTTGCGGAAAAACTTCTAAGACGACACGGTGACGATTCGAGTTTACTAATGTACCACGACAAGTGCTCCAAAGAGATGTATAGAGCTCTCGGTAAGCTCCCTGTAACGTCACACGGAGCTCTGGTTAAGAGTCCTTACAAGAAGCTTCGCAAGGGCGTGTGGGACACTCGAGACATTGTCTAACCAACAAAATAAACATCTTATCAATGGACTCTGTCTGTCTCAGATGTTGCTATTGACACCAACTCTATCTCTATTATAGCAAGTACACAGCCAGGTCCCCTGTTAGTCAGTATACTTTAAATAAATCGACTAGAGTCCCAAGAGGTTGCCTGCATCATGAGTGTGGTAACCATGGACCCGAGTAGCTACACGCTGAAACCACTGGAGACAGTTGTGCGTTTGGTGAAAGCCCCAAACTTCCTGGCCTCTCCGAACAGCACATTCGCTGAGTACATGACGGATAACATAATCAGAGCATCGGCCACCAACAGTTCCATCTCGGCCGACGCCACTGTCCTGATATCGCAGGCTCACATGGGAGTTACGCTTTTCAGACAACAGAGAGACACGAGTCGCCTACTCGCTGGCTTTGTGTACAAGATGCTGGTGCCGGATGAAGTGGTTCCCAAAGGTACGAGGTTCTGCAGGCGCTACAGGATCACGGACCAGCGCGAGGCTCAGCAAGGCACCTATGACACAATCAGCAACGGAGTGCAGACTAGGGAGTACATCCAAGTGTTCCAACATAGGTCCAAGGTGGTCACGATGCAATTCGGAAGCCTCCTGAGCGTTACAGTGCCTTCGGTGGCCATGGATCTGATCAGAAGAGAGTTGGACAGGGTCAGCACTTCCTGGGAGCTAACTAGGACTATTGAGGTGCTCAGATATTGTTCAGCTCAACCCACCTTGACAGACAGAATCGTACAAAGGACAAAGAGCTCTAGTCGGGCTGAGAAATTGGACTCTGTCTTGGTGATGGCTGAACTCATGTGCGGTATGATCAACATACAGGCCGACTCTTTTGTTTGTGCCCTAGAAAACGCTCGGAGGATACTGGGGAGCGATAAGGCCGAAGTCATGATCGTGGGTGACACGCTGTTCCGCGTCATCTCCCAGAGAAGCTCCAATGGCATAATATCGTCTCAGATCGTCAGCGAGGACACCAAACTCACCCCGGAGTTCTCTGTGTACACCATGGCCAACGAGACCGGTAGAACCGGGGCAGGCTACGAGTTCACCATGAAACAGGTCACCCAGCACGCTCTCGGTGACAAGGACCTACCCTTCACCAACGAATCGTGCTTCCAGGACAGGTCAATCGACATGAAGGTAAACTACATTAGAGTCGGAGGAGGCCCCAATGATAAGATCCCCATTGTGCAGGTGGACGGAGTGCAGATGGAACACGGTAGCAACAGAGACACGTCCACTGAACACAAGGCCTTCTGTAACTCCGAAGGATTCAAATGGGAGTACTTCACGGTCGGCTGCATGGCGCCAGCTCTGAATCAGATCAACCCGTCACATGTCCTCTCTACCACAGAATCGGACGACATCAACTACAAGCAGCTTGCTCAGCGATCACCCTGCGCCTCGTACCTCCACCAGTATGACGGAGCGGTGGCCTGTGTCACTCTCCGTAGCCTACACCCCGTGGGTAACCCGAAAGAGCTGTTCAATGAAACACTTCGTACGAGACTGCAGAATGATGTCAACTCCTTGATGAGAGCCGACCCCAGCGCCATTTCTGTAGAACAACTGGCCAGTCTCGGGTACAGTAGAGACTGGTACAGTAAGATAGAAAACCCAGCGTCTGTACTTAAGTTCGACTCCCGCAACATGGTGGTACCTCGTCCACCTGACAATTGTGACAGGGACAGGGACCACGTCGTGCCCGAGCGCTGGGTTGTTAGGCCTCGCGTGGCTCTGTTCAACTCGTCGCCGATGAACAGCATCGAAAACGAAATTGCTCAGATAGGCAGCGAATTACTCACTCACTTCGGCGATACAGAGCATGCCAGACATGTGCGAGATAACTTGATATTCCTTGAACGGGCGCTCCACCACGGACAAGGTTTAGAGTCAATGATTGTCTTGAGAAGGGCTATCCTGGACAGAGGAAACGTTACCCATTTCCAAAATGCAGACTGGACCAAGGGAAGACTTTTCTGGTTTAAGGGCATAATTGGGAGCAGACGCAACTCTGTGATAGCCTCCATGCCTATGTTTACCAATACCACTGTCGCCACGGAATATGGCTACCCAACTACCTTCACCTTAGATGATGTGGACTATTGTAATCTCATGTACTGGATCATCCTCCCAGTCCTAGGCGCTAGAGTGTACCGCTTTGGGGATACTGGCAACGTTGCTGAATCTGTCCAGGTCCCTATCCTATACAGAGAGCACGACCTCAATCTAACCAATGAGTTGAACCTGCCAAACGAGAGAGCTCTCACCGTGATGCGTTTGAATGGACAGTGCGCCTTCTCCAAGGTAGCACTGCAGGGCTGGGTTGACGTCAGTGAACATTTTGAGCCTACCGCGTTGACACACAAGCGGTGTACCGATACCAGATTTAGCGATACGTCCCTCGTCACGTACATGTGGGCCATCAGACTGCAAAAGCTTGCGGGTATCAGCAACACCTTGGCCAAGGTGTTGCTGGGGATGCATTACAGTACCCTGTTGACTCACAATGTCATATGCGATCACTACGACACCAAGTACTACTCGGGCATGTCCTACCTTCTGTTCAGAGGTGTTCGTTTCACGGGATGTGGTGTCTCCCTCATGCAACAAAAGTCCGCTCTATACACACTGGGCACCGAGATCGTCTGCAAACCCACGTCTCACAATACGCACCAGGTGCACACCGTCAACCAATACTGCGAGTCTGTCATTATACCAGAGACCCTAGACTCTCCCGGGGTGTACATCCCCAACTTGTACATGAAGGACGTACGAGGAGGAGACGTGCACATAAACACGGGAGGTCCCTTCGACATGGTGGTCGCAGACGCGTTCAACGGATTTAGCCCAGAGTCGGACTGCTCGAGCGGCTATCGCAGACCTTACATCTTCACCACGGGCCGATCGGAAAGACTCAACGGGTCCGTTACGAGGGACACTATGATGCGAGCCGAAGCGTACACTTGTATGCCAACCCTACTCCAGCCGTTCAGCTCAGCTCTCAGGGTTAGAAACAAGCACGCCAGCAGACACCGCAACAAAGAGGAGAGTAACCATAAGCTCTTCTGCAACACCCTTCACATGGTGGAGTTTGAGAAGGGTGTACTCGATCCCATAGGGGATCCTTTCAAGGATACCGTGGAGAGAGTGAACGGTGATAAGCGTACCACAGACATAATGCAGCCAATGCTCGGGGTGGCCTTCTGCGGTACTTACAGTATAGGCCTGACGTCTGACAAGAAGCTCATGTGTGTCGGCGATGCGACCCGGGAAACACTGGTCGATAGGCTAGCGCCTAGAATCAGTGGAACGGGTATATTTGCCTGCAACCCCATCCATGCCACCACTCGCTTAATCAACCCCATCTTTAACAGGATATTCGAGAGCACCCGGTACTCTCGTCACCTCCAGTGTTGAATGGACCCTCGCAGTACCATGGGAAATGGCTGCTAGTAATACACATAGCTTACTCATTACAACCACGGTTCATTGAGGCAATGATGCGCAGTAGCGGTCTTTCACACAGCATAGCCCGGGGAGTATGCGCCTTGGCCGATTTCGTACTCTCATGCGGAGTAAATTTCTTCACCTCCCTGTACATGGACCCCATGGAGCAAGAGAATAAGCTAACCCTTATTAGGCGGAAAGAAGAGGCCGCTGTTGACAGAGCAATAAACACAGTTTCGAGATCCATATCAAGCTTAGACGTCAACATAGCCCTGCTCAAGGAATCTATGACTACAACGATAGGGGAACAGAAGGAGTACGACAAGTTCAAGAAGGAACTGCTGTCCACCCAGATGGAGAGAGCAGACCTCCGTTATCTACTGGGAGCGCTCCGGGGAAGACTGGACGTGCGGAGGTTACTCGGTGCAGTAAAGACTCTCTCTGACAATGTGGGACTGCAACTCAACGCCTCGGCCTACATCAACAGGCAGGTGTTAACCCTGGCTGTTCAACGGGATCTGGACGATATGAGAGAACCAGTCACTAGAGTGAGCGTTCAGGATGCATACAAGGAATACAGTAGAACAAAATCCCTAACTGAAGGGGATGTAGTATAACAACATGTTGTCACCTTTTCACAGTTAAAAGTTCCCTATGCCTACTAAGTGTTTGTACACTTTGGATGTTTTGTATGTACTCTGTTAGATATCTCAATGCCATTAAAGTAAAAATAAAACATATCTCTGGCTATAGCACAATGTCTCTGTGTAATTGGTCTACATGGGCATGGAATTGATGTGGAACTGTCACTAGCACATGGGAATCACCAGCACATAAGGGGGCGAGTAGCACCTTCCTTTGTAAGTTCTAAATAGACAGTACACAGATATGTCCCTGTGCTGAATGAAATAGCTTCTGAATCCTCTGGCGGTGATAACGGACCCTGGCCGTGTAGAACTAACACAGAACCTGTGCCTACTGAGTAATCCACCTAGATGTGCACCCGATCATAGCCGGTTCATTCTGAATTACTGTCACTTCAATTGTCCTTCAAAAGGTTGTGTCGCTGTCATCTTTCAAATAAACACAACCAAGATATATATGTATGTGCAAGACGTATTTTATTTCAAGGCAATAGATATATACAAGCTGATACAAACTTGGAAAAGGCTAGGTGCAAAAGGGTATACACATTACCCAGTGTAATATGGTCGATTAAAGTAAGGTATAAATCCGTACACACGTGAAATCGAGAACATCACAATATAGTCATTTTATCAGTCATGGCCCATTGTCAAACAAGACCTAAAATAACCTTTAGGCATCATGTCACCACACGGTCCCACATGTAGACTCTTGTAGGCTGAGGTAACAATATACAAACATCAGTGCTCTACTCTAAAGGAAGCTGTAACACTCTGTGGCTGTGGACATGTGATTGAGACCAATAACATCACTGCCACCGTTGTGGTAGGAGCTAAACTCCTCAACAATATCAATGTAAGTACCTACATAATTACCATCTGAGGGGCATGTGAACATGCTATTGGCATTCCTGACATTGAAACAGTAATTGCTATCATCTTTGGCCCGTTGCTGCGCCAGGTGAGGTATTACTGTTTCCATTCCAATCCTGGAGGCCAACAAAGCTATGACATGGACCAAAGTAGCACCTTCACTGGGTTTACAATCTAACACAAGGTTAAGCCGCCTGTCTTGTGGTGACATGTACTGAGCTGTAAACCACCTACAAAGATAGAATACCATTCTTCTAAACTCTATGCTCGAGGTGAGGTTTCTCAGTGTGTTGTCAACAACTGTGACTACCTTAGACTGCCCTCTACTGGGCAACAAAGTGCACCACATAGTCAAAATGATCTGTTTCTTCAAGACAAAACAGCCCCAATGAAACCTGTAGGACCCAAGTGACACATTGAACAATCTCGGTAAGGAGTCATCAGGTCCGATCAGCTTCTCCGTTCTGGGAAGGGGACGGGTTCCCACCACAACGTGATCCCAGAACCCAGGTACATGAGGGATGCAGACATATCTGTAGGCCACCTCTTCTGGCATTGCTTCGTTTACCCAGTACCTGAAGGACATGGTGTCATTCACTGTGATGAGATGGTTGAACGCTGCGTGGGAAGAGAACACTGTCAGTCCAGCTACATTATCAGGGCTAGTCATAGTAGTATAACATAGACAGATATATCTATAAATGGTAATATACATACCTCTTTTCAGGGTGTCAACTCCAGAGGATTGCTCCTCGTTCATAATCAGCTGCACATGGACGTTGATGTCCTTGTCAGTCTTGAACATATCATCTATGTTGAGTTCCAGATCCCATTCTCCTACATTCTCCAGAGCAGGGCAATTTGCAAGGGTGTTGGCTGTGGTGCTTACAGTGGCCCTCGTGGACAATACATTGTGTAGACGACAACCACTTTGTTCACTGTAACACAGTCTGCACAATACACAGCCGCATGCACATTGCATGGGCCTGTTCAGCTGAATCAAGTAGTTGTTACAGATGAACGCTCTGTTGAACTTCGTTTTACACGTGGCACATATAATCAACTGTTTCACCACAGGGATTATCATCTCAATGGACGACACGGTAGACCCGTCTCTCTCCAGGTTATATCGGCTGGGCCCAGGCACGGCTTCTTCATAGGTGACAGCTGCTTCGGATTGTGGTGGTGTGGGGAACAATGTCCTTTGCGACTGTAAAGATGTCACTGGCTTGAGTTTGCACAAGTTGGAGCCGTGTACATCAACCGTCTGCTGTGGAGTTTCAGGCACTTGAGATGCTGGGTTTTCGGGATGTAGGACCCGGGCTTCCTGTGGCTTGAATGGGCACAAGTTGGAGCCGTGTACATCAACCGTCTGCTGTGGAGTTTCAGGCACTTGAGATGCTGGGTTTTCGGGATGTAGGACCCGGGCTTCCTGTGGCTTGAATGGGCACAAGTTGGAGCCGTGTACATCAACCGTCTGCTGTGGCGTTTCAGGCACTTGAGATGCTGGGTTTTCGGGATGTAGGACCCGGGCTTCCTGTGGCTTGAATGGGCACAAGTTGGAGCCGTGTACATCAACCGTCTGCTGTGGCGTTTCAGGCACTTGAGATGCTGGGTTTTCGGGATGTAGGACCCGGGCTTCCTGTGGCTTGAATGGGCACAAGTTGGAGCCGTGTACATCAACCGTCTGCTGTGGAGTTTCAGCCACTTGAGATGCTGGGGTTTCGGGATGTAGGACCCGGGCCTCCTGTGGCTTGAATGTGCACAAGTAGGAGCCGTGTATATCAACCATCTGCTGTGGAGTTTCAGACACTTGAGATGCTGGGGTTTCGGGATGTAGGACCCGGGCCTCCTGCTGAGGTCTAGGCACTTGATGAAAAGTTTCAACCAGCACCTCAACCTGCATCGGCTGTAGAGGTTGTGCCAACTGTTGTTGTTGAAATACATATTCACGACAGACCCTATCAAGAGCACACATGGAATTCTCTGGGTAACCGAGAGGGTCCATGTCACCAATACAGGCGTTGAATTCCACATCTGTAAGCTGGGATACCACATTAGAGATGGCGCTTGAAGGTGGTATCATAGTGGGAAGGGGATTGGTTGTAGCAGAAAATACTGAGCCTGGACAAGAGTCAACGTTCCACTGTGGCCTACTGAAATGCTGATTGGATGCATAGACTTGAGACACTTCACACTCCTGAAAGGCGTTTGCATATTCCACATCGGTTTGCTTGTCATCCAGAACTCTCTTGGTACCCCTGTAACACAAGGCAAAACAGGTCACCCCTCTACCCAAAGGCAATAGATTACTGTTCAGTAATAACTCAATGTGTGTGATAGTTACACTTACGTGACACACGTCATGCTATCCAGGGCAGCAGCAACCTTTTCTGATGTATCACACCCAGACATGGCTGTGATGCTATCCACAGCAGTCTCAAGTTCCTTTGAGGCAGCACACCAGGCCCTGGTTGCTTGATACCCAGGAGCAGCTAAAACAATTGCATGGTCAACTCTACATTCAGGCACATTGTGAGACATTTCACATGTTTCACCAAAAGGTTTTTGGTGTGATGGTTCAGTTGTAGACTGGGGCTTGGGTACAGCAGACACTACCTCCTCGGTCTGTGTCTCATCAGAGTATGGCTCCTCGGTCTGTGTCTCAGCAGATTCTGGGGTCTGAGTCACAGCAGACACAGTCTCAGCGGACACTACCTCATTGGTCTGAGTCTCATCAGAGTCTGGGGTCTGAGTTTCTGCCGACACAGTCTCAGCAGACACTACATCATTGGCCTGAGTCTCAGCAGAGTATGGCTCCTCGGTCTGTGTCTCAGCAGATTCTGGGGTCTGAGTCTCTGCCGACACAGTCTCAGCAGACACTACATCATTGGCCTGAGTCTCAGCAGAGTCTGGCTCCTCGGTCTGCGTCTCAGCAGAGGTAGCCCCAGCTGGGGCCGACTCAGGCTCTGTGTCATCTGTGGTGGAATTAGGCACAGTGCATACTGTCCCAGAACAGGCAGCATCCTCTGTGTACTGGTACTCTGGCTCAACAGATACACATAGTTCAGTGTCAGGGTCTTGCTGCACTCCACCTACTCTGGTACGGTTTTGTTTGATAGGTACACTATGTTTGACTGGAGAGGATACCCTTTCCGCGACATGTTTGGGTACAGAATTGTGACAGTCATCCTGGTCATCATCGCTAGTGTAAACAGAGTCACTGGAGGAACTTGTGTTGCTGTCTTCTCCGCTGTCATCTGTACCGGGTTCTTTCGGGCCTTTAGCCCGGATTCCACTGCTGGAGTCGTCGCTTTCATCTCCGCTGTCATCTGTGCCGGGTTTTGTCGGGCCTTTATCCCCGATTCCACTGCTGGAGTCGTCGCTTTCATCTCCCCTGTCATCTGTACCGGGTTTTGTCGGGCCTTTAGCCCCGATTCTACTGCTGGAGTCGTCACTTTCATCTCCGCTGTCATCTGTACCGGGTTTTGTCGGGCCTTTATCCCCGATTCCACTGCTGGAGTCGTCGCTTTCATCTCCGCTGTCATCTGTACCGGGTTCTCTAGGTAGGTTAGCCTTCTCATTGGTATCCGTGACATGGTGTAGAACCGCTGATGTGCTATTGTCTACCTCTTCACTGTTGTTCGGTCTCCTGCTGAAGAGCCAGGCCCTCTTTCTGCAACCACTTTTAACACTCGGCCGAGAACCAAGCTGATTATAGGACATGTCGACCAATCTCTTCTGAATACTGTCCACAGTCACAGGTTTCTGATGTGGGCCAGTGTACGGTCTATGTGATCTAGGCATGCTGTGGCTTTGTGAAGCGTCCCTGTTATCATATCTGCCAAACGTTGCTGATGTGACCCTGCTCCCAAGACCACCATTGCGGCTGCTGCTACAGGAGACTTTGGGACACAACCTTTGAGCTTTAAGGCCTGTATTGGGTTCTTTTCTTTGCCTACGGCTGACAGAACTATGGGTCATGTCACTGCTGCCGCTGGTGGTGTGAGCTCGGCTGTGGTCCCTGGGAGACTGGGCCCTGATACTGTCCCTTGGGGGGTGGGACCGACTGCTGCCCCTGGTGGACTGGGGCCGGCTGCTGACATTGTCACAAGGTCCGTGTCTCTCCCCAGTCTTGCATTGTTTCTTGGCAGGTTGTCCTTCACAGGGTTGCAGTATCCATTCCGGAGGTATACGGCGTCTCACCTTCGCTGTAGTAGGAGCAGGACAAACGTTTTGTGGCCGTGTGTTGTATCGAGTTTGGGGTCCATTGTAACCATTGTAACCCTTGGTCTTCGGTGACAGTACTATGCCATGACTAACTTGTTGTAACCTGTTTTTGTCAAACCTACATCTTATGCCAAAGGCCTGGGGGTGTCTAGGGTTCACAGGTACATTGTGTGGAACCAGAAGGTCGTGTTGATATGTGTTGCGGTCCTCTGTGTTATACAGCCTGCGATTAGAGGCTCTTTCATGCCATCTTCTCTGCTGTATGTTGCGCAAGGGAGAGGGAGTAGATTCCCTCAACTGTGTATATTCCTCAACTCTTAGGTCCATATTGTGATGTTGGTAGTACCATTCGCCTCTGTTATTGTATGTTGAATAAAGGTCATGTGACATTCTATTTTGTCTTTTGGTTCTAATTCTTGTTAGTTTGTAAAGTACTTCGCACTAACACTGGACCATCATCATGGTTCAGCTGCAAATGTACACTGAAATCAGCACTCTCTGTCTGTATATATGTGGTTGAGGCTCCGCCTAAAAGATTCAAGGCCGTTTGAAGTAATCACCACAATGTGTCATCAGGTAGAATATATGTACCTTTCCTGGTTCACTGCTTAGTTGTCACCCTGAGGTGACCAGGTTTCAATGTCTCACTGTGGGTTGGGGTTCCAACCCCTGCTGTTTCTACGGGCTTCCGATATGTCCAACCACTGCTGAATTGTCCATTCCGATAAGCACATAACCTCGAATTGTCCAATAACTCCCGAGATGTCCAATCACTGTTCATCTAACATTGCTCATAAATTCCAAACAAAGATCACACCTCAGGCCGCAGCTGTTTCTTATGCAGATGAAACACACGCTATCCAAGTACAGATGCCTGACCCAACTAATGTTATTTCCATGGGCCTCAAACATACAATGACTGCATATGTTTCCAAACACTTTTATATCCATGAAGCTGTGACTGTCCAAGTGTGACTGATTCACCCAGCTACTGCTTTCTCCATGGTGACCAAACATCCACCCCAGATGGGTAAATCTTTGTTCAGCAATGTCACCTACAGCATAACATGCTTTACCTTTGAAACTGTTGATATACTATCCAAACCGGCCCCTAACCACCAAACAGCAGTTAACCGTGTAATAAAGCCTGAGTCCAAACATTGTTCACGTGTGGATTACTATCTCAATGTTGACAGGAGATAACCATGACACAATCAAGCCGAATGTCCAGCTGGGTCAATATTTGTTAGCAACGGTAAGAAACATACTGATAAACTTTGATGGTTGGGAGTCTAAGGTGGGCAATGAGGTATCATCTGTACCTGGTTCTGTCGGGCTCCCCTGATTAACTTAACAAGATCGGGTCTAACAGGGTTGTCTTATAAAAGGCATGTTTGTTAATCCAGAACAGTTTTGGCATGAACAGATACATTAAAGGCGACCTGCATGGGAACATTGGACAGCCCTATGACTACCACTTATATTTTGAAATAATGGTAAGTGTTAATGATTACTCTGACAACTACATGGTCCCAGGTCTATTACACCAGTATCAATTTATCAGGCAATTACACCATAATCATAATAATGTGTGTGTGTGTGTAATTCTTTGTTTAGCAATGTCAAGTACATAAATAAAAACGTTGTTGTTACTGGAACAAAGTGTAATCTGCTAAAGGATGCACTCCATTATAATTCCACGAGTACTATACTTAGGTCTTGAGTGTGTGTAGACATGCATATTATATATTGTTGTCATTTCGGTTTATTTACCAGCATACCACAAAACAAAGCAGTGGTACGTATCAGCTGGTTATAGATCAATAGAGACATGTTGACATGGCACATTTATAGTACTAAGGAGAGAGAGAGAGGGAGAGGGAGAGAGCGAGAGAGAGAGAGAGAGAGAGAGAGAGAGAGAGAGAGAGAGAGAGAGAGATACAGAAAGCTACACAGTGATTTAAATGATTTCGCCCCTGGAGGAATATTGTGTGTGTGGAGGCCTGTATATATGTGTGTGTGTGTAATTCTTTGTTTAGCAATGTCAAGTACATAAATAAAAACGTTGTTACTGGAACAAAGTGTAATCTTCTAAAGTATGCACTCCATTATAATGTTCCTATACTTAGGCCGTGTGTGTGTGTGTGTGTGTGTGTTTTTGTGTGTGTGTGTGTTTTTGTGTGTGTGTGTGTGTGTAGAGAGACATGCACATTATACATCAGTGTCATTTGGGTTTATTTAACAGCATATCACAAAACAAAGCAGTGGTACATATCAGCTGGTTATAGATCAATAGAGACATGTTGACATGGCACATTTATAGAAATACTACTGTTCAGTGTAGTAAAACAGTTTATAATTGAATACATATCCTAGGGACTGAGGCCAGCTATGTACTTTTTCAACTGGTCTGCCAGGCTGTTTTGGTTAATTTCCCTCAGTGTTTTGTAAATGGTATCCAGGTAACTGGTCATGTCATTTTGCACATTATCCTTCAGCACTTTTGTAAGGTCAGTTGCATTTCTGATTAGCTCAGCCGTGCTGCTTGGTAGGTTCAATGTCCATATGAATCTTTTCAATTGTCCTCTGTCAAGGTTGCAAAGTATATTCAACACTTTCTCTGTCACAGCACCTTGATGTTTATTGATAACCTTGCCGAGTGTAGCAAAGGCCACAGGTTGTAGCTGACTTGAGGTGTGAGTACAGTCACTGTCTTTGACTCGCTTCACCAGGTCATTGCGACCGATCTTCTTGAGCAGGGTGTTCAACCCTGCCCGTGCTGCAGCTCCGTAATGCAATGCCATAACATCTGCTAACCCGGTTCTATCTGTCACATATTGCAGGTCCAGAGCACTGATGCGGTGTCGATGCGTGATCTCTACCTCGCTCATAACAAGCTTCATCTTCTCAATATCATCACGGGTTACATTGTCCAAAATCGAGACTATTTCCTTAGGTGACATAACAGTACCATTAACGACTGAGGATGATCCAGGGTAATTGTCCCATGTTGCCATCAAGCTATTACTAGTAACATCTCCCTTGCTTCTGGCAGTGTCAATCAGGGCCCGGGCCTTGTCATGAGTATCTCTTATACACTGGATACTTTCCAACTCTCCATTGTTCAGCATCCTTTGTGAAAAGAGAACATCTGCAATATGGTCCAACATCTTCATCTTGCCAG
This sequence comes from Oncorhynchus clarkii lewisi, assembly GCF_045791955.1. Classification (NCBI taxonomy): domain Eukaryota; kingdom Metazoa; phylum Chordata; class Actinopteri; order Salmoniformes; family Salmonidae; genus Oncorhynchus; species Oncorhynchus clarkii. Next base: position 34,239,321 of record NC_092155.1, read on the forward strand.
TGGCAGCAGCTATGTAGCTGAGTCTTTTTTGAAAAAGGACGTTCATGGTATTGGCTATTCGGTATGTGACACAGGAACAGCTTTTTGAAATATACAACTGAGTATTTGGCTCTGCTAGACCTATGCTTACGTTAATAATATCTACCAAGCACTCTTGTTTATAGCCCGAATATGGTTGGATGAGTGTTGGACATTGGTATATGTGGTGTAAGGTTGATAACGTGTTTCCGCTATAGCCTATACAGTGGTCTGATACATGCTCTACCTTTGGACAACAGCGGTACTGTTGCCAGATTGGGTAATAGGGTGATGGAAAGGTCCCAGTTGTATATAACAGCAGCGGTTGTATGATACTGCGATGGTTCGATATCCAGCTCCCAAGGAGGTAACATTACTGTTATACAGGGCATCTATTCGGGTAGCTGGCTTGATGTTAAGTTTAATCGGAGCAACACCCAGTGTACACTGTCCCCTCCTACAGTGATCCGAGATCCGTGACAGGTACACCCTAGGACCGTAGAGCTGTGGCTTGTGTCACATTTTTAGGTAAGAAGGTTATTTTCCCAGTCCTGTCTCTGTGTAACAACTTAAGCATGTCTCTCCAATTGTAGTAGAAGGTGGGCTTGTAGCTACCCACTGAGCCTTGAAAGTTGACAAGGTAACCTGGATAGGCATCTATGCACACCTCCGGCAACCCGACGTCAGGACACAGTTTAACATTGAAGTAATAAACGGGACAGCTGGGCTGAGGCTCTAGGTGTAGCCCTTCGGGACTGACCATCTGTGCCACGGCAGCGGACTGGTTGAACAGGAGACAGAGGATACAGCAACAAGGGCTAATCGGCTCAGACTCTCCAGGTTTTGCTCTGCTCAAAACAAAGCTGTTGTAAGACTGGGGTGAAATCAGTGAGGTTAGCGGCTTGGGGGTGTTCGGAACGTTCAACAGCATACCCTTACACGAGGGTCCGTTTGCACACAAGGGCAGTGCATGCTCATTTAGCATGCTCAACAACAGGGCTCTGTCGTACACGTTCCGAGCCAGCGACCTGCCTGGTATAGCACGCTCTGCTAGGGAGGCTACAAGAGGACTTGGGTTCTTGGCAAGTAGTTGCATCACGGTCAGCACGGGAGTGCAGCTGCCGCACATGGGGTTTGGGTCACTGTCCGACTTGCAGGTGCACAGTTGAGGCGCGAAGCACTCGTGGAATAAGGTTCTGATATCCGACGCTGACAAGTGTCTACTCTGAGATACCTTGTCGAACACGCGCAATCTGATCAGGTCTCTATAATCTGCAATCTTATCTTCGGGATCTGCGACCATGGTGTGGCTGTCACTTTCCTCGGACGGAAGAGTGGAGCTGCGCCATAGTGTACGGGTCTCACGTTCCGGGCTGCTATCCAAGCTCCGGGAACAGTTTGAACAGGAGGTGCCCTGTTTCTTACAGTCAGAGGAGCAGCTGGGGCACATCCAAACGCAGCACACTTTCTCCTGCAGGCCTTGAAAGCAGGCGCAAATTGGGCAGATGAACCCTGATATGGTTGCACACTTTGTGAAGTGAGGATCGGTCAAATACCACACCGGGTTCTTTCTGAAGCAGGTCGTGCATACCCTAACGTTACACTGACAGCGGAGTTTAATGCCCGCTCTTTGCCTGTCTTTACTGCTTTTAACCAAGGAGACTAGACAAACAAGACACTTGGCTCTGGACGCCTTGAGATGCTTCTTATTGACTTTCCCAATGTTTCTGTATTTTACTGTGGACACTCTCCGGTATAGGTTTGTTGCTTTTCGGACTGAACTCACTAGTGTCTCTGTGCGCCTCTTTCCACAATCTCTCAGCAGGCCCTCGGGAACATCACCGGTGAAGAACGGGTTGTCTTCGATGGAGTCGGAAGGTCTGTGCTGTCCTCTGGACAAGGCGCTATCACTGGATCCTGTCCCTGTGATAGGCGACATGATATATGTACCCGGAGCGGAAGGTTTCAGGTTGAGTGATCTGACAGAAGAGATCGTTAAGCCTTGCCAAGCTCACAAGTACAACTTTAAACACACCGCGGAGCTGTTGCTTCGGTACGCACCAAGGGAGAGTCAGTGCCCTTGTGAATCTTCCTCTTGTGCGTCTGTGGACCAGAGGACGGACGTATCGGAAGGAGCTAACATCTCTCCTTTTGTACACAACGGCCCTGACAACGCCCTCAGTAAAAGACCAAGGGGAGGGGGGGAGAAAGGGGGAAGCGGGTACACCACCAGAACCCTCTGGGCGTACGAAATCGACAACGTGGTGACGGCGTACAGGTGGCTGATGCAAAATCGAAGCCGCAAGTACCCGAAGTGCTGCGACGCAGTGATTGTGTATCAGCTGAGGAAGTCTCAAAGTCTCCCTTCGGGTCTATACGTGTACAGGACTCACCCTCTTCACTTTGGATGCACAGTGGCTAGACCCTTGACTGTTGTGGACCAGTTCAACTTTGGCAGTCAATCGAAGCCGGTCATAGGCCGGGGAGGACTACCCAGTTCCATTACCATAGAGATGTTCCCAGGGCGTGACAACTTTAGCGCTCTTTACGTGATCAGCCGCAACCTTGCCATCTCCGTACCCGAGGAGGGGAACAGATTGTTCGGAGAGGCTAGAGCCATGGGGATCATTGAGGGCTGCACAACGATGACCGCTGTCGCATGCGAGCACCACGAAGTGGCCATGAGGACAGAACGAGTGTGTGTCATTGATCTACGTTGGAAGGGGTTCCACACTAAAAGCGCTTGCATGGCGGCCATACCCAGAGTGAGAGGACTGCAAGCCGTAGTGTGGTCCAACCACAACGCCGCAGTCCAGGATATCGAGTGTAAGGTGCTCAGCTGGATATTCGGCCTCTCCAACGAACTACCAAAAGAGGTGCAAATGATAGACTGTAAACGCGAAGCATGCGGTGTAAGGTACATACTGATGGACATGGAAACGTTCCCAGGGGTTCTACCACAACCTCCAAGTACCACTAAATCATTTTTCATACACACATACTTCATGGGCGATGTTAAGTTGGCAACAAACACAATCGGCGTGGTGTCTGAAGGTAGACGTAGAATAGGCTCCCCTTGTGAAAACAACTCAGCGTTTGCTATGTGGTACGAGTTACCTACTTTGGGACACTGTCAACCCACACCATTTAGCTGCGGGGTTAGGTACGGGGTCACCCGGTCAATCACAGCTGAGTTTAAGAGCTCCCTGATAGAATGGGCACTGGCAAAGGATGGAACTAGTTGCTTGGCAATTGCGGTGCAGCATACCCTGTACTATCATGCTGAGGAGATGAAATACAAAATGATGTTATCCCACACAGTCATGGACAACGACAACACACTGCACATGTTTAAGCTGTGAATATCATGCCCATGTACCTACAAATAGACTGTTAGGGGGAATACAGGCACACACACAGGAGGCATGTCAATTTAAATTATATTTACATATCTGCAGACAGTGTAGGACATCCCAGAGTCCTATGCAAGTGGTGTTATAACAACAAGGTCTATGATTGCTTTTAAACTGGAAATCCCTATCTGATATTGTTTATAGTATCCACAATGGACTGCCAGGATGATGTGCTGAAGTGGAAAACCATAGCAGCAGCTCTTCACCAGGGAGCTCTCGACCACTGTGAACCATTCCAATCCACGGAAGAGGCTATCGACTACTTGTACCACTACCGGAGTACTCAGAATGCTTCAAGCTCCCTACCCATATCACGGCAACATCATGACTTCTACTACCATCGCGATAACCTACCGGGCCCTGTGGGGCTGAGTCAGTTTTTCTCTGACGGAGTAGGGGATCCTTGCTTACTGTGCAATTGCACAATAGCGACTGTTGACACGGACAAGTTAAAGTACAACTTAGTCAGTGTAAATGCTACCCGGGACAGGGTTCTGAAGGGGGAATTTACCCGGAGTCGCTTGGAGCACCTGGCTGTTATGCACACGCCTTACTTTGTCTTGTTGTTTTTGGACCTCGTGCACAACAAACGCTACATATTTCACGACACCGCACGTGCTAGACACAGTATCTCTAGCTATGTTTTCGATCACCTCAAAGAAGACAGGACTACCACATTCATCAGAAACGATGTCGTTTCCTTCACGTTTCTAAAGCTATGGTGGAGATTTCAAGACAGACGAAGTACCAGGACGCTGAACGTGTCCATCCCTTCGTATCTCGAGTTGCACACAGAGTGGACTACATGGAACCCAAGGAATGACACTTTTGCAAACAGAAAACCTGAACCTCTGTACACGTTCCTGGCGAAGCACTGCCTGTGTCACGAGATATTGCAGAGGGACCCGGTCACCTTGTCCGACACTTTAGATCTGTCACCTAGAATGGACAAACTGACTGAGGGACAAGTGTCTACGTACTCGTTGAGTCTTCTGATCCCCAGGTTGCACATTGAAGACGTGCTACATTCGACTGTAAGGGCTTGCACCGCGAGGCAATCTGTGCTTAATGATTCTGGCCTCGTAAGTGTTGATTCGAAACATATGCAATGTACCAACACACTGGAACCCAGGCTTGATTGTCTGGTCTTGGAAGATGTGGGACATGCCAAGGCTGTGATGATGCATTTCGTGACAACTCTTCAGTTCCAATGGCAGAGCTTGAGCTCTTGGATGGCAAGCGTGAGAGGCAAACGCCTAGATGAGCGGCTTGTGTGTAACATCCGCAAGGTCTTCCTAGGTGTAATGGGCTCTATCAGAGACATGTGTCTGCTAGACAAGAGACCTCCTAGACAACTTTACGACGGGCCCAAGTGTCGAGAACCGAAACTGGCTACAGCGTTCCTTGTCCACAAGGAGACCGGAGACGTGCTGTCATTGTTGTCATGTGTCTCCTTGCCCAGGATGTATAGGTCTTCGAACACTACCAAGGACGAGGACTCTTTCCGCATGGCGTGTGCTAGCTTGGCATTGGCTATGCTGTACGCAGACCTCAACGGTGACGAGGTTCTACTGAACAAACAGCAGGAGCTGAAGAACTACTGGGAAACGGGAGGGTCGTTCTCAAACGCCAAAGACACAGTGTTCGCCAAAGGGTACCTGGTCTCGGCTGCAGATGATAGCCACGGCTGGTGGGACCGGACCGTGTCCATTGTGAACATTTGCAATTTCTGCAGGACCGGTCTGGTGAATGACCACACATGGTCTAAACTGGAACCAAATGAAGCCGGATTGAGGGATATGAGCAAGGTCGATGGTCCTCATGTGTGGTTGGGTGAGAAGTCAAGATCTCCCGAAGCTCTGAAGGGTAGGCTGCTAGCTCTAGGCTTCCGAGAACCCCTGCATGTCAGCGTTATAGAATTGCTGAGGGAAAAGGAAGCTTCCGTTATCCGGAGGTTAAACATGTCCTTCACTACACCTAAACCAGAGCTCTACCGGGGATTGCCTAGTGCGTTGGTATCTGACAAACCTTCACAGGTTTGGAACCCTTTGTCGTGTAACGCCTCGGCCGTGAGCTCCTACACTCCCTCGTACAGAGCCGCAGGCTGCGGGCACACCAACAAGCGCTCTAACAGCAGGGTTACATCTGAGGTTGCGCAAAAGATGCCTCACATTGATGCCTCTGGGAATGCTTTAAAACACATGGAAATGCTAAGCAGCGAGGTTATCAGGGAATTGGCTTGCTCCTCGTCCAGTCCAATATCTGCCAAAAGAACCACAGACATATATCTTGATGTCCACAATGTGAGCCAGGTCGATTGTGATATGGCGAATGAGCTGCCAGACATCTCGACAGACCTACACTTGACGGCAGACACTAGAAGCGGCAATGTGCATTTCGAGCAACTGGCCCAAGGAGGAACATCTAGACCACTCTGGACAAGTGATGACACTAGTGCATTCCTTCTGGAACAACCTCGTACCCTTGCTTCTGAGAGGTTCATCAGTTCCAGGGTACGGTCTGAAAAGGGGTCCCGTTACAGCAACAGGAACGCCTTCTACACCAGTACCCCTCCTGAATACAGTTCCAATTCATTAGACATGTCTTCCTTGCTGTTTGACTGTTTCAGGGGGCAGTATGCAGCAGATCCTCAGATACTCAAGAGGATTATACATGACGGCTTAAGGAATGAGATAATAGGCAATCTCAGTGGACTGGCTCTGTCACAGTATCAGGAGCAACAACCACAGATTCAGTTTGATGAGCCAGTCGACCTTGTGTCTCAAGGACCTGCTCATGATATGGTAGATGTATCCCAAACCCCTGAGGGTGTAACCGAGATGGATCAGCAGATGAACCATCAAGGGGGACAGCATGCATTCTATGACAAACCTGGTCCATGTCCCCTAAAGAAGACTATGGTGGTGGGAAATGTTTTGAAAGTGAATGATGACAGAGGGCTAACCAATCACAATAATGAGGTTCCGGGCATTGACACACTTTTCCAATGGATAGGTGACCAAAGAGATGAGTTTATGAAATATAACTCACGTTGGAGATCGGTAGGGTTTAACAAAGCCACCCTGGTGCACCTGGGACTTCCACCATACCAGCAGATGGTTTATGTCACGTGTTCCGGTATGGCCGGAGCAAGGTTGAAGGATACAACGATTAACCAAGCCACCAGACATATCAGCCCCATAACTGATCCTTGTGTAGGTCTGACACATCCACCACAGTGCAACAGTTGGGTGAAACCTACCAATTTTCCCCCGGTGGTAGGAGTGTTACGCATGGATCCCAAGTGTCATAAAAAGAACTGGAAGTTCGGGATCGAATCCAAGTCACCGTGCTACAGCAACCTGAGGTACCCTATCATGATGGGTTACCGCAATCAGATTCCCTGTAGTAGACTGAGCTGCGAGAAGCAAATGCAAACGTACCAAACGGTGAATGTCGGGACGCCTCCAAATAAGGGATTTAAACATGTTGAGCTGATAATCAGCGACTACCCGACTCTGACTAGGGAAGATGTACCTAAACTCCTGATGGTTAGAAGTTCAGACACCTTGTACCTGGGGGCTGTCTGCACCATCCAAAACGTAACCGGTCTGTTGGTACACAGGGTGTTTGCCGAGGGGGAACTTCTACAACATATCTTGGATATGCACACCTCTCTCCAGGTGCACCCGTTCGTGGCCAGGACCTTCGCCCTGCATCTGATGACCGTACCCATTATCACCGAGTCAGGGGTAGGGGTGTTTGTCGGCGAGGCAGTCGGAGAGTGGAACCTAGGCTGTGTGCACGGAATGAACATTATCACCGAGACCGACAAGTTCATCCTGGCTTACCATGTACTACAATGCCTCCTACGAGCACAGATGCTATCTCTTCGGGTTCTGGGCTTCACTATGAAGTCTATACAACCTGCAAGGATATGGCGATGGGTTACTGGATTCAGAGTGGACTTCATTGGGTGTCTTGCTGACACTATATACGAGTGTCAGAACCAGGATCCAATTGGGGGAGACACGGAAGGGTTAGCTACCATTCACAGGACAATGGAACAGCTGGGATTACTTCACTTTCTGCCAGGTCATGTGAAAAGGATTTTGGTGGAAAGCTATGCAAGGTTCTTTCAAACGGAAGGCAAGCAAAGGGGGAAAAGACGAGCCTGTCCTAATCCGCCCCAGACCCAGTGTAACCCTCACACTGAGGACTTACTCTATACTGTGTACAACCTGTGCACATTCAAAAGGGAACCGATCTCGGTAGCCAGTACTTGGGAGACTATACTGGGCTCCGACAGGTACGAAGAGATGGAACTGCACACTGTGGGCTCGAACGTTCAACCCTACGGACCGTTCTACATACAGATCCACAACCAGTGTTTCAAATGGAACAAGGCTACTATAGTCGAGCCCGTTCTCGAAAGAGTTCCATCACTGGCTGAGGTATCACATGTGTTTAAGGGTAACACTCACGTTACAGAAGGGCGCATCGCTAAAGCTCTACAACCAAAGAAAATGTTATCCGCGGCTTGTCTAGGTCACCTGAACCAAGCTTCTACATCGGCCTCACATGGACCTTTCCCTACTGCTGCTGAGGCTGCGGTTGCAGCGGCTGCTGCGGCTGCTGCGAGTGAACGTCCTAAGGGCAATCAAGAGCTTAATGTCGCTCAGGGAGGCACGCCTAGACTTGTGTTAACAGAGCACAGCATGTATTACAATGTATACTGAGATGTATAGAGTAGCTTTGTGTTATCCCTGTGTTTCAATGTGTTTCAGAATGTGTTTCAGAATGTGTGATTCAATATGTGATTACAATATGTGGGTTTCAATATTTCTTGGGGTTTATATCAACCTGACTGTGCATTATGATACGTCCATTGTAGTACCGTGGTTATGATATGTGCATTAAGGATGGAATAAACATAGTAGAGTGTGTCTCAGTGGTTGTTTATTTCACATTGATCTCATACCATTCAAACACATTAGGTAGCTACTACACATCATTATATATAGCCTCTAGCGATAATATAGATGTGAGGCTTACACATGCACCACAGGTTCATAATGATGGGCCTTGATAAGGAAATGAGCACACCCTAGCTCATAGATGGGGTAGGACTGTTCTGTGATCACGACCGGGAGCCTTTCGTGTGCCATGAGCATGAAGGTAACTTCATCGATGCTCAACCACCTATCTTGCTGCATGAGAACATCGGTCAGACCCTGGTCGCTGGTACAGTTAATCAATTCTAGGTACACTCCTATCCCCGAGTCATTCTTATTCTTTATTATATATTCTGCAGTTGTACTGACAATACTTTTGCAAACATCACGGTCACACTTGCCATTGTCTCTGATTACACCCGTTAGTGCAGCTACGGTGTGGAATCCGCAGTAGTTATCCGATGGCACTCTGACAACCTTAAGATCGTTCAGCCTGCAGTAGGCTCCTAATGTGCCCTTGTGATAACAGTCAGCTGTAGACGGCTCATGGGGTATCGCCACGGGTACGTTCAGACCCTTGACCATCACGTACCAGATGCCACTATTGTAGCAGATGGAACCGGGAGCCCATAGGCCATGGTAGTGTTGGTTTGTGATATAATAGTTGAAGCCGTTGACATTTACCTCCACATTGACTCCAAACAGGCCTCCTACAATTGCCACCATGGGTATAAATTGGGACTCTTGATCGCACAATCCCTTGTACATTGCAGTTATGTCATTGCAGACTCCAAGCGACATGGCAGTGGCAGTTTCGAGCCTGAAACTTTTCACTGCTAGGTGTACCATCACGGCCAGAGATTCGGGCGTGCGTGGTTCCTCGGGGGCTGCATTGTCAGAAGAGACTGGCCCCGGTGATGTTGGTACACTCTTCGAGTACATGAAGAGGACCCACAGTGCCTCTATGAGTGTACCATGGGTGATGCGACATGTGCTCACGTCCACGATGTCCTGCGTCTTCATGTACACAGTGGAGGCGATGTTTCCCATGCAAGGTCTTTTCATTACAGTAGCTGAAACAGGTTGATTGGTGTCCAAGTCGGGCCTCAATGGTGTCACAGTTAGGAATCTGTGGCCTTTGTGAAACCCAAGCTTGTCTACATTCTCCACCAGTAGCCCTTTGCATAACCGAAGATAGTTGATGGCATCTTCTCCTTCGGGTACCCCAGCTGCCTCATCTTCACTAGACTGTGAGTGAAATTCAAGTGAAAGCAAGCCATAGGGCTCAGAGGTCCCAGCTGAGGGATGGTGTTCTTCACGGTCATCTGAATTGTAATAGGTCTCCTCGCCGGCGTCTTTGATTGCCATGCGTAAACTATCATCGAGTCCTAACAGATCCTTGTCCTCGTTACAACCCCAGAGCGTGTTGCACCACGGGTCAAACTCACTGTCTGGCCCATGAAGGGACTTGGCGATGGGTCTAGCTCGACACCTAGTTAAGCTACCCTTGATGCTACTGTGAAGGCTGTGTGCCAGAGTGCCAAGGTACTCGAAGGGAGGTTCATTCTGTTCGAGGTACGACCCGTCCCCGTGCTCCTTGACGAACCACCTGTCTCGGCTCTCTATTGCGCTCTTGACACTGCTCGGAATCAAGTTAAGACTACTGGCGTAGGGCATCTGCACCAGCAGTTCAGGAACGTATAGCTCTGCGACGCGCAGTACGGTGTCCGTGTCGAGCAGGTCACGGAACACTATCCGTAGAGCCTGTATGATCTCTCTAGTGTCAAGGACTGTGCAATGGTACGAGCCCTCAGTCAGGCGCTCAAGGTTCAGAGATAGACATAGGTGTTTGTCAGCATCCGAGCCGGTTCGGGACAATCGCTTCTTCAACGTGGGTTGCATATGCAACGTCCCAGTGTACACCAGCACGTACCAGGCTGCAAAGTACAACAACCCGGCTGAGGTAACTGTGATGTGGGAGCCTGTGGTGTCAGCATCCACGGCTAACTCTAACACGCGTGTCCCGCAAGCTGCGAACGTTAAAGCTATGGTAGAGCTCACGAGTCGGTCAGGCGCACTGTCACCCTCTGCAGCAAAGCAAGGTAGCAAACCGTTGTGCAACAGTTTGATGGTTAGGTTCTTTTCTGATTCGCTTATCAGCCTGAGACCGACTAGAGTGTTGACGGGACCCAAAAGGTACTTTGTGTAATGATCGGAGCTGACCTTGACACGGCCCCCTGTGCTCATGGGTATGAAACGTTCCAAAACTTCTGGCCTTACGCATCTCCACCCTCTCGCTAGCAGCTCGAGTGTGTAAACGGGGCTGGGTGACACGGGGAGGGCCAGTGCTTTGTAAAGCTGATAACACGCTCTGGTGCTGTTGACAAAGACGGGCCATATCCTAGCTGAGAACCTGAGCGTGTTAGGAGTCCTCAAGGTGAGGTCGTCCAGAGCTGAGGCCGCAACTCTAGGGAAGCACAACACAAGGGCTCGTGCTATCACGTCTACCTCTTGGCCTCTGGCTTCCATATCGTCTGGGGCCTTGGTAAGTACGTCCACGGCTGTCGAGATGTTGAAGTCGTCCACGCTTCTACTCGGGTACACGACAGGCTCTCGCTTTGGGGAGAATCTGTCGTTTTGAATAATGAACTGTACCAGCTCGTGGTTGGGATCGGGGCCAGGGTTGTTGTACCTGTGCTCGGGGCTCTTGCCTTTGGCTGTTTCGGATACGACTGGCAGGTGATCATTGGCGAACATCACAACGAGAGCTTCTAGGTCAGACGACGCTGCCTTCACTTTGTAGTCCTGGTACCTTGCTGAGTGTATCACTGTGGACTCTGTCCATGCTTCTAGCAAGGGCAGGCCATCACACATCTGAAGCCTGTGGATGTGATACAGGAGCCAGCACAGTTGAATCACAGCTTCGTTTCGCACCAGCCAGTCGCGCTGACGAGACGCCTCCACTGCGGCACACTCCATGAGAAACACACACGATGTCAGGAGTCGACTCCGACATCGGTCACATTTCAACCTGCCAATGCGACCTTCAGAGCAGCGCACTGCCTGCACAGCGGACCAAGGAGTGTAGCCGCACCATCTCATCTTGTCCAAGATGAACGTTACCATTCTGTCACTGTGCGCAATGGTGGATTCGATTGGACATTTTCGACAGTGAGCAAATACCATGGAACCGGTCCTGGTTTTCATGACACTGTTGAAATCATAGAACTCCTGGGCCCATCCTAGCTTTAGCTCGTTGTTGGTCTCACGTACTTCTTTGCGCTCTTCGATCCAATCTGAACGAAGGATTTCATGAAGCACCGGAGCTAGCATGGCATCACAGACAAAGGGCCCGAATAACTCTATGCCTTCGTTCATGTTGCTTTTGTTCAACAGCCACTTGTTTGCCAGATAAAGTAGCCCATCGTCGTTCTTTTGTTCAAGGACTATTCTGTTTAGTTCTGGCATATGTGTGCAGATCAGACCCGCTTGTCTCAACCGCAATAACGACTGCCTACACTCATCCTTCCCTGATAGCCACGTGCCGTTAGGCGACACGTCCTGCGTATGTATCGCACCTTGTAGGGATATAACCGCACCATTGTATACATAGAGTATGGGAGTCTCAGACTTTTCAAATAATGTACATTTGGCCTGAGTTGCCTGGTCGGTAGCTTCGAACACCTCCACGTAAGGTACCATGCGCCCGGTCCGAGCTACTTGGAAGGGTACTTCGGGGCTGTTGTGTACGCCGTTGCATCTTATTGACTCTGCTTGACTCCTATAATGACAACAGTGTAGACACAACTCGTTGTCGACGTCGTCCTCTTCTCGGTTATCTTCTCCTCTGCTGTAGAGCAGGTAATCACAACCCGAATCCATGCTGTGGGAGCCCTATCCGCGATGCAAGTGCTAGATTAGTACCTACACACGCCGCTCCAACGTTGCCTCGCAGACGGCAGGGGTTGGTCACTGCAAAGCGTTCATCTCAGCGTACCGGCACCGAGACACTGAGTCTCTGAGCTCTGTTTGAACATGAGCAACTCGCAGCTCGAGAGAGCCCTGGTTCCTGGTCATCTTTCTCACTTGGGAGACAAGCATAGATCTCTCGTACAGCAGAGTCTTCACAGAGATCTCCCCAGCCCCGATCAGGGCCTCGAGTACCGTGAGGTCGCTGCGGATGTCAAAGTGCAGATCGTTCATGCACGAGTCCCAACTCCACGTTGCTGAACTGCTGTCTAAACGGCTGCGGATGTCCTGTATCGAGGCGTCAACGAGCCCTTTACGTTTTTCAAAATCCCTAGGCGCTGACGAGAGGTTGTAATCTATATTCTTGAGCGCCCGGGCGCAAGCTTCACCCACGGCCCGTGGGGTGATAGAGCCCACCTTGTGTAGCATGCGAGCCAAGTAGGCCTTTGCCTCAGACCAAGGCTCCCCGTGGCTTACACCAGGCCTGTCCTGAGTCAGGTTGATAAACTCCATCACCGTGATGTCCCTTGATACCTTGGAACACATCTCTCTCCACACCTCTATGTATCTAACGTACAGATTGGTGTAGCGCTGGAGGATCATCCTGAGCGTCTCGCTGTCGGTATAGCACGTGTTGAGGGCTTCGTGAACGGCAACAACGTCACTGTTGCACTTACCATCTTCACGCTCAGGCTCAGCTTTGACAGCATCTAGAGCCTGTCTCTTTGCAGCCAGCCGAACCATCTCCTGCACGAGGTTGTTGCGGCCCAGTGCAGCCTGCACCATGTGGTGGAGATGCTCGTCGCTCGAGTCGACTCTAAGCTCGGGATACCTCTCTAGGACCTTCTTGAAACCTATCATAAGCTCAGAAACGGTCTTGGTATAGCTGGAGAGGGTCCGTCTGTAGTTCTCAGCTGCGGCCTTACAGTGGGCGTCATAGGCTTCGCATCGCATGCATCTACGTTTGGAACCGGTCGATCGGTCCCCGTGCCCTCCTCCGGGCGTCTTTTCTCTGTCTAGGTCTACAGAGGTCCACTTTGTAACTTTCCACGACGGACCGTGTATCTGTTCGGCTCCGGGAGCGCCCTCGTCATTGTGGTGGTAATAATAGTCATCGTGGTCGTCCTTGCCCTGGTCAGAGCAGGGTATTGACATCGTCTCTTCACTGTCGCTATTTCCAAAACGTATAACTCTATGTGGGTTCCCAGGTACCTCGTCAAAGGAATATTCCGAACTCATACTGATGTCATGGAAATAATCATGATTCTGCTCGCTCTCGTATTCATATTGCACAGATCCTTCTTCCATTGATTCCACCGTGTCTCCCTTTACAGGGTCCAGCGCGCTGGTCGACTGAGCTGAGCCTGGCCTCACAGAGGACATCGCCTCAGTCCTGAAGATATTGTCGTACTTTGAGAAGATGTCTTTAACCACCCTGGCCAAGGTGGCTCTCAAGGGGAGAGAATGATCAAAAGTGTCAGCCCTCTTCCAGAGCGAAAGGGTTCCCTTCCCGCTGGCCATTTCATTGACACGAGCCTACCCGGTCGTGCTGGACACAACTGTATCTCTGCTATGAGCCCCAAAATGTGTAATGTGAGATCTCTCCTTCGTATGTGTGATAAGTACATCTTCTACATCTACACCTGTCTCAGATGGCGAAAGCTTCGGCTCACGGACGATGAACTATCGAGCCTATTCGGCGCCCACAGTGATGTGTTTGCCCAGTTAGATCCTAAATGGCTATCTAGGTTCATGGTGAGGTGCAGGGTCTTGTACGAAGGGGAACTCAAGAGGTCTCTTGGTTTGGCACCCCTCAGTATATCCAATAACGTGTACAGGGTGCGGACTGGCCAGGGTACGTTCACAACGTTTGACAGCAGAGGTCATGTCGTCCAAATAGAGAATTACACAGACCTCCGTATCCCCAGGAAACTGTCCGTTGGCGAGACTGCATTTGCAGTTTTTGAGGAGACCCTATCCGTGTTCTCAGACGTGGCGTTTAGGCTACAAGGTGGCGGAGCGCCATCTCTGCCTTCCCTGGTGATCTGCCGACGCTCAGACTCGCATGGTACAGTGGCAGGCTTGTGTTCAAACTGGCGGACATGTTACACTGTCAAGGAGCGTGACATTCGAGGTCTGAAGGTGGGAGCGGGCTACATCTACACGACAGACGGTGTATCTCTGTACAGCTTGGTCGCCTCGTGGAAGACCCAAATATGTCTGATCTTTGACGAAGACTGTCGAGAGGAGATAGTCCGCACCCTGTGCGCTCTGGCTCTAGGGGACTGCAAGTTGGGTATCCAGTTCAGACTTAAATGTGTTCTGCCCGATCAAGGCAAGTGCTTGGATCTGAGAGACCTGGACCCTCTAGAGTCAGACTCGACACTAGGAGGTACCTGCATCCCCGGGGAGATTAAATTAGAGCCTCTCACAGCTCAACACTCGAGCTCCCTTAGCCACTATAATCACGAGGGGTTAGCATCTCTGAGAGACATGACCAGACTCCCCTCGGGGTTCTCTATTCTCGCGGAGAACCAGGACGTTGTGGTGTTGAGACACATATTGAGAGACGCTGTGGTGATCGTACCCAAGAGTATGGCTAGCATGACAAAGGGAGACCCGGGGACGGTTCAGTTGAGGGCCAGTAACATGTCGGCTCCGAGCGGGTATATAACGGAATGGTTCCCGTGTGATCGCTGTCTGTTCAGAGTTGAGAGGGGTATCCCGGGCGTGCCTCCTGTCGTGATATACTGCAGCCTTTGCCAAGGTGAGGAAGACGGGCACATAGGGAAAGAGCGGTCCAGAAGCGAGGTGCCCACGCTACACGTCATAAGAAACTCAGCATATGAAAGGGTCCTACCGAGAGGGTTCAGGTCAAACACTCACATCTTCAATCAATCGGTATGCCTGTTGCCTGGAACAATGGACATCGTCGCACCACTGGTGTTACGTTTCGCTGGCTGTGTCGCCATCATGTACGCGTTCAATGTCTTCAGGCAACTAAGTGTCTCCAAATCAGAGCTCGCTAGCAGCCCCGTTCAGCTTTTGTTCATGTCCAGTCTGAGCCTGAGAGAGGCTCAGACTCTGCTGTTGTCGTAGCTGTGTCTGAAGGAAGCATTTGTCGCCTCGGAGAAGAGCTGTTTCAGGTTGACGGTGAAATCTCTTCCCATTCTATCAGAACTCAGAAAGATCGTATCGGCCAACCCAAAAGTTCACTCCGGACTTGTGGACTTGGACCTTTCGGGTGGAGAGGTGGTAATGTGCGAAGAGCTGGAAGCTGAGATATTGCGAATCCGAAACGGGTTAGCTGGCAACGATAGCAAGGATGACAGCGACTGGGAAAGCAACGGGGAGGACAGTGAGCAAAGAGAGAACAGTGAGGACTCTAGCCAGGGAGAGAGTGAAGACGACGATTGGGAGGACATTCAGGGAGATGACGATGAGGAAAGCAAAGACACAGGTGAGGAGGAAAGTGACTACGCCTGTGAGGAAGAGAGTGAGTGCCGTAGCTCTGAATGCGAATCCGAGGATGACACCGACAACGAAGATCGAGTCATAGCAAACATATCCACAGTCATCGGCACCGGTCCGAGGACCGGACAGAGAACGGGACATTTGGTCCTGTTTGGCCGCGGACGAGGTTGCAATTATTCTAGTTTCAAGTGGATCACCATCGGGATACGGACTCTGGGGCTGGTGAACCTGAGAATATTGAGGGCTTGCGGAGTCTTCAACTCAAAGCACGGATACAGCAGAGCTGTGTTGAAGATGCCGAACACCACCGGAGTTGTACCCCAACCCAGCTGGGCAGGGGAACCTACATTGCTTACCGATGACTTCTGTGTCATTGTCCCGGAGAAGAAACGCGGTGCCTTGCAAACCCAGTTGCTCGATGCCAATGACTGCTTCTTTCAACTCAATTACTCTCCCAAGAGCGTCAGGACCAAAGTCGATTCGGGGTCCTTTGCCGATGGCGGTATAGTCGTGGAGATGTCGAAGATTGAGCAGGCCATATGTAGCGAGAACGCGAGAGGCTACGAGGAACATAAACTCTTTCGTCTCTTCAAGACCTGTCGCAGGAAGGTACAACAGTGCCTGTTCGATGTGGCCGTCGACAACCCCGACATTGGAGACCCTGGATGTAAGCAGCCTCTGTACAAGAGATCCTGGCTTAGGTTGCAAAGGCAGAAGATGGGCTCCTCGGTGGTCCTGTCCACCATAGGAGATGGAGAGTTCTTCCCTTCAATCGAGATAGCGAAAGAAACAGGTTTGGAGGAGAGTGACGAAGATATGCTCTCCTACCCCCTGCCGGAATACAATCTCAACCTCACAATCAAGTGTTACCCCAATCACTACTCCATGGTTAGGGCAGACAGGGCTCCAGGTGAATGCGGCTCCGTTTACGAGGCGTGCTTAGACGAGGCAGTGCTACTGGGTCACTGCGCCAGGGTCTCTGTCACACGCGGTGCCAAGAGGAACTTTGACGTGAGCGCCTGTCTGTCCTGGTTCTACAGATCCGTTCACCCGTGCGTGCCGGACATGAGCGTAGGAGATGTGATGCTCGACTACGAGTTCACCGTGCACGGCAGGGGCGAACTGTCGCCGGTCTACGCTCTCCTGAGCCATTTGGCGGAAAGCTGCAGGGTAAACTGCTTCCCCGTGTGCAAGTTGATCACCCTCACTAGACACAGAGGATCATCGGTGTGGACGAGGGGCACGGACGAGCCGTTCCACTCGCAGAGGCTGAGGACAAACACCATCGGGTCCTTCTTGTGCGCTCAGGACCATAGGCTAGCGCCTCTGCTGTCGAGGTGTTGCAACCCCTCGCCCATACAGGCCTCCGAACTGTGGGAAGGATGCGAGCTGTTGCCTCGCGGTGACGAAGATCAGCTCCTCTTGCGAGCCTACTCCAGTACGCTGGGCCCAGTGTTTGAGTTTGAGAAGGTAGAGCGTTTCCCGAGTAAGGTCAGGACCAGTCTGGGCGATTGGATGTTCATGCGTCTAGCGAGCAGGTCCTACGGTGTCATCCGATACCCTGGCATCACGGTGGTAGACGGCTACACTATCGCGTTCGCGTCCGAGTCCCCGTTGTTTTACCTGAGGGACGAGGGGCCATTGGTGCAGAAGCTGGAGTCTGTGGCAGTGGTCGTAGAGAGCAGCTCTCTGTACAGAACGGAAGTGTTGAAGAAAGAGGACCCCGAGTGGCCAGATCCCGATCCGGTAGACTCACGAGAACGCATCAAGTGTAAAAATAAGAGCTCGGTAATCAACGACATGTTCATGCGCAGCGGAGGCCGGGACCCCTTAGAGGGGTACGAGGCTACCCAGATGTCTTGGAAGCAACTGGTAGCTACTCAGTGGACTTTCCAAAAGGCTCCCGTTGAGGAGTCGCGGGATCAGGACTGGGAGCTGGAATACCCTCTCTCCGAGAACCTGAAGGTGATAGGGGGCCTGGGATCTCACGTAGCTACTGTAAAGTGGCTGTGTGACGCTCCTCCTGCCAGTGTTCCGTTGGGGCTCAATAGTTCTCGAGGCACACGGGGGATAGGAAGGCTCCCAGTGTTCGGGCGGGTGGAGATTGACTCGAGGACCGCTCGAATCAGAGACCCGGCTGCGTGGAAAGGCTTCGACGACTTGTGCTCCCGGGTGCTGACGTGCCCTACCCAAAAGGTGTGGACCAGAGGTATTTGTAAGGTGGTGAACAAAGGACTCAATATGTTCAGACGTGACGCTCTGGTGCCCATCACGAACCTAATCATGATTGTCGAGGCCGGAGAGTGGTACGCGTCCCCCTGTCACGATTTCAATGGCCACAGTGATGACACCAAGCGGGACAGCCCGGTTGACTTGAGTCTGATTTACCACAACGAGGTATGCACAGCTTCAGAGTTTGTGGCTGCCCTAGCGTGTAGAATGCTCTCGGGAGAGGTGCATGAAGAGCTCGAGATAAAATGCCTAAGACGCGGGCTCTACAATTACCTGCAGCGGGCACTGGCATGGTTTGCGGGTGCAACGGGGCCGTTCAGATCCCGAACCGTGACTGTCTTCACACCCGAGGCTGACTCCAGTACACAATGGTGGACTCACACATTACCCCCAGGTTTAGACGTTCTGAAAACAAGTAGCACGGGGTATCTGATCTCCTGCAAAGAGCCTTGCTGCAATAGGGAGGACGTGAACGTTCTGCTCGCAAAGTCTAAAGGGGTTATTCGTGTCAACTCCTCTGGCAACCTGGTGTTACATTCAAACCCAGGGACATTGAAAGTGTCTGCGATGCAAGGGGAAGCAGGCTCACACGCTGTCATCAAGACACCCCTGGACAGCGTGAAAGGCGGGGAGAGTGACTGTTCGGAGGTACACGTTCGTTGCAACCGGTCACTTAGCGAGTTCTGTAAGCTGCACTGTCTACCAAAGGGAATTCGAGGACCGGAAACCTGGAAGAGACCCTTGCCGTGGTCAAAGAGGGACCCGGGTTCATTTTGCACCAAAGTGTCCGAGTTAAAGTACAGATGGGAGTCTGGGAGATCGGACTTCACTGAGGCACTCGCTCGAGACTCGGCTGGTTGCTTTTGGCACGGCAAGCAGCTGCAAGAATGGAAGAGGTGCTCTGATGGGAAACTAATACCTAGGAGAGAGAGGTTTTGGTACCTGATCGACTACAAGGAGTCCTTTGCTAGACATAAGGAAGGTGAAGTCTCGAGCTGTGATGAGAGCGAACCTGTGAGCTACAATGAAAGCGAACCAGAGTTCTCTGACAGCAACGGAGAGTTCTCGGATGGGGACTCTGAGGAGGAAAACGAACCCGAGTTCGCCGACAGCAAACGAGAGTCCTCGGACGGGGACTCTGACGAGGAAAACGGATCCGAGGGGGTTGATGATCAGGTCGACAGCGGATCGGAGGGGAGTGTAGTCGATGAAGACGACAAAGTAGATGATAAAGAAGACCAAGACCACAAAGAAGAACAAGGCGAAGAAACAGACACCAGGACCCCAGGGCCCATTATGGTGAACTGTGAGTGGCGTGAGAGGGGAGTTGCATGTTTCATGTTACTCAATTCATGTCTCGAAATTGAGTTCATCCCCAGGCTCCCTGGTGACGGAGGACATGTGTTCTTCGAGCCCGTCCACAACGAGGACTACAGGAGCAGGGCTCAATTGGACAACAACGGCAGGCTAGTAAAGTATTACAAACCACACAAGTTCTTGTCCTTGATGTACGACGTATACACCGTGGTTGTTTACGGGTGCGGACTGAGACCCGTGTTTGCACACGGGGAGTCGGACACCGCTGGGTCTATGGTTCTTAACATGGTAATGGCAACGCTTGCCCTAGCCGACAGCGTCTCCCCTGATGTATATCCTATAAACCCAAGGATTGTGATTGTGGTGCGCGAGGGGAGAGAGGAAATGCTTAAACTAGCTCGGGAGATCAGCCGCTGCATTGTCGTTACCACGGGCTGTAGGAGGAGAGCGGGCGCCCTAGCTTACATGTTCAGGGAGTTACCACACAACCTAGAAAGAGAGGCCAGTTTGCCTTGTGCGGGGAATGACAGGTTCGCCACTCACTACGCTTTGCCAGAGAAGTTTATCGGCGACGCTGGAATATCTGCATTTACGCAACTAACCACACTTTGGCCCTCCGTTTCCAAGAGAAGCGATGTGAACCACCCAGCGTGCTCACGAGACCCCAGATGGATAGGACTCATGGTGTGTCTAGCGGAGTGGGAAGGACAGAGACAGATCGCAGATGCCGTAGCCCCGGGAGCGCTAGAGGCTCTGATGTCGAGCATCAGGAAGGGCAGAGAATGACAGTGATCAACCTGTACGACTTGGCGTGCAGAGCGAGGCTACTGGGAGAGATTGACTCACAACTGGAGAAATTCCTAGAGTCATTTGAGGAGCCCAAGCGATCGTCGTCCACACCGGAAGACCCTTGTAACAAACAGGTGAACGAATATACAGTGTGGCTCACGTGCCGAGGCGTAGAGAAGGGAGAAACCATAGTCGGTAACCCAAATCAACCGCTTACACTGTCAGAAGCAATCGGTGTGTACGCGAAGCTGGGCAGAGAAGTCATCACCTGCTCTCACGAAGAGTCCCTCAACACCTTGGATTCGCTGCAGGACTTCCTTTCGCTCATGCTCCGGTACCCCATGGTGCCGCAGCTGGCTATGGACACCAAGGAGTGTCCCGAGTGTTTATTCGAAACTGAAATCACGGTCGATACCTGGGAAGAAGTGAGGAGGAAGATTATGTGCTACCACTTCACGCTCAGGCACGAGCAGTTCATGTTCGGGCAGAAAGACATCCCCGTAGAAGAGGTTGAGTCGTGTCAACTCCGCATCGATGACAACGACGAAATGGTGCGAGCCGGACCTTGTTGTAGCGTGTTCCTAACAGATGCCACCGACGACGATCGATGCACCGGTGAAAGCATGAAACCCCTCAAGTTCCTAGAGCAATTGGAGTCCCTGAAGAGACGCGATGAGATAACCAAGCAGAAGACTTTGGGTAAAGACATATTCCACCAACTCCAATCACATAGCCACACACTGGAGGAGCTAGAGGCCCCTAGATATCTGAGCTCATATCCCCTGCGTTGCCTCTACCAATTTTACGGATCTCTGAATAGGAGTCGGGAGAGAGCCCAGTTCCTAGCTGGGCAGTACCCCGAAGCTGAGCGGGACAGACTCAGGGCTCTGTTGAAAGTCGAAGAGCTGAGAATGAACCTAAGGTCAACAGCGTCCACCGGTACCAACGATAAGCTGCTTTCTTACATGTGCATGGCAATGATAGGCCCGGTCCGTAGATACAACTTGAGGTATAACTGCACGGCAGAGAGAGTCGTGTTATTCAAGCACTTGATAGCATCGGGCTTCCCTATAGAGACTGCCTCGAGTCTGGTGAAGAACATAACAGCGTCCAAGAGAGTCTCTATGATCGCTTTGCCCTTGGTCAAGGGGGTTGAGCTACAGTTGAAAAAGACAGTCCAACCTACCACCTATAACAGAAAGATAGCTTCTCTCATATGGTTATTCTCCCACATCACTGCCTACTGTACGCTTCGACAGCTGACTCATGGATACGTACGAATGGGAGACTCACCAAAGGACATGGCCTGTGAAGGAATCTACGTCTTTGACCAAGATCATGTTGGTTTCAGATTGTCCCGAGCGCCTGAGCTCACAGATGCAACAGATTCCTTGCGTCCGGGAGCGGCAGCCTCGGCATACATGCCCTTCTCACGAGTTTTGGAACTGCTTGCACTGCGGGATAGCGTTCAGGAGAGACTTCGCGGATAGAGTCATCAGATCCGGCCCAGAGCACTCGTACGACGCACTGGTGCAGTTCGGTGACGCTCCCATAACCAGCATTGTCAACTTACAGTGGAAACGCGAGGCACTGGAAAAGCACAACTCGGAGCGTGCAAAACACTCTGCTGACAATCACGAAACATTACTCTGTGATTACATGGAAAAAAGACAGAGCGGGCAGGCTGTGCGTCCTAGGCAGCAACGTAAGAGTAATGCTACAATGAAGTGGAAAAGACCTGTCTGCATGAAAAACAACAACAAGAAGAAGGCGAAGGAGAAGAAGAAGAAGAAAGGGTCTGGTAAATCACAGAGTGAAGGACAACCCCAAGGATCAACTGTACCACTTTGACACTATGGACACCAGACTCACTTGAACCTGTGTTGTTTATATCTATGCAGCAATATCTGAATAAAGCACAATTACTGCACATGAACCAATCTCTTCCATTCATTTCCTTTACCAAGGACCCTCACATGAATAAAAACAACCAAGGAGACATTGTGTAGTGGGTGCGATATGGTTTATTGTACAGTGACATAGAATAACACAAGCCTTGCGCACCAATGTGAACACCACACCATTGACAACACATACACAGCGCAACGTCGACCTGGCCTCGCCGCTGCTATTGCTGCTGTAAGCGCATCACCTTCCCATCCACTCTCCCCTCGTGCATTTCATAGTATCCCGCAGAGCAAGGCGTCCTCCTTTTCCCGATGAGTCGCTTAGGATTTCTTCGTTGTAGTGAAGAGACCTCTGCGGTCTCGGGAGCATCTGTAACCTCGCACGGTCCGAGTTGATCGCTGTGGTCACGGGGAGTCTGTGTGTGAGCCATAGAACCCTCTCTGTCAGAGTAGCTAGCGTCGGCCATGTACTTGTCCAAGGTTACAGTGACCACAATCGATAGCCCCTTGTCGAGATGGATGTTGGACAGCACCCTGGTTACAAACTCTGGCTGGTTGACGTGCAGGTGGATATGAGTTGAGAGTGTAGACCACTGGTTGTGTCTGGTACGAGTCTTGTCAAAGCACATAAGCACCAGAGTCCTGTTGTTAAATAGGTCACACAGTACCCGATGCTTTAAATATGGGAAGAAACATAACGCCAACATTACCACCATGGTATAGAAGTCAGCTCTCTTTGCGTGTTTGTCGTTGTACCTGCATGTCACTCTCTTCATGAAACGCTTGATCTTGTCTCTGCGAGAGTCGAACAGGGTAGATATGGACACGGCGCTCTTCAACACGGCCTCCTTTACAACCGAAGACATCTCTAGTGAGCAAGGCAGCTCGGGCTTGGTCTTAAGTTCTATTTCCTCAGCCAGCTCGAATATCTTAGCCATCCATGACAAGGACGGGGTACCTGACGAGGTGTTCACGCTCTGATTCTTGTCGATGATATCATATTGACTACGGAATCCTTCGGTTAGCGCTGTTGAGAACAATGCGATCATGACAGACAAGCTTGCTTTCACTATTATATGGTTACCGTCCCCCTCCGAGCAGCACACAGCCTTCCCTGGTTGGTATTCCTTCGCACCGTAACCCATTTCCACAGGATCCCCTTTATCGGGTATGTAGTACGGACCTCTGAACTCCAACTGAGGTTTGTGAAACACGAGCAGAGACGCAACGGGACACGAAGACTCAAATGAGCCAGTCTGATATCGGGTCCGAGTTACCATAGTCTGGATCAAGGAGCAACTGGAACCTGAGCACACGTGTCTGCTGCAGTGTGTTCTGCACACGTACCCCTGACTGTGATCTCTGAAAGAGCATTCGTTCTCAACACAGTAGGAAACCCATTGAGGATCCTCTATTAACTCTATGTGTGAATGGTTCATCCCGGGTCCGCTGCGTAGCGGGCTCCGCTGCTTTCTTTATCTTCTTGCTGTTGCTCTTCTCCTTGCTATCCACTGCCCCTAATAGCACCTTGCTCTCCGCTGTCCTTCTTGAGACTATGAACCGTACAATCCCCAGTGTTATTATCTTGAATGACATAAGAACAGTGTGGCCTAACCACTCCCATCTCTTCGTATGTTGTGTCTTCCCAGGCTAGCAGAGGGCAGAGCGCCGATCTCATTCTGGTGGACGAAGTGGGCTTTGTTAATTCTAAGGTGCTACTGGCTGTGCTGCCGAACATTGCGTTCAGAGGACGAAAGCAAGTGCACATCACAAGTCATGTCAACAACACTCCGTGGCTGACCAAAGTGGCTGATATCCGCCGGGATGACGGGGAGCCCGCATACCACGTAGTGTCGCAGAGCTTCAAGTGTAGGTATCACGAAAGGGAGCCGGGCCCGACCTGCTTCTGCCTCGGAGTCTACTGTCCACAACATATATCCGTAGACAACCATCTGAAGGAGCTGATGAACATGGTCACTCCGAAAGGATTCGAGAGCGAAGTCACGGGTAGCAGCAGCACTTCGTCCTCTGATACCAAGACCGACAACACCACTCCCTTCGAGCCCTCGGTCATAAACAAGTTCCTGTCAAATAACAGTGTCACCCTGGAATATATGAGTCGTGCGTCTGTGGTCAGAGCGTACCTGTGTCTCGACCCAACATTCGGAGGTGGCTCTAGGTCCTGTGCCGGTGTGTGCTGTGCTGTGGAGTTGGCAAGTGGAAAGCTAGTGGTGAGTTGTCACGTTGTCAAAGACCGACACCAGAAGGTCTCTAAACATGTATCCGTAATCTAATTGTTTGTGTTCCCCGCGACGACACGATGTGTTCGGAGGAGGGCTCAGGTCTAACAGGGTGCAAATGTAAGCTCTTATGCGAGCCTCGTCCTGGATCGTCAACGTGGTCTCGGCATCGGGTACGAAGCAGGAGATCAGTTCCAGGGCCTGGCCCCAGGTGCCGCATGTGCATTTGGAGTCTGACAGGTTCACCATCCACCCGGTGACCGCTAGAGATATGATGGTGTGAAGAGATCGTCTTTCCCTTCGGCTCTCCTTGATAACGGCCAAGTACTTAAGGGGTCCGCTGCGAATGGTGTCGGCCGAGGCGAACGCTGCAAGAACCATTTCACCGTAACCCTTCCAGTTACATCTCGAGATGCACTCGTGTATGAACTGCTCCGGGACCTGGTTGCCTATCGCAAGTGTTATAGCCCTGGTCAACTCGCAAGGCACATCGAAAGAATCACCTTGTACTTGTGTCCCAAGTCTGCCTTTGGTGTAGACTGAGATCAAGTTGTCGATCATGAGTATCCTAGCAGGTGAGAACGATACGATCTGACTATATAGGGTTCTGAGCTGGCCGTGATCCATGTTAGAGTAGAAGACAATGTTGCGCTGGAAGGAAGTGAACACTATCATGAACTCGTAGTGTGAGATGAGATACTCCCATGGGGCCGTCAGCAATGCTGCAACTGCCTCGCGAGCAGCTTTACAAGAGGGACAGAACATGTCTAGATTCCTGTGAGTTGTCTTCAACGATTGCCCTATCAATAGCGATGCATTTATAACTCCTGTCTCTACTCTTGTATCTTCATCCGTCTCTCTCAGGTTATGGCCCTGGAGGAGCTGGAGATACGCGATTTGGATCAGGTTACTCGTGTCTACGCCGCCCTGCTAAGCGCCCACATCAGACTACTGAAGCTTGTGATGCCCAGAGTAATGTGGAAGGAAGTACCTGTGGTCGTGGTATTTGAACAAAACACCTACGTCAACGCACTGGTCGACGTCAAACATCTCATAGAGAACACACTAGTACGCTCTGGGTTCAAGGTCCTGTTCTACAGCAAGTGGTCACATATCAACAACAAGTACATGCTAGGGAAGCATGTCGGTGCCAAGACCAAACTCGCCATGGTTCTCAGTACGGTATTTGCCATCAATAGAGAAACTCTCTATTACTGTGACACAGTAATGTCCCTGGGATGGGCGGTGTTATCCGAGGCCACCAAAAACACTCGGATGATCGAGTCGACCATAGGAACCTCCAAGGGTGCTGGCTCCAGCAACAAGATGGGCTCCAACATGGACGTGTTCATGTACAGGCGCTCGCAAAAGGGAGTCAATGTGGCCACAGATATTACGGCGAGTGTATTCGAGACACGAGACATCATAGCCCTACCTGGGGATAGGCTCACTGACAAGGCTCACGCTGAGCAAGGGAAAATGCTACTGGGAAAATTGAGAGAAGAAATGTCCATGGTAACTATCAGTGAGTCCGCGAAAGGTAGCACCGTGATTACAGGTGGCAAAAAGTCTGTACAGGGAGAGTACACCAGAGACGATATGCTCTCAGCGTTCTTACTTCTGTGCCACACCAGAGACGAGATATACAGCGGTGAAACGTCTATCAGCCTCAGTGGGGAGGTGTATTACAAGTAGCACGTATCTATCTATGTTTAACCTTGTTGCAAAGTGATTCAATAAACAATGCACATGTGTACAACTTATATGGAGACTCTGTTTATTATTTTCAATCTGAGGTTACAGTACAAGCAAGGCATCTGGGTATAATATGTAATCAGAGGGTTGGCAAATTCAATGGTGTCGTTCATCTTCAAAGACGTATCCCATCCCAAAGTTTCATCCCTTCTATGCTTCATCTCCTTGTCCTAGGGCCTTCCCTGCATGACCTTGGTGCCTCATGAGGGCTAGATATTCAGTGTTGGCCAATGTCCGATACTTCTTGATTCCTTTTCACTTGAAACTAGTGACATTGTACTACACGGCCACGTATAGTAGCACTGTGTAACCTTGTTACAAAGTGATTCAATGACCAATGGACATGTCCCACATATTATATGAATACTATTTTTATTATTCTCAAGCTGAGGTTACAGTAAGAGCAAGACATAGACAGGTACACATAGATATTCTATTATACAACAAGTCTGGTTATAATATATAAGCACAAGGTTGGCAATACAATGTTGTTATTCATCTTCGAAGACAACCCCTGTTGCTCTTTCGCCGACCTTGATGTATCCACCCGGGTTATACCAAACACCACCGTCACCGTGGTCGTAGAAGTCTAGGCCAATAGCACGTCGATACGCAACCTCATCTTCCTGGTAGTATCTGAGAGCGGGATCATAGTCTGGGTCTGACCAATACACTGACTCTTCTTCTTCTTCTTCGATTAAGGGGCCCTCGTCCCTAGTGTCAGCGTCGTCCTCGTACGACTCCTCGGAATCAGTGTCTTCGTCAGTGTCCCGGTACCTTTTGTTGTAGATTCGAAGCTGTTCATCCGCAGCCTCAATGTCGATAAAGTCCTTTAGGAATGGGTTGCAATGGCCTGGGTTATCACACAACTGCAAAGTGTGGTGGCTGTACGTGTTCGGGAGGTGACTTGGTATAGTGAGAGGTGTAGACCCCTTCTCAGTTCGTGAAGAGGTAAGGGTAGTAGTGGTCCCTGTGGTAGAGGCGCTGGTCGTTGGATGGGTTAGGGCTGAGACTGGGGCTGTGGTATAGTCCATTACAGCTGCAGGTATCCGAGTCGTCTATCAGTCACGGCTGGGTGTGAGCGGCGCAGCACCTCTGGATAGTCTTTTACTCGGATCAGATAGATAGATAGACAGTTTGGCTGAAGGGTGAGTCTGAACCAAACAATCAGGATATGGTCTATTGGAAGTTGAGTCAGGTCGTATGTCAGATATGGAACAAGTGAACCCTATTAGTACAGATGTCTTAACCCAAATGCCTTTTTATCTAAATCTAAACCGTTTGGTGAGACATCCACCCTTTAGTCAAATCTAACACTATGGTTGGATGGCCGACACCCTCTGTTCCCGAATAACCGTGTCTCTTTTCATCTGGACGCTTCCGCGCTTCTTGGTTCAATATTCCTAGGGACTGCTACTCTAACTCCCACCGTTCCGCAGCGGACCTCATCCGGCCCGTGTCCTTTCTAACATCGGACCTCAGCCTCATATCCCTTCTCAATTCGGAGCACAGCTGCTGTTGGCTTTGAGATGGCTTAGCACACCTCGCTTCTGGGCTCTGATCTCGTACACGGTCGGCTCTCGCAGAGTGTCTGCAGCAACTGTCCCCGAGCTTGTGTTGATAGGTGGCATATACCGTATCAGCGGGCACAGCTGGAGTGCGATAAGCAAAATCTGGGCTTGTGGAGCGTGCGGTGACATTATTGTGCTCCTGCAACCATGGTGTAGCTTCCTGCTCGCCTTGTTGCTGCTGTACTTGAGCTACCTGCTGATCTTGCAGCATCCGAACATGTGGCCCCAGCCACCTCTGAGTGGTCTTCTCCACCAGTTGTTTATGGTCACATATGAACCTCTGCGTGACACCCATGGCTCGTAGAGCGTTCACCGGCAAGGCGGTAAAAACGATAAAGTTCATCCCCAGGAACTTGGAACTGTCCTTCGCATGATCGTACTTATCTAGGAAGGCTTTCACACTGGTGTCAATCTTCTCCATCTCGAGGCCTTCCCTTGTGCTATGTATAACAAACGGTTGTACTGGTCCCTTTCGGATTGTACGTAGTTAATAAGAGAAAACAATTGGCTCGTGTAAACGGTTAATTCACTACTCCCGTTGAACACCAGTAGCCATGGCACTAGGCTACTACAACCTAAGTTCTTTGGTGTGTTGTGCTATGAGGTACATGGCTGCGGTTCAACTCCTCTTGGAGCCTCATCTCCGTGATGTATACCGCGAGATCATCGTCCACCTCAAACTCCTGTGCGTGCAGTCTATCCTGGTCCCCGTATTCACACCCACCAGCACCGTCTCTGTCCAAGTGGTAGTTGTATGGGTCGCGTCTGAGTGGACTGTGATGTCTAGTGTCCCCTACTCCAGGCATGACATTTAGGATATTGACTGAGTCAGCATACTTAATGAGAATCTTCCTGATCAGT
This sequence comes from Oncorhynchus clarkii lewisi, assembly GCF_045791955.1. Classification (NCBI taxonomy): domain Eukaryota; kingdom Metazoa; phylum Chordata; class Actinopteri; order Salmoniformes; family Salmonidae; genus Oncorhynchus; species Oncorhynchus clarkii. Next base: position 34,267,822 of record NC_092155.1, read on the forward strand.
TGTCTGTGCTTTGTAGCGAACCCAACACCAACACGTTCAGTTTCCCCCGATGGCATGAGCAGAAACTCCTCAAAAGACATGTCCAGGTTGGCAGGGGTGTGCCCTGTCCAAGCTTGAACCAAACGTTTCACGTTGACATCCCTTATGTGCCCGGTATATTGCCTCGTGCCCTGCTCAGCTACCCTGTTAACCCTGCTCGTCATTATTGTCTCAACTACTCTTTGTCTATGCAGAAAGTAGTTAATAGCTGAGTCCTACTGCGACCTCCCCAACACCGTTAGACTCTTGTGTGACACAATGAGTGCCATATAACAGTGTCAGAGAAGAGCAGCCTACTTCCCCACTGCGGTTCTGACAGACCCTAGGTGGTAGACTAAAGACAAGCGCGGAGAGAGCACCAGATGTGGCTCCATAAAAAGAGTAGTGTTGCGAGTAACCAGTTGCGTTAGGATTAACAGCCCAGGTGGAGAACATCCCGGGTCGAGACACAGGGTAGCTCCTCACACTCTACACTGACTGACAGACCAAACTTTGCATGGGGTTGGCCAACTCAAAACTACTTTGACATTACAATAGCTGTTATTTAACAAAATGTGCAGGTTCACAATTGTGACGCTGCAATTGCCATGACCAACCTAGTCCTAATCATAGCTGTGTTTTACCCTTTGACAGTGTGCCCTGAAGATACAAGTGTCACTGTGCTTGCTGATGATCAACCGTTAGAAGACACAGCACGCAACCTGGAAATCGTCTCAAGACCATGGAGGCCATCCTAACCCAGACCCATGAGGAAATGCCACCTATGGACACCGCAGACGTAATAGATTATACATTACAGCAAGATGATAACAGGCTGATGATCCTAGCTGAAGAGGCCGTGAAAGCATTGGACGCTCTGAACGAAGAGGCCCTAATCCAACTAGCTGCATACAATGTGAATGATGTCCATCGGGCCGAGGAAGACCACCAGCCTACGCCACTGTTGGACTAGGCATAGGAGAGGACAACTACACTACGGGGCATGAGAAAGACTTGACATTTATCACAACTCCTGTCATCGTCAAAGTTCTACTCCATGTGTTGTACAACACCCCTGTTGATAATAAAGCACACGAGGCAGCAAATATATTACGAATCCAGTCTTTATTCTGCACACACACACACACACACACACACAGGTACACACATTATTGTACACATAACACATTGTCTGTCAAAGTAAACAAGTTGTCCTCTATCAAGTGGAGCAAAAGACGTGGCTACTGAAAGGTTGTACCTCGTCTAATTCTACCAATTGCTCCAAAATCAACCTTAACCTGGGTGACAGTGTTCCTATTTCCATTGTAGTAATCGTCCTGGTAGTATTCAACCTCATAGCACTCTGATTCATCACCAGCATCTGTGTTAGTGCCCTCAACCTGCTCGTAGTCATGCTGTACGAGGTTCACGTGTTCCTTGTCAACCTGAGGAGCAATGTGCTGGGGCTGACGCCCTTTACGACTTCTGTGGATACTGGGCCGTATGCTACGGTCAGACAGTTTCACGTTCCCTAGCAAACTGTACACGTCGTCTACTCTGCCATGACTCTGGTATCCCGTTCTGGGACCCTTTGATTCCACCGTCATAGCGCTGGGTTCATCCTTGCCCCCAGGAGCAGTGTTCCGGTAGTATTGCAGCTTAAGGTTTCTGTAGATCTTTGGGGGTCGGGTCCGATCGGACTGTTTGACGTTCCCTATCACATTGTGCACTTCGTCTAGGCTCTCCTGACCCAGTGTCACAGCCTGTGCACCTTCGGATGCGGCCATGTCGCCACTGATCTTTGCTCCACAAGACATCTCGTCCTGCTCCATCTTTCTGATCATTTCGTAGTCGTCGCCGCTGTCATCCCATTGTTGTACAAGCTCTGATATACTATTGTACCTGAGCTCTCCGTCGTCCAGGGTGGACATGATGTACGCGCTGTAGTCTTCGCTTGGAAGAATGTTGTAGCGAACACTCTTACCTTGGCGCCGCAGCAGCACCGCAAACTTGTATTGTTCCATATTGTCAGGCCTTATGAAAATGTAATAACCGTCAGGTTTGTCACACAATTCCTTCAGGGCTTCAGTCATATTCTGCTTACTGACAAACCTCTGTGAGAGTATCTGTGCAGCCCAGGCGTTAGCCAGGTCTTTCTGTCCAGCGTCGTAGCCAGGTATCTTTCGCTAGGATGTACGAGTTACAGCTTTACGACGCGTCTGTAAACGAGAAGTCAAGCTCCGTAATGTACCGATTTGAAAGTCTGATAGATAGGGTGTTCGAATATTTCCAAGTCAAAGGCATGAGAATGGAACCGTTTCAGATAGAGCTCTTCAGGGGAGTGGTTTTGGGTGTTACCATTAGCCAGTTTGGCGACTCTCTCTTCAAGTATAAACACGCTCTCCTTGAGAAGCTTGGCCTAGCCCCTTTGGGCTCTGAGAACTATGATCACGTCAACCCTGCCCTAGGCCACCTTTACCAGGTGGAGAGAGAGTTCTCTCGCTACGCCAACCCTTACACCCTTTGCCTAGCCCCGAGACAGTGTGGAAAAAGTTTGATGATGAGGCTGTTACTAGCGGCTGTTCTCCTACACCTCGATATCAACGTCATGGTTCAGGCACAAAATAAACACATGTGCACCACCTTGAGAGTTGGGGTGGAGAGCGCCATGGAAGAACTCCAGCTCCTGCCCTCTTTCCGACACACTGAGAAACCCGTGAACATCTGTGGTAACCCAGAGAATAGGATCTACAGATTTGACCCCGGTTACAAGGGATCGTCCTTTGCTCACTTCTTGTCGTCCAGTAACGACGTGAGTATAACTGTAGATAGCTCTCAACGGACAAAGGGTATCTACCATATCATTTCCCACTCTGTCCTTTCCTCCTCTGTCCTTTCCTAATCTGTTCTGTCCTACTCTGTTCTGTCCTTCTCTCTGGTCTGGCCCGATACGCTACGTTTGATGTGATGCCTGACTAGTCACGATCCCACACAGTCTAGCCATGTAAGTATAACAAGGCCCCAACTGGCACACCAGGTGCTCCTCTTGCAAACTCGGTAAAGGGAGCGGCCGACTGAGGACGTTGTCCGATAGAGAATAGGGTGTCCTTCACAAGAAGGACAATCGGCTAGCATATGAGAGGACATCGCAGCGAGGATAGGAATCGACACAGGTAGGTAACGGACAACGGCTCGCCCCTCGGACTGAGGGGCAGGCCGACACTGCACAAGTCAGCAAAGGAGAAGAGAATGTCGGCACAAGACAAGATGAGATCGAGCAGAGGACACGGGTAGGTAACGGACAACGGCTCGCCCCTCGGACTGAGGGGCAGGCCGACACTGCACAAGTAAGCAAAGGAGAAGAGAATGTCAGCACAAGAAGAGAATGTCAGCACAAGACAAGAGGAGATCGCGCAGAGGACACGGGTAGGTAACGGACAACGGCTCAGTCCTCGGACTGAGGGGCAGGCCGACACTGCACAAGTCAGCACAAGAGAAGAGAATGTCAGGCCAAGACAAGAGGAGATCGCGCAGAGGACACGGGTAGGTAACGGACAACGGCTCGGCCCTCGGACTGAGGGGCAGGCCGACACTGCACAAGTCAGCAAAGGAGAAGAGAATGTCAGCACAAGACAAGAGGAGATCGAGCAGAGGACACGGGTAGGTAACGGACAACGGCTCGCCCCTCGGACTGAGGGGCAGGCCGTCCCTGCACAAGTCAGCATAAGAGAAGAGGAGATCGAGCAGAGGACACAAAGGCTTACCCCTCGTACTGAGGGGCAGGTCGTCCCTGCACAAGAGAAGAGGAGATCGAGCAGAGGACACAAAGGCTTACCCCTCGGACTGAGGGGCAGGTCGTCCCTGCACAAGTCAGCACAAGACAAGAGGAGATCGCGCAGAGGACACGGGTAGGTATCGGACAACGGCTCGGCCCTCGGACTGAGGGGCAGGCCGACACTGCACAAGTCAGCAAAGGAGAAGAGAATGTCAGCACAAGACAAGAGGAGATCGAGCAGAGAACACGGGTAGGTAACGGACAACGGCTCGCCCCTCGGACTGAGGGGCAGGCCGTCCCTGCACAAGTCAGCATAAGAGAAGAGGAGATCGAGCAGAGGACACAAAGGCTTACCCCTCGTACTGAGGGGCAGGTCGTCCCTGCACAAGAGAAGAGGAGATCGAGCAGAGGACACAAAGGCTTACCCCTCGGACTGAGGGGCAGGTCGTCCCTGCACAAGTCAGCACAAGACAAGAGGAGATCGCGCAGAGGACACGGGTAGGTATCGGACAACGGCTCGGCCCTCGGACTGAGGGGCAGGCCGACACTGCACAAGTCAGCAAAGGAGAAGAGAATGTCAGCACAAGACAAGAGGAGATCGAGCAGAGAACACGGGTAGGTAACGGACAACGGCTCGCCCCTCGGACTGAGGGGCAGGCCGTCCCTGCACAAGTCAGCATAAGAGAAGAGGAGATCGAGCAGAGGACACAAAGGCTTACCCCTCGTACTGAGGGGCAGGCCGACCCTGCACAAGAGAAGAGGAGATCGAGCAGAGGACACAAAGGCTTACCCCTCGTACTGAGGGGCAGGCCGACCCTGCACAAGAGAAGAGGAGATCGAGCAGAGGACACAAAGGCTTACCCCTCGGACTGAGGGGCAGGTCGTCCCTGCACAAGTCAGCACAAGACAAGAGGAGATCGAGCAGAGGACACAAAGGCTTACCCCTCGGACTGAGGGGCAGGTCGTCCCTGCACAAGTCAGCACAAGAGGAGAGGAGATCGAGCAGAGGACACAAAGGCTTACCCCTCGGACTGAGGGGCAGGCCGTCGCTGCACAAGTCAGCACAAGAGAAGAGGAGATGGAGCAGAGGACACAAAGGCTTACCCCTCGTACTGAGGGGCAGGCCGTCCCTGCACAAGAGGAGAGGAGATCGAGCAGAGGACACAAAGGCTTACCCCTCGTACTGAGGGGCAGGCCGTCCCTGCACAAGAGGAGAGGAGATCGAGCAGAGGACACAAAGGCTTACCCCTCGTACTGAGGGGCAGGCCGTCCCTGCACAAGAGGAGAGGATATCGAGCAGAGGACACAAAGGCTTACCCCTCGGACTGAGGGGCATGCCGTCCCTGCACAAGTCAGCACAAGAGGAGAGGAGAACGCGCAGAGGACACAGGTAGGTATCGGACAACGGCTCGCCCCTCGTACTGAGGGGCAGGCCGACCCTGCACAAGAGAAGAGGAGATCGAGCAGAGGACACAACGGCTCGCCCCTCGTACTGAGGGGCAGGCCGTCCCTGCACAAGAGGAGAGGAGATCGAGCAGAGGACACAAAGGCTTACCCCTCGTACTGAGGGGCAGGCCGTCCCTGCACAAGAGGAGAGGAGATCGAGCAGAGGACACAAAGGCTTACCCCTCGGACTGAGGGGCATGCCGTCCCTGCACAAGTCAGCACAAGAGGAGAGGAGAACGCGCAGAGGACACAGGTAGGTATCGGACAACGGCTCGCCCCTCGTACTGAGGGGCAGGCCGTCGCTGCACAAGTCAGCACAAGAGAAGAGGAGATGGAGCAGAGGACACAAAGGCTTACCCCTCGTACTGAGGGGCAGGCCGTCCCTGCACAAGAGGAGAGGAGATCGAGCAGAGGACACAAAGGCTTACCCCTCGTACTGAGGGGCAGGCCGTCCCTGCACAAGAGGAGAGGATATCGAGCAGAGGACACAAAGGCTTACCCCTCGGACTGAGGGGCATGCCGTCCCTGCACAAGTCAGCACAAGAGGAGAGGAGAACGCGCAGAGGACACAGGTAGGTATCGGACAACGGCTCGCCCCTCGTACTGAGGGGCAGGCCGACCCTGCACAAGAGAAGAGGAGATGGAGCAGAGGACACAAAGGCTTACCCCTCGTACTGAGGGGCAGGCCGTCCCTGCACAAGAGGAGAGGATATCGAGCAGAGGACACAAAGGCTTACCCCTCGGACTGAGGGGCATGCCGTCCCTGCACAAGTCAGCACAAGAGGAGAGGAGAACGCGCAGAGGACACAGGTAGGTATCGGACA